>NC_073245.2:29082105-29394868 GCF_029281585.2 Gorilla gorilla gorilla
GAAGGATTTTTTTATTTTATTCTTTACTTTTTCTATTGAGACGTGACATGCATAAAATGCCTAAAATGCACTTAGGAGTATACCGTCCTTCTACACCTGTATAAATAGCACCCAGATCAAGATTTGGAACCCTACTAATATTCCAGAAGGTTCCTTATTTTCCTCTTTCAGTCAGTAACTCCGCAGGCAACTACCATTCTGACCTCTATTTTCATCAGTTAGTTTTTCCTGTTTTTGTCATCGTATGAATGGAATCATGCCATATATACCCTTTTGTGTCTGGCTTCTGTGCTACTATGAACACTCTTGTATATCCTTTTGTATGGCATGGACTCTTTCACTTGGGTGCATGCTAAGAGTAGAATCACTGGGCTATAGGTCCGAATAATGTATTTTGATTATGTTAACTTAAGCATGTGCGAGTTGGCGAGTTGTTGTTGTGTTTTATTTATAACACAGCTATAAATAAAAGTAGCTATGAATAAATTATAAGTGAGTGCCCCAGCTTTCAATCAACCACACTACCAAATGGAAGCGTATTCATGTCATGTCAGGGAAAGGAGATGGCTACTGATTGCCTGGCTTCGAATCTTTGCTCTGCCACTTCCCTGCTCTGCCACTGGGAAAGGCCACATCAGCCTACTATGCCTGAGTTTCCTCATCTGTAAAATGCTGATACTGTGGCAGTACCTATTTCCTAGCAGCAGAGGTGCCTATTTGACACCCAGAGATTATCTCAACACGTCCTTCTCTATAGAACAAAATGATTCAATACTAACTGCATAGTAATACAAAAAATAACAAATTTCTTTATGTGTTCATTAGTTTTGAAGAATTTTTTTTGTTTGTTTGTTTTTTTGAGACAGAATCTCTTTCTGTCTCCCAGGCTGGAGTGCAGTGGCGCTATCTCAGCTCACTGCAAGCTCCGCCTCCTGGGTTCATGCCATTCTCCTGCCTCAGCCTCCAGAGTAGCTGGGACTACAGGCGCCCGCCACCACACACGGCTAATTTTTTGTATTTTTAGTAGAGATGGGGCTTCACCATGTTAGCCAGGATGGTCTCGATCTCCTGACCTTGTGATCTGCCCGCCTTGGCTTCCCAAGTGCTGGGATTACAGGTGTGAGCCACTGCGCCCGGACAAAAAGAAGAATTAAAATGCAATTTTAATAGTATTATTCAAGTTTGGTGAAACACTTTATGTATGAGTTAAACTTTTCACTTATTAAGCAAAATCAGTATGCCTTGTCCTTTGCATTCAGTTTTGCTGTTTTAAATCTTAAACACAAAAACTCCAAGTGGTCACATGGGATTGAAGTGACTCAAATTCTGTCTTGGTCTTCACAATCACTGTGCTATCCATATATATTTAAAATCTTTTGTTTATGTGCAGGCATTGGAGACACACACTGAGCTCTAAGGCCCAAGTATGAGGAAGGATTCTGAATAATTATGACCTTACTCCTGGAGTGAACCTGTCTTGCTGATTCTGCATGTGTCCGAGGCCAACTCTGTTACTGGGAATTCTCCAAATTAACTTCCATGTAGAACATAATGTTTATTAATGGGAAAGTAAAGAAAACGTACCAATTTAAAGCTTATTTGTGTATCGCTAAAATGAAGTGGTAACTACAGTAATTATTTTTAACATAGTCCAGCGTTTGGTAAGGAGTATTTTATCACTGATGTTGTTTGAAATTTCTGGTTCCTGGTAATAATTTAAGAAGGAGATGAACTTCTCATTGGTTTTCTTACTGACAAGGCATCTGTTGACTTTCTGCACTCCAGGTGGAGTGCTCCACTTCCCTCTTCCTGCCACTCTGCTGCTCCCTCCGGCTGCTCTGGAGTTATTCACAAATACTTGCTAAGCGCAACCATGCGTAGGGCAACACTTCCGACAATAAGGCTGGGGAGGGGAAGTGAACAAAGCAGATTCCTTGACCTCTTGGAGCTTATGTTCTAAGGAGGGGAGAAGAGAAAATAAACACCTAATTGTGTCCTATGTCAGGGAGCAACAGGTGCTCTGAAGACTAATAATACAGGTTAGGGAGGACAGAGAGGTGGAGAGGACAGTGTCATATGGATGGTCAGGAAAGGCCTCCCTGAAAAAGTGACCTGTGAGCAGAGACCTGGAGGAAGTGGAGGAGTGAGCCAAGCAGACCTCCAGGTAAACAGAGGCCCAGGCTGAGGGGGCAGGGAGGGCCGAGGCCCTGAGGAGAGGCTGGTGTGTCTGGACCAGGGTGAAAGCAGAGAGGAGGAGGAGAGGGAGTCAGGAACAGAGATGGGTCAGGAGGACAGGGCCTTGCTGGCACAGTGGGGTTGCTGAATACTACTCTAAGGATGATGCAGACTCATTGGGGGCTCCTATTTGAGCAGAGGAAGGACAAGCTCTGAAATGTCTTAGTGGAATCACTCTGACTGCGGAATCAAAGATAGATTTATGGTAGGATGGGGAGCAGGCAAGGGCAGCTATGGGAGAGTGTTCTTGGCAACAAGTCAGCAACCCAAGTGAGAGATGGAGATGGCTTGGACCAGGCACTAATCAGGAAGGTGGGAGAAGTAGTAAGATTCAGGGAGAGTCAGCTGGGCTGCTGGAATATGTGTGTGTGTGTGTGTGTGTGTGTGTGTGTGTGTGTGTGAGAGAGAGAGAGAGAGAGAGAGCAAGAGAGCAGAGAGAGACAGCAGAGAAAGACAGAGACAGAGAGACAGAATGAATGGTTAAGGATGACCGCCATAAGAGCTTTGGGTTGGTATCTGGGGAATGCTAGAGAGGAGCAGGTTTAGAAAGAAATCACAAGCTCAGTTTGACGCATCTGATTTGAAGTGCCTATTGGCATCCCAGCCGGAAGAGATCTGGGATGAAGGTAAGAATTCAGCAGTTGTCAGTGTGTACATTGTATTTAAAGCCCTGAGACCAGCTGAGGTCATCTTGGAAGTGATGAGAAGAATGAGGAGCCTGGGGTTTGATGAAGTGTGTAATGGACTGAGTGTTTGTGTACAGCACAATTCCTATGTTGAAATCCTAACCCCTGATGGGGTGGCATTAGGAGGTAAGGTTCTTGGGAGGTGATTAGGTCACGAGAGTGGGGCCCTCATGAATGGGGTGAGTACCCTTAGAAAAGAGACCCAAGAGAGTTCTCTAGCTCTTTCTGCCATGTGAGGATACACAAAACCAGGAGTCTCAGCCTGCAAGAGGACCCGCACCAGAGCCCAGCCAACCTGGCACCTGGGCCTCGGACTGCCAGACTCCAGAACTGTGAGAAATACATTTCTGCTGTTTGGGTCCCCACTCTATGGCACTTTGTTAAAGCAGCCTAAGCAGACTAAGACAAGGAGACTACCCAGTAGAGAATTAGGAAGGTGGGGAGAAACCAGTCAATGCAGGCAACTTAGAAGGAGCAGCCAGGAGAGCATGCTGTCCCGGAAGCCAGGAGGAAAGTACCTCATGGGGAGGAAGGTGCAATCTCTGTGCTGTATGCTCTAATGGGCTGGGAAGGATAGAGTGGGGAACTGACCAAGGGACTTCTGTAGGTGAAAGGTGTTAATGCGCCTAGAACAGGGCCTGGCTCCATGAGCACTCAATGCAATAATCACTGCCATCACCCTTATTGATTAATTCATTTTATTGTTCTTAATATTAATGTTATAACAATTAATATAAAAATATTACTTATTATTTACATGCCTTGGGATATCAGAGGGCTGCTGGCTCTCAGGCAGCTGATTAAAAATCTTTCTACATTTTAAGCAGGAGAGAAGAATTTTGATTTTTTTCTTTGTGGTGATTATTTCCAGTTTCATGTTGCACCCTCTCACTAGCCCACTCCACTCCAAGTGCAGCTGCTGGTGTTGAAAGAACTTGTTTTCTGCCTTTCTAGGATGTTGTTGTTTAACCCATTTATGTCCTGTTATGTAAAGGCATCGTGTGAGCATATTCTCACGCTCTTTTAGTTTTGTAACGAAGGCAGTGATGACGCACTCACCTTGGTAAACTGCCAAGTGCACTTATATTTTTGCTTTTTTTCCTCAGCCACATCCTCTCAGCTCTGATTTTTCCCGCTAGATGAATAAGTTCATTTATTTGAGGATATTGACTAATCTGGGGAATAATGGGGAAGAGAAAGTTTAGCCCTATATGTAACTCAGGTGTCAATGACACGTATCACACAAATACTCCAGGTGCAATGCCCCTCTGAGGGTCTAAGTCCCTTGTTTACATTGGTGGAAGTTGCTCCTGATGCCTCACACCTACAGGTACAGAGAATGGACAGCCGATGGCCCCTTATTTCTACCTGTCTGGAGCAGTAGGCAGAACCATGGCATGAGGGTGTGACCCAACATTGCTGCTGTTTTCTTTTGAATACTACACACTTCCCTGCTTGGCTCTGTCTATTCTCTCCAGCCAGCATTCTAGCTGCCACCTGTGCCTGGCAGCATCTCCATTAGTGCACTCTGAGGACAAAGAAGACAGATATAGCTCATATTCACCTGGAGTCCTGGGACAGCCTGGAGGAAGATGTGACACCTGGGCTCTTGAATATAGCCCTCAGAGATGAACCGTAGGCTGCGTGGCTAATTAAAAGTTGGCTGTGATAGAACTTAGTTATTTGAGACAGAGGGACAGAAACATTGACTGGTTTGAACCCAGTGTTGCAACAAAGAGAAGCTTTGTGTTGTTTATCTGCTCACATGTGCCTCCTGCACATAAAGTGAACCTTCGAAATGCCTGGACCTCTCACTAAATGCCACTTAATATCCAAACACCTGCTAGACATCCCAACTTGGATGTTAAATAATCATCTCAAAGCAGAGACATGTTTGTCTCATTATGTTCAGGCTTCTGTAAAAAAATACCATAGCCTGGGTGGCTTATAAGCAACAGAAATTTATTTCTCACAGTTCTGGAGGCTGGGAAGTTGAAGATCAAGGTGCCGGCAAATTTGGTGTCTGGTGAGGGGCCCCTTCCTTGTTCATAGCTGGTGCCTTCTTGCCGTATCTTTACATGGCTGAGGGAGCTCTCCAGGGCCTCTTTTATGAGGGCACTGATCTCATTCATGAGAGCTCCGACCTCATAGCCTAATCACCTCTGAAAGGCCTCACCTCCAAATACTATCACATGGGGGATTATGTTTCAACATATAAATTTTGAAGGGAATGTAAATATTTAGTCAATAACAATGTCTGAAACCAAACTTGTGATCTCCCGTACCCCCAAAACTCTCTTTCTGCAGGAATCCCTGGCTCAGTAAATGGCAATGTCATCTTTTCATTGGCTCATACACCAAACCTTGGAGTCAAATTTTGACTCCTTTATCATTTTTCTATCCCACAAAATAAATCCATAATCCAATCATTTCTCAAGACCCCCTCTTACTCCTGCGTCTGGGCTGCCTTTCTCTCTCATCTGGAACTTTTGGTGGAATGATGACTGCTCTCCTAGCTTCCACCCTTGTGACTGTCACCCACCGCCCACCACAGTCTATTCTTAGAATCAGGAGTTAGTCCTCCCAGTATAACAGGTCATACGCATTCCCTGCTCAGAACTCTCTGGTAACTCCCATCTCTCTCAGACAGCATCAAAAGTCCTCAGCCTGGCCTCAAGGCCCTGCACCATCTGACCCCCTTACTCCCTACCCTTGTTCTCTTCCCCTTTCCCCTCTGGCTGCCCTGGCCTCTTTAGTATTCCTGGAGAATGTCAAGCACATCCAGCCTTGGGACCTCTGCTCCTGCCACTCCTTTCTGGGGGAATTCCTCCCCAGTATTCCCATGGCTCACTCCCTCTCTTCCAGTGCCATCTTCTCAGTAAGGACTTCCCTTACTACCCAGTGTAAAATCCAGCCTCCCACCCCCCTTCTCCTCACCACCTGCACTCCTTTCATCTCCCTGCTTTATTTTCCTCTGTGGGGCTTACACTCATCTGACATTCTGTAGCATAGAGCAAAATGATTAACAGCAGGGGTCCCCAACTGCCAGGCCATGGACCAGTATCAGTTGTGGCCTGTTAGGAAACAGGGTGCACAGCAGGAGGTGAGAGGTGGGCAAGCAAGCAAACCTTCGTCTGTATTTATGCCACTCCCCATTGCTTGCATTACCACCTGAGCTCCACCTCCTGCCAGATCAGCAGCAGCATTAGATTCTCATAGGAACACAAACCCTACTGTGAACTGCACATGTGATGAATCTAGGTTGTGTTCTCCTTATGAGAATCTAATGCCTGATGATCTGAGATGGAGCTGAGGCAGTGATGCTAGAGCCAGGTGTGGCTGCAAATACAGATAAACATTAGCAGAGAGGTTTGGCTGCACAGAGTCCATAATCAATTGCTTGCAGATTCATATCAAAACCCTATCAATGAGTGACAAGTGACAATTAAGCTGCATCTGGTGGCAGGCTTTATAGTGGCAGGTGAGTTGATATACTTCAAATGTACAGTTGCATCTAGTGGCAGGCTTTAAGTCAGAATTCGATGTTTATTTTAGTCTGCATGTGGCCCGCCCATTATTTTACTTACCACTTCCATCTGCGCCTCTTTCCTGCACTGTGCACTTGTCTCAGTCACAGTTTTGGCAAGCTCAAAGCAAACGCTAGCCGAAATGAGTAAAAAACAGACATCATTGGAGAGCTTCTTCATAGAGGGGGAAATGCCCAGTGATGAGACAGCAGAAGACTCTAAGACTGCCAACAAAAAGAAAGCTGCATTTAAAAGAAAATACCAAGTCTTACTTAAATTATAGGCTCAAGGCAACAGGTGATCACATTCTCCAAGCTCACTTTGTATAATATGTGGTGACCAGCTATCCAACGAAGCCATGAAATCTTCAAAACTGCTTCACCACATGGAGACCACAAACTCTGCATTAAAAGACAAGCCTTTGGAGTTAAAAAAATTCGAACATGAAGAACAGAAGCAATTATTGAAGGCCACCACTTCATCAACTGTGTCTGCACTGAGACCATCATTCTTAGTGGCCAACCACATTGCTAAAGCTAAGAAGCCCTTTACTATTGGTGAAGAGTTGATCCTGCCTGCTGCTAAGGACATGTGTTGTGAACTTTTAGGAGAGGCTGCAGTTCAAAAAGCGGCACGCGTTCCTCTTTCAGTTAGCACCATAACTAGAAGAATTGATGAAGACATCAAGGCACAATTGTTAGAGAAGATTAATGAGTCACCATGGTATGCAATCCAGGTTGATGAGTCTACCGATGTTGACAACAAGGCAACAATGCTTGCTTTTGTGCAATATATTTTTCAGGAGGTTGTGCATGAGGATATGTTATGTGCACTTTTCTTGCCAACCAACACCACAACTGCAGAACTTTTGAAGTCTTTGAATGATTACATATGAGGAAAACTGAATTGGTCATTTTGTGTTGGTTTATGCACAAACAGAGCAGCTCCCATGACTGGATGGCTTTCTGGTTTCACTACTCGAGTCAAAGAGATCGCTTCTGAATGTGAGTTTATGCACTGTGTCATCCATAGAGAAATGCTCGCTAGCCAAAAAATATCACCCGAACTTAATAAAGTTTTGCAGGATGTGATTAAAATTATCAGCCACATTAAAATACATGCCCTTAACTCACATCTACTCACACAGCTCTGTGAGGAGACGGACGCAGAGCACATACATATTCTTTTGTACCTAGAAGTGAGATGGCTTTTTAAAGGTAGATCACCACCCAGAGTTTTCAAGTTACGGGAGCTGCTCCAGAGATTTCTTTTACAAAAACGGTCACCACTGGCAGCACATTTCACTGACACAGAATGGGTCACAAAACTTGCTTAGTGGTGTGAAGTATTCAACCTGCTCAATGAACTCAATCTGTCACTTCAGGGGAGAATGACAGCTGTGTTCCAGTCAGCAGATAAAGTGGTTGCCTTCAAAGCCAAACTGGAATTATGGGGGTGATGAATGAACCTTGTGATTTCTGACATGTTTCAAACATTAGCAGAGATTTTGAAAGAGAGTAAGCCAGGGCTTCTTTCTCCCAGCTGATGCATGATCACCTATCTCAGCTTTCAAAAGAGCTAGAGCATTAGTACCCAACCGCAAAGGACCCCAAACTGGGAAGGAATGGATCCATGACCCATTTGTGAATAAGCCAGGGGAATTGACTTTGTCCGTGACGGAAGAGGGTGAACTGCTTGTGATTGCAAATGATGGTGGCCTTAAAAATATGTTTGAGAAAACTTCAAATCTCCATACGTTCTTGATTAAAGTCAAGGCAAAATATCCCGAGATGGCCACAAAAGCACTGAAAACCCTGCTTCCATTTCCAACATCCTATCTTTGTGAATCAGGATTTTCTTCAGTGACTGCAGACACTTTGGGGGTCACTGTCTCCATCACCCCCAGATGGGACTGTCTAGTTGCAGGAAAACAAGCTCAGGGCTCCAGTTGATTTTACATTATGGTGAGTTGTATAATTACTTCATTATATATTACAATGTAATAATAATAGAAATAAAGTGCACAATAAATGTAATGCACTTGAATCATCCCGAAACCTGAAATCATCCCCTACCCCACTAGTCCATGGAGAAATTGTCTTCCTCAAAACCGGTCCCTGGTGCCCAAAATGTTGGGGACCACTGATTAACAGCATGGACCCTGGGGGTAAACCAGTGCAGTGTCTGAGTGACCTTGGGAGAATGGCTTAACAATCTGTGCCTCAATTTCCTCATTTGTAAAATGGAGATACTAGTAGTGCCTGCCTCATAGTGAATTGACAGATGTAAATAGTGTTATGTAAGTATTGAGTGATATTATTATATCTGTATGGTCTATTCCTACTCATTAGAGTATAAAATACTCTCACGAGGGCAGATAAGTTTGTCTGTTTTGTTCATGGCTGAATTTGTAATGCCTAAAATAATGCCTGTTACTTAGTAGGTGCTCATTAATATGTGGGGAATGAATGAATGATAAAAAATAAGAAGTAGGCAGTCCCTTCTCTGTTACTTTGAAAATAAAAGTCTACTTTTATGGTGTGTTTTTCATGCTTTTAAAAACTCCAAGTAATAGAACATTCTAATTAAAACTCAAAACAATTCAGAAAAATGCACAATACATGTATGTTTATTGTAGTGATAGACTGGATAAAGAAAATGTGGCACATATACACCATGGAATACTATGCAGCCACAAAAAAGAATGAGTTCATGTCCTTTGCAGGGACAGGGATGAAGCTGGAAACCATCATTCTCAGCAAACTAACACAGGAACAGAAAACCAAACACCGCATGTTCTCGCTCGTAAGTGGGAGTTGAACAATGAGAACACATGGACACAGGGAGGGGAACATCACACACTGGGGCCTGTCAGGAGATAGGGGGTTGTGGGAGGGATAGCATTAGGAGAAATATCTAATGTAGATGACGGGTTGATGGGTGCAGCAAACCACCATGGCACGTGAATACCTATGTAGCAAACGTGCACATTCTGAACATGTATCCCAGAAATTAAAGTATAATTAAAAAATAGTATAGCTGGGCATGGTGATGTACAGCTGTGGTTGAGCTATTTGGGAGGCTGAGGTGAGAGGATTCCTTGAGATCAGGAGGTCAAGACTGCAGTGAACTATGATTGCACTGCTGAACTCCAGCCTGGGCAACAGAGTGACACCCTGTCTCAAAAACAAGCAAAAAAAGTAAAGGCTATTTTTATGCTCTCCCCATCCTTTTCCCAGAGGTACTTTCTGTTAAGTTTGCTATCATTTTTGAGACTTTTTATTTAATTACATATGTCATAAATGAATTTTGTCCATTTTAGTCTTTGTGTAGTCAAATATATCAATTATTTCCATCATGGCACTGGAGATTTGTGTCTTGCATAAGAAGATCCTTATAGTCTTTATATTCTCATTTTTAGAACATTTTTGAAATTGAGTGCTTTTGGAGTTTTTCCTCTTTATCTTATAGTAATGTTTCTCTTGTAACTTCCATCTTGTTGTCTGTCACTTCTTTATTTTGACTGGAGAACATCTGATAAAGATAGTCAGTCAGTAGGCCGAGAGTGGTGACTCACGCCTGTAATCCCAGCACTTTGGGAGGCTGAGGCGAGTGGATCACGAGGTCAGGAGATCGAGACCATCCTGGCTAACATGGTGAAACCCCGTCTCTACTGAAAATACAAAAAATTAGCCAGGCGTGGTGGTGGGTGCCTGTAGTCCCAGCTACTCAGGAGGCTGAGGCAGGAGAATGGCATGAACCTGGGAGGCAGAGCTTGCAGTGAGCTGAGATTGTGCCACTGCACTCCAGCCTGGGCAACAGAGCGAGACTCCATCTCAAAAAAAAAAATAGTTACTCAGTAAATAGAAACATTGGTCTGCAACATGGGTTATCTGCTCACATGTAATGTCTTCTGTGGGGTGAGTGTGCAGTTATTGAAGTAAATGGTCATCTCTTCCTCACACATAAACCTTATATCAGCTAAGGCCTTCTGACCTTTCAAACATGTGTAAAATTTCCTTGAATCTCAAATCCATGGCTTGCTGAAGTCCAAGCCTACCCTAAGATGTCTGTGAGTTCCAGGCATGCTCAATGCTGATGACCTCCCTGGTCTGGAGTCAATTGCTTTGTTGCATAAAGTATTTTTCCTCTATGTGTTCTTCCAGATGAGAAACTCAATCTCTAGTTCAGTTTAAAAGTTATCTTCAAGCAAAATACTCTGAGGTGTTACTAAAGATCTGGAAAGAGATTGTCTAATGGATCACATAAGAACCAACTTGATCCTTCATAATATTAATCCCTTTTTTTCTAAGTCTTTGTAAAAAAAGTTGGGTTTTGTTTTGTTTAGTTTTGTTTTGAGACAGAGTCTTGCTCTTGTCACCCAGGCTGGAGCGCAATGGTGCGATCTCAGCTCACTGCAACCTCTGCCTACAGGGTTCAAGCGATTCTTCTGCCTCAGCCTCCTGAGGAGCTAGGATTACTGGCAACTGCCACCACGCCCGGCTAATTTTTTTGTATTTTTAGTAAAAACAGGGTTTCACCATGTTGGCCAGGCTCCAGGCTGGTCTCAAACTCCTGACCTCAGGTGATCCATCCGCCTCGGCCTCCCAAAGTGCTGGGATTATAGGCGTGAGCCACCACGCCTGGCCTGTTTTTTATCCTTACTGTATTTTCCAATGAACTTTTACTTTCATGATCCGGAAAAAAAGATTTTAAAAAATAGGGAAAAAGTAGCACAATCCCTTATCATCATTTTGAACCTATCCTCTCTCCTTATGGCACACAGAGCATTCCACTGTGAATTAGAGTTGAGCCTCAATCCAGATTCCTCTTCAGGCTGGATTTGGGCTCCTTAATGGTGGAGCCTGAGTCTTGGTTCTTTCTGACCCCTGCCTTGTACACACTTGGAATCTGACGCACACTGGCTGAGTTGAGCTGCAGTGCGCTGCCCAGGTCTGACGTGAAGGGCCACAGCAGGAACAGAAATGGAGAGACAAAAAAAGAGCAGAGAAGTCTCTAAAGAAGGCAATGTGCATGCAGGACATGGAGTGTTCTGCTTTACCTTGCTGTGCCTCTCTTTATTCATCTGTGACATGGGAGCAATAATAGTACCTCCTTATGGTGCTGAAGTCAAGATTACTTGAGTTCACTGTAAGTTAGCTGTAATTGTAATTTGTTCTAACTACTCGATGCTCTCTCTCAAATGCTGCTTCCCCCGTCAGTCCCACAGTGGGGGACTATGCTCTGTGACTGTGTAACTGAGGCTGTGTCTGGCCTCTCAATTCTCCCCACATTCTACCTTTTATCTGCTTCATTGCAAACTTCTTTACCCTCTGGGATGACAAATCCTCTGAAGTTAACCATTTATTAAACTTTATATTTCCTTCAATACATTTCACCTGGTAGGTACTAAATAAAACATATTTAATTAACTTTAAAATAATGTGTTTATTTCTCTTCCCAGGTGCCCTGACTCATTTTTCTTTTTAAATCATAGTTTTTGTTAAACTCCCATGTAAATGTCCTCTGCTTTTTGTGGAGCCAATTCCTGAAGAAAGGCACCCTTGGCTTCATCCTGCCTTTGGGAATGAAGCCAAGGATGCCTTTCTCTAGGAATTGGAAAGGCAGGCTTTGAGAATGGAAGGAGAAGTCATGGGTGCCAGCACACAGCACCCATGTAAAGACATACGGTATGTCTTTACACGGCTAGTAAAGACATACTTCAACCCAGGTCCCCTGTCTGCTGTGCCCCAGAAACTTCAAGGTTGACAGGAAGGGGTACACTTCTTATTTCCCATTTCCAGTCCTGTGTGGGTGGATAACCCTTGTGTGTGCACAGCTCCTGGGCATCCTGCAATGTTCCAGTGAATGAATATTTATTTATCATTACATTCATCTGCAGTTCCAGGCGGCTCAGTCACCCTCACCCCACTTCCTTGGCAGGTAGGGGACTGAAGCCAGTTTTTGAATTATTCATAGTTCTAGGGTTCTATTCATGTTTATCTCAGAGTAAGAGTGAGGAAGACAACCACGCTGCATCTCAGAGCCAGAGAGAATCAGCGGCCATTCCTTAGGGACCAGAGCTCGACCCTGGTAAATATAAATCACCATTTGGGAGGTGTTCTGAAACATGGGGCTGGCCCCAAGTTCGCATTCTGTCTACAGAAGCCACTTGCTGGGTTACATTAGTTAATGAGTTAACCCTATTAACTCGCTTGGTCTGAAGGGTATCCGATGGCAAACGGAGAAGCCAGTGTGCTGCCACCTGGACCTTCATTCTCCCCTGAGGGGCCGGGTGAGAATTCACGTGGAAATGACTGCTGGCATTTTTCAGGTATAAACGCTAATCAGCCATAAGCAGTTGCAGCACTGAGGTAGGAGCCTCAGGAGAAAGCTTCCTGTTTAATCTGCAAATAAAGCTTTCTGTGTTTGACGGGGGCTGGCCCTTGCTTGGTAACGGTAGTGGAGCATGTGTCCTCTGGCTTATGGCTCACAGGCCGCCTTTGTCTGCCTCTCTTCAAAAGAGGGGGGATGCTAGCGGCAGGGCTCAGAAGTGATTTTTTAAATTAAAACCTTATTTATATGTCCTCCAGAACAATCCAACCCCTTCAGGAGGAGACACAATGCTCTCTGTTTTGCTGGTGAGGCAGAAGAAACAAAACCACATTATGTACAATATCCCTGAAGCCAAATTACAATGTTTACCTCCACATGTTAACTTGACGTGCATAATTATCTGTGCTTAGAACAGAAAATGGAAGAGAGGATTCAATGAACAGCCACCTGTGCATTGTGAGTAATGTTATTCCAACAGAAACAAAATTTGAGGGGGAGCATTTAGGGAGGAGGGAAGGGAAGGTGGTATTGGAACTGCCTTAAGAGAAGAAGGAGAGAGGGGGAGTTGCTGTTGTATGGGTGAGACTTCAAAGGCATGGCCTGGCACATGGGGGCTCCCTTGTCCATCCCATTGGTGATGGGACATCACTGAACAATTGCATCATCGTTTCCCCCTCTGAACTAGCATTGGTGTCCCTAGCGATCTTCTATCAAGGATCAGGAGAGAATAGCTTCAACACAGTGAGACAAGCTCGGCGAGCATTCAGCATCCTATGGCAAAGAATTAAGTTTAATTCTGTGCAAGGCACCACCACAGCCTTTACGACTGGCTCAAGTTCAGTTGGGCTGGGCTGTGCCCATTGCAGCACAGATGCAGTGCTTTACCTGCACGCCCTCCCATCCTGATGGGCTTTCATTCCCAGCAGCCAGCACCTGTGCCTCTCTCATGGCAGGCTACTCCCAGTGGTCAAAGGCACAAAGAGACCCCAGAAGGCCCTGGGGATTTAACTCCTCCAGGGGCTTTCTTGACCAACGACTGATAGGTATAGGGGTATAAATAGTCCAGCTCTCTTACCTTGCTGTCCCCCCGCCCCTCCAACATGTACAACTTAGACAACTCTGATGCCTCTCCTGAGCTCCCCAATGGGACTGAGCCAAAGTCCCTCCATGGGACTTTGCTGGATACCACACAGTGGCTTCCTGATCCCACTTTCTATTCCCCTACCAGATTTTCCAAGGACACTTCTGATATGGTTTGGCTGCATCCTTACCCTAATCTCGTCTTGAATTGTAGCTCCCATAATTCCCACGTGCTGTGGGAGGAAACCAGGGACTGGGTGGAAGATAACTGAATCATGGGGGCAGGTTTTCCCATGCTATTCTCATGATAGTCAATAAGTCTAATGAGATCTGATGGTTTTATAAAGGGGTGTTTCCCTGCACAAGTTCTCTTGTCTGCCTCCATGTGAGATGTGTCTTATGCCTTCCACCATAATTGGGAGGCCTCCTTAACCATGTGGATCTGTGAGTCCATTAAACCTCTTTCTTTTGTAAATTGCACGGTCTTGGGTATGTCTTTATCAGCAGCATGAAAACAGGCTACTACAACTTCCTAGAAAATCACTTAAACATAAACCCATGGACCACTGATGATGGGTTGAGAAACATTCCCATGGGCAGAAACACAAGACTCTACTGCTCTGGTCACAGCTGATTGGAGCAAGGATGAGGGTTAGATCCAAAGCAGCCAACAATAGATGACTGGCTGAGGTCTGCCTAATGGTCCTGATCTTAGATGTTAGCTGGTTACCCCAATCATATCCCCTCTTACTCAGTTGAAATTGGAGCTACACAATTATTTGGTGACCCCAGGAAAAACAGAAGTAGCAATGGAGAGCAGTTGTCTCATGAAAATCGTGAAGCATTAGACTAGGGAGCCATTGGTTAGTGGAGAATGGACAAGCTTTAAACCATCTGAGCTTGTTTCAGCCTGAATAGCCTCATTCCTGCATGTCCTTGCAAGATGCTGAAGACTGGCTGTGTGGATCTGGAATCATTCTGTGTCCTCTTTTCTTTGTACATTTCACATAACTCTCCCTTCCCCCCAACTAACAGGGCTGTGTTCCTTATGGCCTAAAAAAGCTCACAGGTACAAAGAAGAATATGAAGAAACAATCCTCACATAATTCTAGAGCCCAGAAATAGCACTATAGAACCTGCTAACATTCATTAAAAACTTATATGCCTATTCATGAATATATTTTACAAAATGGGGGTTACATAATATATATCATGGGCATTTTCCCTTGCCCTAAAATACTCTTTAAGTACATTTTTCTTTTTTTGATATGAAGTTTTACTCTTGTTGCCCAGGCTGGAGTGCAATGACGTGATCTTGGCTCACTGCAACCTCCGCCTCCCAGATTCAAGCTATTCTTCTGCCTCAGCCTCCTGAGTAGCTGGGATTACAGGCACCCGCCACCATACCCTGCTAATTTTTGGTATTTTTTTTAGTAGAGACAGGGTTTCACTATGTTGGCCAGGCTGGTCTTGAACTTCTGACCTCAGGCAATCCACCCGCCTCGGCCTCCCAAAATGCTGGGATTACAGGGGTGAGCCACCCGGCCATAACTGACCATATCTTTATATAACCCTAATGTTCATCTCTGCATGGTAGAATTACTGGCTGTGGGGAATTCATGGATTTCTCACAATCCCTAATATGGCTGAGTCTGTGGTTCCACATTTGGCTGCACACTGGCATTCCAGGGGACCTTCAGAGAGTACTAATGTGGAGTCCCACCTCCAGAGACTGTGGTTTGAATGGTCCAGGGTTGGCCAGGGGCTTGGAATTTTCAGATTTTAAGGAGAACTCATGGGATACTATTAAGTGAGACTTGGCCGGGTGTGGTGGCTCATGCCTGTAATACCAGCACTTTGGGAGGCCGAGGTGGGCAGATCACTTGAGGTCAGGAGTTTGAGACCAGCCTGGCCAACATAGTGAAACCCCGTCTCTACTGAAAATACAAAAATTAGCCGGGCATGGTGGCACGCACCTGTAATCCTAGCTGCTCGGGAGGCTGAGATGGGAGAATTGCTTGAACCAGGAGCAGAGGTTGCAGTGAGCCGAGATCATGCCATTGCACTGCAGCCTGGGAGACAGAGTGAGACTACATCTTAAAAGAAAGAAGTGGGACTTACCATGCTACATGGTTTTGAGGGCAGCTTTTAACTTTAAGTGGGGAGAGACTTTAGGCAGCTTGGAGTCCCATTACCACTTTGTTAATGGCTTTCAAGTCCCTGATGACCCTTGAATGCCAAGATGTGTGGTCAAAGTTGTCCCAGAAGAAATGGCTTAGGCCTGAGTTTCTAGGAGTGTCTACCACATCCCCCTAACCCTTCTCCCACCAGATCAACTTCTGGAATCTTAAGAGTTTCCATTCTCTTCTGGCTGGCCACACAGAGGACGGGACTTATAAAAAAGAAGCTCACAATGACCCAGTTTTCAGAAGAGACTCTGCCCTGGCCTCCCACATAGCTCCAAGCAGTTAACCAAAGAGTCATGGTGACCCAGATTATTAGCAACCAGGGGACCTATTAAACCAAGGCAATGGTAGCGTATGTATATCCCCAGAAGAAGAAACCTAGTTGCTCTAAGTTTTGCTAGTGTGTGAATGACTGATCTTTAACTCTGGTTTGAGAATGGATTTTTAAAATAATATTGCCTTAAGACATTGCCATCAGGACAGTGTTGTCAGAGAAGTATAAATTTTTGCTGTTTCACCCTCATTTCATACATCATCCCATTTCTTGAAAGGCAGGCCCTGGGAAGAGAATATCTAAAATTCTAACAAAACCTAGAGATTAGGCTCGGTTCTCTCTGATTGAAAGGTGATAATACTGCCTGCTTCAAGTAAGACACACACTGAGAGAGAGAGCTGGGGATATGATCTCCTAAAGGCAAACCCAGCTAATGCTTGATGAAGCTCAGTCCCCAATCATCTTAGGATGCTACCGTGGGTTACAGGCTGTAGTTTTCACAGTCGCCTTGCTTTCCAGTTTTGCAGTTCCCAGCTGATTGTCATAGCCCACTTGGGGCTTACCCACAATGTCCAGCCTCTTGAGACCCAGTTGCTGGGCATGATTCTAACTGCTGAGGTGGGCATGTACCAGCTCATGAGAACCAACTGTTAAATATTCAGGAAATCGTGAGCTAGTTGTTAAACACAGCCATTATTATTCATTAAATTATACAAAGTTAGTTATAATTAAATACATTGTATTATAAATAAAGAGCATGATTCATCATGCTTATTATTTTACTTATTATTTTACTACATTTTGCTACATTACTACCTCATTATTTTACAACATTTTCCTGTTTTCTATGATTATTTATTGTCTCTTACCTCTATAGAGTGGAAATACTACACAGTATATGGTGTGCCACTACACTCCCCCTCCCAACTGTGACATCACTTTTGCATCTTGAAATTCACCATGGTGGGAGTATTTACGCATGAAAATAGGAAATGCTACAAATCAAGGTATTTTTGTCCTCTCAGGGTGCTGGTTGTTAAGCTCTGAGTTGGCATGATTAGTTGTTCCAAGTGCACACTCGGGAAATACCCATGACTGGGGTCAGTATGACACAGTGGCCTGGCCTTATGAGCAGTCAGAGGCTACAGAAGCAGGTAGCAGGTTATGTCTAAGCCTGGCATCAGATCAGAAACCAGGCAGTCAGAAAGTGCGCAGAGGGTCGAGGTCAAAGCAAAAAAGGAGATCAAAAACCAGTCAGAAGGACAGCCAATCAAAAGTGCTCACCCCCAGGAGGCCTCCAGCCAAGACAACTGTGGCTGATGCCGTGCTGTGGGCACCCCTCCCATGTCTGCCCAATGTCCACTGTCCTACAGGTGCTGACTCATCCTGCTATGAGTACCCGCAGCCTTCAGCTGCAAGTGCCAGGAAGTTCGTGTCCCTGGTATTGGCTGGTGATGGACAAGAGTTGGAGGATAAACACCCTCACTTTGGTGCTGTATCTGAGATGAGTTCCACCATCTTCCAGGGGTTCCCTGGCTGTATAATTAGAGAAACAGCACTTCAAAAATATCTGATATATCCAGCAAGGCAGAGCCCCATTGTCCACTCCTGTAACCTGTTCACTAACACACTTTTGATTGGTTTTCTTCTTCTTGTTGCACTTCCCCACTCACCTTTTGGTGTTTTCTGGGTTTAAACCTCAAATAAAGCCTTTGCACCCAATCCTTGTCTTAGCGAGACCAGGAAAAGTCTTATCTGCTCCTGTTGAGGCCAGGGTCCCTCCTGGCATGGCTGGTTAGTGCACGGCTGGCTAGGAGATGCAGGGCAGGTCTGCTGATATGCCCTGGGACAGTGGTTGGGAGAGGAGGCGTGAGCAAATCCCAACATGGAGCCACCCTGAGGCAAACCTCCTTGTCCCTGTCCTGCATTCCAGGAAAAGCCTCGCTCATATGCCCTGCAGGGGGCATTTCACATGGTAAGCAGGGGAGGCGCCCATCCTGAAATCCTGGCCCACTGCAAACTTGCAGTTCACCAGGAGGTAAAGACACCACTCCACTCCCTTGTTTGCTTAATCTGGAATCACCCTCCCCACTTGAGAGCCCTGCGCAGTTATTTGATTCTTTGGCTATTTCAGCAGTTCACAGCGTTGCTTGTTGGTGACTGGCTGTATATTTAGAGAAACAGCACTTTAAAAATATCTGATTGTTCTGCTTATCTCCTGCAGAGGCACCAGGTTTTTATAAATTAAGGATCTGCTAATTGCCACAAGAATTCAACTGTTAAACAGAAAATGGATAAATGCAGGCCCAGAGACACTATGCCATCATCTTCCTATATACACACACATGTGTATATATATATTTTATGCGTGTGTATATAATACACATATGTATACGTATACATATGTATTTTGTATATATATACATGTGAATGTAATATTTATGTATAAAATATATAAATATGTATATATACATGTGTATGTACATATATACATATTTATATATTTACATATGTATATATGTATATGTGCATATATACATATTGCATACTATATAACATAATGTATAGTATATATTATATGTATAGTATGTAATATATGGTATAATGTAGCATAATATAGTATAGTATAATATAGTATATTATTGTATAGTATAGTACAGTATATAATATATAGTATAATATATGCAATACTATACTATATATACATTATATATAGTAAATATATTATGTAGCAGATAATGTTTATAAATACTATTACGTAGTATATTTTATATATATATATATACACTTGTGTGTGTTTATGTGTGTATGTGTGTATGTATATATTTTTAAAATTTGATTGAAAGGACTAGTGATAAATAATGTATCTCAGAGGACTGTTGCCTTTGCCATAAACAGGTTGTCTGTTTCTCCCATGGGGTTGAGCCTGGTTCAGTTCCACATCTGCAGAATCCAAGCTGACTTGCTGAGCAATGGCCTGGTGGGAATGTGCATTGTGACTCAGCAAAATGTCCCAGTGTATGTTCCCATACATAATCTTATTTTATGATTCTTCTTTTCATGGTTTGCAGTTAGGTTGTTGCTGTCTTTTTGTGCTGTGTTCTTGCACACATTATTTTTGGATATATTGGGATATACATAAATTTAGCATCATTACCATTGATAGTAATAACCATAATGGCGTTTAAGTAACCAGAGCCAGGCTGAAGCAGAACCATCATTGGCAAATTGTCCAAACTCCTACATAAGTCAGGGGTCAGTCCTCAAATCAGAAATCATTCTAAGTCTTTCACTGAAAGAATATTAACACAGGGAATTAGTGGCACATGTGATAGAGGCCAAGAGACAACAGAGGGGCCTGTGAGGCAGCCTGGAGGAAGATGGGGCCCCCACTGGGCTGCAGGAGAGAGGAGGAGAAGGTCAGATCCCAGAAGCTGGGACTGCCCATGGGTGGTGGGACCATGAAGGAGTTGCAGGGAGGGCAGGAGGGAGAGAGAGAGAGAAAGAGACACAGAGACAGAGACAGAGTGAGAAGAGGGAGAGGGGAGAAAAGGAGAGGAGAGAAAGACACCTTACCTTGTCTTCCTTCTCTCTTCTGATTTTCCACCAGGGCTCTCACTGGCAAAATCTACTTGTTCCCAGCAATACAGAGTGGATCTGGGCATGGGCAGAAGATGGGTACAGCAGAAATTTGGCAGTTACTCAGCATGAGCTGCTTTCTTCACACATGGACACAACCACAAATACCTGCCTTTTCTTTGCTCCCCACCAACTTCCAGTCTTTCAGTTTGCTTTGCCCTGTGAAGGCTTGTAGTCTTTTCTACTCCTCTTGTCAGTCAGGAAAGTTACTCTGATAATCCTTGCACAGCAAGGTGGTAGACACATCCCATGCTTGATTTGGGGGGTGGTGGTCCTTGGCCACAAATAAATCAGAAGCCCACTCTAGCTGACTTAAGCAGAAAAAGAATTTGTTAGGGGAAGTGGATGTTCCCATAGGCTACACACAGACAGGAGAGCAAGGCTTGGGGCACCTCCCCGAGGAGGACACCCAAGGGGCACCATGGCCCCACTGCCATGCAGACACGCTTCTGTGGGAGTGCTAGCCCTGGGCTCCACCCCTAGATGTCCACTGCTGACTCTCCTGGAAATGGTTGTATTTGCCTTTGCTCTTGCCAGCATGAGTTCCAAGCACAGCCTGATTCTCTCTGTGGCTGTCATTCAACCCAAAGTCCCAGGAGCACGAGTCTGGTCTGTGGAGCCCAATCACATGACGTACCTTAGCTGCAAAGAAAGCTGGAACATGGGATTCAGAACTTAACCTGGGGAGGGAGGGACTCTTAACAAATTCCCCTAATGCAGTGACAAGGGATTAACTGTGTTAAACATTGACAAATCCTCCATATATACTATATCACCAACTGAGTTAAAAAATTAGGTAAGCTGCTATTTAACATGGAATCTGAGGCTTGTGGGCAGTGGGTGAGGGAGGTGAGAAGAGATATTTTGGGTCACAAAGGGAGCTTCTGAGGGCTTCTCAATGTCCCCGCATGGAAGACATCCTCCTTCACCAGCCCTGGGGTGCTGCCTCTGTGAAATATCATGGATTTCAACAAACCTTAAGGTCTGGTCTGTGAAACTTCTGTCTGCTAATTTGCAAGTTGGTAGGAAGGAAGCACCTTGGCACTTTTTATAATAGGCTTTGGGCAATTATTTGTTTGCTTGTTTCTATTCTTTTAAACTACTTGCATTAAAAAAAATACTATCTTTAAAGCTTCTACATTGGCCCAGATCGTCACAGTTTGCAAAGCCACTGCTCTTCTACCATCTCCTTTGACCCTGACAACAGCTTGGCAGTGAGCAGGCCAGGTGTGGCCTCCATTTTGCAGGGGAGGAAACTGATGTTCTCAGTGTTGCAGAGGAGGAAACTGAAGGTCTTAGTGTTACACAGATGACTGTGGCAGAGACAGAACCCAAACCTGACCTTTGCCCTTCCCAAGTGGCCTTTCCATACCCTTTGAGTTCTGAGAGACAGGGAGTTCACAGAGATGGCACATGGTAGGTCTCTGACCAGCCACAGCCTGCTGCCTTCGGGGCAGGTGGCTGTGTGTTCAGAGTTCCTAAAGGCTGGCTGAGGCCAAGGTAGATGGAAGGCATTCTGCCTGCTGCCAGCTGGTCTCCGAGCTCACTGTGGACAGTGTCCACAGCTCACCTTCTGTCCCTGCACTGGCCCTAGCTCAGGGTAAGTGTGCATTAGATGCTGACTGAATGACCGATGAGCATGTGCTCACAGAATGTCAAAAATAGAAGCTTCCCTGAAGGCTGAGGCTCCAGGGACAGCATTTCCTGGCTTTAGAGTGACTTACACTCAAATTAAGAGAAATTCCACATTGCCTGTGACTTCAGAATCTTCTGTTGTCTGCTGTGGCCTGAGACTTCAGAACCCTCTCTCATATGCTACCTGATGAGTTTTCTTAGTCCTCGTCTCTCAAGAAGAATCAGGCACAAATTTCAGAAATGTCCATAGTGGCAATGCTTGGCGAGCGCAATCTTTCCGTGAGTTTGGCCTGAGCTCCTTTGCCCGTCGTTGCTGACACCAGAGCAACTGCTAAGGGAGGCACCAGGGGCCGAGGGAGGGTGTCCAGAAATGTGGGGCTTAGTAGGAGAGGAAGCACAGAGTCAGATTACAAGTCATTTCCCAAGAACATTTCTACTTTCGGGCGGGGTGTGTGTCTTTACCGTGAGCCAGGTGGATTCTTGCACGCTTTATTTGAATCATCTCATAAAATGAGATAAGAAGGTAAGTAATATTTTAATCTCTATTTTATGGATGAGGAAGCTGAGGCTTAGAGGTTAAGGTCAGGCAGCTTGGAAATGGCAGAGTTTGTATTTTAACTCAGCTCTGTCTCTTCAGAGTCCTTGCTCCTGCAGCCCCCATGGTGGGCTGAAGTTTACATATTGGGGTTTTTGCCAGGCAACTCCCTGGACAGCCTATCACTGAGCCCTCACCTAAAACCACTGACAGTGGTTCTTATTTTGCTTACTGGACAAAAAAGAAACTGAGTTTCCAATGGATTTGGTTTTTGGGATGACACTGGGTAATCTCCCATGACAATGTCAAGGCAGCAGCTCTATACGGATGGGAGGACAGAGACACAGGGAGGAGGTGCCATTTGCTAAGGAAGAATTGGGGCTCCTGAATCACAAGCCAGGCCTCCATGTCCAACAGTTCAAAGTTTCCCTGGCTTGTGGGAAAGATGAAAACAGCCATAAACCCTGCACACAGCAAATCCAGCAGGAAGGCAGTTACCTAAACAAGGGAGCAGGTTCACGAGAAGAGTCAGCGACCACGCCATGTGGCAAACCTCAGCAGCTGGGCCTGTGTGCTCTGTGAATGCTTTAACTTGTCCTGACTTATTAAGACCCTACACACTGCCCTGGCCTCTTTGTGTTACCTTAAGCTAGTGCCTTTCAACTTGGGATGATTTTACCCCTAAGAGGACATTTGGAAATGTCTGGAGGCATTTTGGGGGGATGCTACTAGCATCTTGTGGATAGAGACTGACATAAAGAAACATCCTACAATGCACATAGTAGCCCCACAACAAGGAATTATCCAGCTCCAAATGTCATTAGTGCTACTGCTCTAATTAGTGCCATTAGCTCAGTGTTAAGGAACACTGAGCTAAGCAGAGCAGATGACACAAGGTCAGCCCGCTTACCCACAGACCATGAGCAGGGAAAGAAGGTCCAGCCCAGAGCATAAAAGAAAGCAGCTTGAGGCAGAACTACAATTTCTGAGTTATCCCACTGGGCAGATCAGAGGTGTGTTCCTCACTAGGGGAGTATTTTCAGGGGCACAAAAATCATTTATAGCCCAATCACCATGCCCCATTCTCTATTCTTTCCCAATAAAAGGCACATAACTTCTTAGTGTCCAGTTTCTTTGACAAAGCCAGAAGCAAAACCTGGATATATTTCAAACTTCTCCAAGTAAAAATCCCACTGAGTGTGGCGCTCACTGTTGGAGAGGTCATTGTTGTTGGTCACTGTGGGGAGCTGGTCAGAACCATCCCACTGGACAGCTCTATGGAGGTATCACTGGCATTGTACTTTGGTGACACAGGCGCTGTCTCCTGGGTCTTAAATAGCTCAAACTTCAGGTTGCCATTTGCAAACTTGGCCCCTAAATCTCAGCCTTGGAGATCTTTTCATGCAACTGTAATTCAAATTTTAATAACAAATCTAGATTTTTAAAAATCACAGTGTCAAGCACATGGCCTGTCTGACACATAGCAGGTGCTCAATAAATACTTGAATGAATAAATGAATGAGTGATTGAGTGAGTAAATAAAGCCCAGAGATAAAATGTGACTTTCCCAGGGTCACACAGGGGAATAGCAAAGTGGTCCTGCTCTCCCTCCATCTGTTCTCTGGTAGTACTTAATTTGGGGTCGATATTCTTGCAGCACTGACCTCTCTTGTCAGCAGTAAGTATCTGTAACAGGTGACTTATCTTTCCTGTTAGACTATACACTCCTCAAGGACAGTTGTGTGCTGTAACACCACTTAGGGAACTTAGCCAAGAGCCTTGCACACAGTAGGAAGTCAATAATGTGTGATCAACAGTGTGTTCCCTCTAATGCTGCACATTTTGGGCCATTGAGTTGGCGTATAGGGCTTTTAGCATCTTCCTTCTTTGCGTTGCTGTAAGTTGTCAAGTTTTGTTCTTATCGGTGCTTGCTTAATTTGTGGCTTTCTAATTTGTGTCTTCAAAGTTGGCATAGGCAAGAAATCAATAAATTAAAACCAAAATTGAGTATGTACACACAAACACCACACACATACACACACACACACACAGAGTTGATTCTTATTATTCAAGGTACTTATGTTCTATACAGTCACTGCAAACACTGAATTAATTGATGCTAGACCATTGTCCTGGAGGAAACACAGGGTTAAATTCCTGCAAGCCTCTGATCCCAACACAGAGCAATCCAAAGCCAGGGGCAAGGGATGGGGGCGGGGAGCCAGGGTCTGAGTCCTGACCACTTGGTCCAACCCTGTTCTGTCCTCAGACATTCTAACTTTGTGTGTCAGCAAACCAAGCTAATTGGAGTCACCTTTTTGCCACTTCCATGTGAACGAGTTCTAATTAACTTATTTGTTCAATAAAAAAGTACTTTATTGTATTCTAGAAATGAAATACAGCTGATGCTGCCTTATTTCCAATGACAGAAAATTCTTCATCTAGTGAAGCACTTTACAGAATACAGCTTTTGTTAAAACACTTCCCTGACACACAGATATACAGAAACATTCATTAAACACCAGTGGTGGCCCAGGCGCTGAGTGGGCTTTGGAGATGACAAATGCATATGACAGTCTAAACCTTCAGTTGGTTTCATGGTTTAAATTCTTTTCAACTTTAAAGAAAGTACTCCTTTTAATAGAGGAAAAATAACTTTCTTCTTAGCTTTTTTTTTTCCATTTAGCTTTTGTTATAATAATGCTGTGTAAAAAAACAACTAAAAAGTCTCAGTGGCATACAAGAGCATGCAGGTGGGCTGAGTGGCTTGGAGGGACTCAGCTGGGCTCACTCTCAGGTCTGGGGTTGGCTGGGGTTTGGCTGATCTAGACTGGATATGGCTGGGTGGCTCGGCTTCTTGCTCCATGTGTGCAGGTTGGCTGAGATGGGGTGGCATCAGATTGCGATGCTAGAGTATCTGTTCCACATTATTCTCATACTCCTCATACCAGTGGGCTAGCCAGGCATGTTCTTCTCTTAGTAATAGTGGAGCTGCAGCAAGGCAAAAGGAAATATGTGAGGTCTCCTAAGGCATGGGATCATTTCCACCTCATTCTGTTGGCTAAAGCAAGTCACATGGACAAGCCCAAAGTCAAAGGGGCGGGGAAATGATTGCCTCTTTACTGTGAGAGATTGCAAAGTCATGTAGTAAAAGACATGAGCACAGAGAGGGGTAAAGAATTGGGGTCAATAATGCAATCTTCTACATCATGCATTGGCCTTAGGTCCACCTTCTAGAAATCCACTCTAGCTAAACACGAGAAGCAATCACTATCTTAAAGATGACTTCTACTTCTGTTTTGGGTTGTTCCGCTGGACTTGGGGATCTCACTGTGGCTTTCTCCCCTCTGGACCTCACTTTTCTCAAATGGGGTGCATGGCAGGGGCCATCTGTCTTTGGAAGGGCTCAGAAAGCTGGAGTTGGTACCTTAGTGATGTGCTCTATTCATGAGCTCCCTGGAGGCAAGGCTCTGTATCATTCCAAGTTGCACTCTGCAAATTGCTAAGTTCCAGGGAAGCCAATATTAATGGCAATGCATTAGGAATGAGGTTATCTTGAATGTGTGTACTTGTTCCAGAAACTACCCTGAGAAACTGTTTGCATTAGGCTAATTTTGTTCATTCCTTTTGTAGGAACATGTTCTGGTAATAGGATTTGACAAGCTATGATATTTCCTTTAAAGCCTTGCTAGAGTAAGATTGATTTCCTCCATGTGAAGTACAACGCATCCCTTCTATTAAACAAATTAAACTACTTAGGTCGACAAGGCTACAAGAAGGAACAGTGGTGTGCTAATAAATGTTTAACAACCAACTCTCTGGAAGAAAATGTCTTGATTTGTAGTATTTGACAATTTCCATGGTATAAGCACTCCTACACGGCAGACTTTAAGCTGCCAATGTGATGATGTCCCAAATGAAGATTCAGAAGAAGTGCACCTGTATGAGCCTGCTCTACCACCCTGCTGCCCATGCTGCTGTGCTGTTGAGATGGATTCTCTTGCTGGGTGTTCCTAGGGGAGAGGACATGGCATTTACATGCTATGTAGAGTTTCTTAGAAGTTCAAGTCAGCACCGGATCAATCAGGGTGAATCCAAAGTGCTTATGGAAAGGACTTTCTCTGGGACGGCACTGTTTAAAAGTAATAATAACACTAGCTACTTTCCCCCCACCATGGTAACTCCACACCAGGCACTTTTTTCAGTATTTAACATTCATTAACGTAATTACTTCTTACCAAAACTCTATGAGATAGGCTCTATTGGCATGAAGAGTTAAATAGTGAGCTTTGAGCTACTCTAGTTAAATAGTGAGACTGAGATTTGAACCCAGCTGTTTTGACTGAGAGTCCATGACTTCAAAGTCATGAAGCTATCCTGATACCCACTCAGAATCAGGGGAGTTTAAAATTGGGTCTGATATCCCTACTCACTCCCATATGAACAGCTCCGCCGAACACTTTGCTCTTATCCACGTTCTCCATTTGGCAAATAAATCCTCTACAAGATGCAGCAACAAGCATCCCCATCCCCACAGCTGAGTGTGTCCCACCTACCTGTGTGATGACGCATACCTGAGGCCCCAGTCAGAGGCTCCACCCAGTGGTGGGCAAGCCCGGCTTTTACTGGTTAAAAGGTGTTTAAAACATCTTCAGGAATTTTGCAAGCCATTAGTAAAAATTAAGTTATAAGAACTTAAAACTAAATCTATCATATTAAAAAATAAAGGACATAAATACTCATCACTCACTACTTCCTAATTATTCTACTGTAATCTGTGCTTTTGGGGTTATTTATGTCGATGGCATCTGTATAGCGGAAATATCTATGTGATGATGGTCACTGAGCTTCTCTTCCCGACTCCATCACATCAGAAGTTTGAAATCATCCATGGTGGGACTATTTATAGCACGAAAATCAGCAAACGCTGCAAAACAGGTTTTGGTTTATTGTTTTGTGGATTGGCTAGACATAAGAAAATGTCAATAAAGCACATCAAACGTAGAAGTCTGCCATGTCTGTATTTGTTACATTGTAAATAACACAAAACTTAAAGAAATATATTCCCAATATTTTAAAACTATGATTCAATTGAGCAAAGAAATCCCTCAGTGATGAACAAATGGATATGCCAATATACAGCTTTGTGTCACTTTTGTCTCACTTGTTGATGCAAACAAAAATACCAACCAACATTCATGAGGGAAGTATACTCATTTGTCAATTGCAATCACAGGTTGGCTACAAGAGTTAGAGAAAAATCAATGAAAGCAACTTTCACTTTCAGCCAAGATGAACTAGATTTACCCTGCCACCTGAAACAATGGAAAAAAAAAAAAAGAAAGAATATGAAAACTAGCTCTCAAGGCATTGGACACCAGGAAAGACTGGAAATAGATAAAGTGAGATCCATTCTTACCCAGCTTAGTGCCTGGAGAAAGTTTCAAGGCAGCAAAACAGAGGAGGGGGTCACTTTGAAGAACGGGGGATGACTGGAAAGTTGGGAGACAGACGGAGAGTCCGGTTAGACTCCCAGAGTTGAGGAGATGAGGCTGGAAGTCTGGAGAGACCAAAGTGGCCATAGCATCACAGCAGAGTATCAGAGAAGAGACAGCTGCTCAGACGGAACACTTCAGAGCTCTTCAGAAGTCCCCTGTATTCAGCTGAGTACTCATCAGCATGATAGCTGTGCATTACCTGCTCTTTACCCACCTCCATCAGGTTAAAGCCTGCAGGGTTGTGCATAAATAATTGTTACAGATCAGATTTATGCATCAGTAGGCACCGCTTTAAATTAATTCACCTGGACAATGAAAGAGCGAGAGTTGATTTATTCACAGCACGTCTGGGATGAAGCATTATTAAGGTGGGGCGATAGAATGGCATGCAATGCTTTGCAATGTACCAACAGCTAATGGAACTCTGCAAGTGGCTGTATACATACAGATGCAGGTGTCAGCCTGGGCCAGGCAGCTGGAGCTACAGTTGCTATGTCCTCGGGATTCAGAGTCATGGGCAAGCTGGAGGGAATTATTATTTCTTCATGGTATAATTTTTTAAAAGCATGTATTGATATGTGTGATGATGAAGTCATTGTGCTATTACCAGGCTGGATGGCGGGGTGGGGTGGACAGGAATGGACACCACCACTTGGGTTGGGAACACAGACTTCCAGGGCAGCAGCATAAGCATGGGAGGGAGAAAGTTAACTTTTCTCATTTACCCAGAGCATCACTCTGGGTGCCTGGATGCTAGAAATTGTGCTTATATAATGCCTCTAAATGCCAGTCATCAAACTTGCGTGTAAAGCCACAGAGGTACACAGGATGGGCCTGGGTGTTCCAATGTGGAAAAAATCCTCATCCTACTGGTACTGCTACTAAAATTACCTTTCACTTGGGACTAACTATGTGTCAACTGTGCCACATGCTTTTACACACATCATCTCACTTAATAGGGGCTGGGGGTTTCCTCAGATGAAAATGCAG
This sequence comes from Gorilla gorilla gorilla, assembly GCF_029281585.2. Taxonomy (NCBI): domain Eukaryota; kingdom Metazoa; phylum Chordata; class Mammalia; order Primates; family Hominidae; genus Gorilla; species Gorilla gorilla. The sequence goes on from NC_073245.2 coordinate 29,110,727, forward strand.
GCTCAGTGGTAAAGTTATTTCCCAAGGTCTCCTGAGACCTCCCAGTGATGTTTGGTTTACTCCAAAGCTTGCTTGCATTTTAAACTTTCATATTACAAAATGGTGCTTAAGGAACCACACTATAAAACATTATTGTTCACAGAGTGCTTTATTGTTTAATATGTCATCATCTGATCAATCATTTGCATACTCACAACCACCCCGTTGCGTAGGTGTCTTTGACCCCATTGCACAGGTGAGGAAACTGAGCTTTGGGTAGGTTGTGCCTCTTGCACATTTGGGGGCAGCTGCGATGTGGCAGAGCCAGAATCAAAACACTGGTGCTTTACCCCAAATCCTAATCTCTTCCCATTCTACCTTAACGAGAAGAGAGTTCTGAAGAGCTTCTCATTGTGCTAGAATATATGAAAGATTGGATCGAGTTTGGGCTGGGTTACTCAGAAGTTATTTCAAATCCTCGGCAAGTTTCACAGGGCTGCAGCACCTGGATGGTGGTTTAACATGGCACTTCTAAAGGACTCACACATTTAGACCTGGATGATTTTCTCTGGCCTCATGCTTAAGAGCTGGGCCTCCAGATTCAGTGGGTCTGGGTTGCAGCTCTAGCATCACCCCTCATGGGCTTTAGCCATTAACTTAACCTTTATGAGTCTCAGTTTTTCCATCTGTCAATTGGGAATATAATAGAACCCACCTCATCTGGTTATTGTGAGGTTTAACATGAGATGACCCATGAGATCAAAGTTTTTGTGTAGTCACTATTGTCAAGACTGTTGTTTTGCAGCATGCTCAGGCTTCAGCAGACTCTGGGGCCAGAGGGCCCCCAGGCAGAGTCACCTGCTCAGGCAGAGTCACCTGCTGCTGCTAGGTGTGCATGAACATGGGGAATGCTGAGGGGAAGCAGCTGGGGTGCCTGCAGCGGCAGCATCTTCTCCACTGCATCAGATTTTGTGGGGGATGGGGGCCTATTCTAAGAGATGTGTGAATGCCGTTAAGAATTCCAAAAAGTTCTGGAGAGGGAAAATCTGGAGAAAGGTTAGATTTTCTGCAGAGCTAGCAAGCATGGGCCTGAAGTCACTGTAACATGGGGCATTAACACTAATGCATCCTAACCATACTCATGGAGGGCTGATCCTGCAACAAGTGGATGGCCATCCATGAGGTTGTGCTGTGTACAGAGGAGGGGCGCTCCCCTCTCTTGGTCCACATAATGCCATAGATGTTCTCCACACTGGTCAATACCCTCTGCATTTCTTCTTCCTCTGCCACTCTTTCACCTGAGCACACCAGGCTTCATTATTGTAAGGAGTGAGATGATTCCATTAACATTTATGTAGAGAAGTTTGCACCTCTGAGATGTTTAAAAACCTGAGTAGGGAATCCCGACTATTTTAACTCAAATATAATAAGGTTTTAGGTATTAAAAATATGATTTCAACACTGTTGATTTTAATTGGCCTCATACACCTACACAAACACTTGGCAGACATTTAGGATCTGCTGTGGAGCACCGTGCATCATCACATAACGCTCCGGGAACTAGGGTCCCTGAGTCCTGATTGTGGTGATGCTTCATTCCCTGGGTGTCCTTGGGAAGAACACGTTTCTAAATTTAGGCCTCTGAACCTAGTTACAAGGAGGGGCTTGGGAGCACCTGTTGTTCAATGCCCATATCTTTCTTAATTTTTAAATTTTAAATGTAAATAAATGCAAAATAATTTTTACAATAAGAAGAGTGACAAATGCATGAGATCCTATATGCACCACCCAGATTCGGAATTGGAAAATTACCATTTCCACGGCAGCCCCTGTGGGTCTCCACTCCTTGATGTGATCCCCGGGATCTACTTCCACCCAGAGTTAACCACTGTCTTGGACTTTGTGTTTATTGTGATCTTGCTTTTATTTATAGTTTGCTTACATTTGTATGTGTTCCTCATTAGCATGTTCAGTTCTGTTCAGTTTGGTGCCAATGCATCCTATCCATACCCCTGGAGGGCTGACTGTAATAGGTGGAATAGCGTCTATGAGGTCGTGCTGTGTACAGAGGAGAGGCATGCTTTCTAACTTTAACATTTGATTCATACCCTACTTTGAGTCTTATGCTTCGAGTCTTACTTTTCCCCTCAGCATTGGTTTTGAGATTCTCCCATTTTGTTTGAGTGGCCGCAGTTCATTCATTTCTGTGGCTGTGTGGTTGTCTGTTGTTGCCAATGCCATCTACCACCTAATGTTATAGATTCTGTTTGTCCAGTCTTTCTTTCTTGATCTTTCTTGCATTTTTTCCTGGATTGCTTTTCTTTGTCTTTTTAAAAATTCCTTTAATTGCTTTGGAAGTTTTGCACTCTATTTCTTCTCATTTTAGTGAGCACCATAGAAATGTTAATTAACATACTTAATGAACTTTAAAATGTCTGAAATTAATCAATATCTTTACTTCTTCTGGAACAACACTAGACTTTAAACATGTTAACCCTGCTTATCCCATCCTCTCTTAGATGCACTTAATTTCCAGTATTTTAATTCAGTCTTGATTTTTAGTCTTCCAAAATTGGAGATTTGAAAAAAAAAACATTATTTCATGCAATGTTTGATTTTATTTACCCACATTTTCATCACATTTGTCCACTATTCCTTTTCATATTCTAGAACTTCCTTCTGGAATCTTCTGTGTAAAGTATACCTTCAGAGTTTCTTTTAGTGAAGGTTTACTACTGTGTGCCTGTGGTCCTGAAAATGTCTTTATTTGGACATTATTCTTGAACAATTGCTTCACTATACATATAATTTTAGGTAGAAGTTTATTTTTTCTAGGCATATGGAGAAGGTTTTTTTTATTATATAGTTGATGATGTGAAGTTAAACTTCAATTTACAGGTGATTTGTCTTTTCTTCCTGAATGGTTTATTTTCTTGTCTATGCCTTTGATGGTTCTGCAGCGCTTTTTTTTTTTTTTTTTGAGACAGAGTCTAGCTCTGTTGCCAGAGGCTGGAGTGCGGTGGTGTGATCTCAGCTCACTGCAACCCCCGCCTCCCGGGTTCAAGCGATTCTCCTGCCTCAGCCTCCCGAGTAGCTAGGATTACAGGCACGCACTCCCACGCCAAGCTAATTTTTGTATTTTTAGTAGAGATGGGGTTTCACCATGTTGGCCAGGATGGTCTTGATCTCCTGACCTCATGATCCACCCATCTCGGCCTCCCAAAGTGTGGGGATTACAGGCGTGAGCCACCACGCCCGGCCATTGATTTTCTTGTTATTAATCCTGCTTGGAATTTATTCTCCATTCTTGGTTTTCTTCATGGATTCTGGAAATGTTCCATTATGTCTTCCCTGTCCTCCCGCAGCAGGTCCGAGACTAAGCTGTTGTGGCTGAGACTATGAGCACTTGTTTCGGGCACAGAATTGAGGAGTGGCCAAAAAACTCAGTAATTGAGATAAATCATATTTTAATACAGTATTTTAAATATTTGTTAAAACAAAATCTAATGCAAAGAAACTTGTGGCCAACAAAATATCAACATTTTCAATAAAGACAGGATCTGCCATGTTGAGATATTTGGAGCCTAAAGCAAAAGGAAAATCTGCACTCCTATGATTTTTTTTTCCTAGAACATTAGTATTTTTCTAGAACATTAAAGTACTTGAAAACTATAAAAAATTGAAAGTAAGTGTATTAAAACTTGACATTATTTTAAGTTTAAATGTTTCATTTATACCAAGGTCAGAATTTATCATGTTTACTTTTCTAGTTCTAACAGAAGCAAACTCATCAAAAATATTTGCATTAAGACCATTAACCATTAAAAATACATAAAAGTCTGTATATGGGTGCAGATTTTTCCTTTCCAGATTGTATTTTCTCTACTCAGTGTTATTTTCCATTGCAGAAGCTTACATTTTAAAATAATAGTGATGATGGTGATGAAGATGAAGCATAGTTAGATTTGTCTAAATCTCTTCCGCTGGTTACAGGCAGAGTTAGGCCTAGAATTCTGATCCTTCCTTCTTAGAAGAGCTTTTTCCAATTATATCTCACTTACTGAAACCAATATTCTCATCTTATGACCAAAATCTCTGTAGGAGGTGAGGCCACATCAGCACCTTTGGGCCAGGCAACTGTTGGAGGAGTGACATGCCCACCAGGGTGAATGAGCTATTTTTGGGTGTTTAACTGCTGAGGAGGGATATGACATGTGGGCACTGTGTTTACATCAAGTCACTGGTTCTCGGACCTATCAAGGGGAATGGCACTAGGAAACTGTACCAGTCTTCGTGGCTCACTATAACATGTTGAACTATTACTTTACCCTTTGGTGCTGAATCCAATGCCATCTTAGATTCTAGTTTAAATGAACATGACATATATCACACATTTAAGAAACATTTCTAAGAGAAAACCCTAAAATTGAGACAATCCTACTCATTAACTTACCCTTTTTTCTATGAGTCCTATTATTTTCTTTTAGTAGCTGAATGCCTAGTCTAACTGGAGTTCCCCGGAGGCCTTGCTTGAAATTGACTGCCAGGTATCTCCTTCAGCGTAACTCTTTGATGAGAAGCAAAGCTGCTTTGCTGGCTGCTTGAGTGGAAATGTGATCCCTGATGATTACGTTCCCATAAAAATCTTTCGTGTGGTCTCAGAATAACAACTCTCTATTATGTCTCAGCTGCCAAATTTATTGGTGTGTGTGGGGAGGGGGGGAGGGGGACAGTCAACTTTGCCCAGATTATCTTCAATACCCCCTGTTTTAAGACTTTAGGGATGTTTATACAAAACGGTCAACGATTAGCCTTCTTGGCACTTGGTTCTGTGGGAATATTCCTCCCATATTGGGAAGGCGTGTGAACCACGGCTTACACGAAATCCTCAGCCATATCTTTTGCGGCTGATGTATGCACCACAGAGGACTAGAAACTGCTTGAGTTAGGAAGTGGCCCACCATTTTACTACCGACTTGGAAAGAAAGCTCCACCAAGTCCCCCAGACCAAGGATAATACTTTATCTTTTATTTTCTCCTTGTGAGATTAATGGTTTATGAGATACTTTGTATGCGTTAGGAATTCAGAAGCCAGTGGGTGGGGAGAGAGGAAGGTATTACTACACAGAAGGAAAACACCGTCTCTGGACACAGGGCCAAGTTTCAGAGAAACTATTGTGAGTTTTTGTCAAGTTGACCCCTCCTACTGCTTCTGGATCTTCCAAATAAGCTCCCACAGTCTAAGATTTTATATTGCTGGCTACAAATACGCAAACGAACTTCCCTTCACCTTTTTTGCCTTACTAAGAAAAGAAACACAAGTTTCAGGTAGCAGTTGCTTTAGATAATTTCTAGACTGCTATCCCTTGAAAAGTTAATCTGTAGCTCCTAGTGGGAAGGTGATTGGGAGAATTTACCAGTGATATGTGCTCTAAGTGATTGTAATTCATATCCAGGTGTCCTCAATTAGTTCTTCAAGCAAGATGATAGGATGCTAAGGGATGTTGTTCACCCCAACATTGAAAACTGGTCCACTTGGATTTCTTAGTCTACCTTACCTAGTGCTTGCCAGGTCTAGAACTGGGTTGCCTAATTAAAATATTACATTGAAAAAAGTCTAGATATGTCTTCTCTGATACTGTTGTCACTAGCCACACGTAGCTATTTAAATTTAAGTATAATTCAACATTCCGTTCCTGAGTAGCACTAGCCACTTTTTAAGTCCTCGGTAGTCACCTGTGGCCAGTGCCTACCACATTGGACAGCGCAGATATGGAACATGCCATCATAACATAAAGTTCAATTGGGCAGTGCTTGTCTCTGGATGGAGCACATAGCATTTCTGCCTGTTTCAGGCAGTGGAAGCAATATTCCTGAAGTTCTGATTTTCCGGCCTCTGGCTCTTACAAAGTTGTTACTGTATCCTCATTTAACAAACTTATGATAATAACTTTATACATAATATGTTCTTTTACAAAGTAGTTATTATATCTCTTATTCCTTCTATGTCTGCCACCCAAAGTTACCTGAAGATCTGCTGCAACTTTGGCATTTATACTGCTTTGGTGAAAATCATAACTTTAGCATCTCTGAGATTTTTCTTTTTTATAGAATATATCCTACAGCTAGTTTAGATAATGTTGGATGACTCTCCAAGTCCCTGTGTTTGGTTTTTATAAATAGATGCAGTGAGTCCTGCCAGTTGGCAGAGGAACGTCCAGGGCTGGCACTAGGTGCCAAGCAGGTGCTGTGGTCCTCAGCTGTGTTGCACGTGAGGTGATGGGGAAAGGAGGGCCATTGCCTGGGCACTCCTCTGGTGATACAGATAGCTGAGTTCAGGCCTGGTTTCCTGAAGTCACTAGATGGCTGTTATTGTATAGATTGATTAAAATAAGGGGCAGAGACTTCTGAAAATTATCTTGTGGTAGTTTTGCAAAAGGGCTACAAAATTAATTGCCACTCCTCCCATTGAGAGATGGGGATCTATGTTTCCTGCCCTTGAATCTCAGTAGGCTCCTGGGTGAGTTTTCTTTCTATTGCTCTGAAATAAATTACCATCAACTCAGCAACTTAAAACAATACCCATTTGGTAGGTCTTAGGTCTGTAAGTCTGAAGTCCAGCACTGCCTGGCTAGATTTTCTGTTCAGGGTGTATCACAGGGCTAAAATCAAGATGTTGGCCAGAAGGAATTCTTGTCTGAAGGCTCTGAGGAGAAATCTGCTTCCAAGAAATCCAATCAGTTTGGATTTCTGAACTGTATTCAGGCTTTCGTAGAATTCGGTTCCTTGTGGTTGCAGCAATGGGGTTTCTGTCTCCTTACTAGCTGTGAGCTGGGGACCTCTCTCAGATACCAAAGACCACAGCATTCTTTTTTTCATGTGGCTTCATCCATCTTCAAGCCAGCAATTGTGCATTGAATCTCCCTTGTTCTTCACATTTCCATGACTACCTCTTTTTCCATCAGCGAGAGAAGGCTCTCTGCTTTGAAGGACCCATGTGATTAGATCATGCTCACCTGGATAATCTTCTGATCTAAAGGTCACTTGTGCTATAGAACAGCACAGAATCATGGACACTCACAGGTTCTATGGATTACAGTGGAGAACCTTGGGGTGGCGCTTTAGAAACTATGCCACAGGTTGTGACAGTTTGATAGAATATGGTAGGAATGACTCTGTAGATTCTTAGGCTGAGTCATAACAGGTGACACATGTTTGTGCACTGGGATGAACGCTACTGCTTGGAGCCCCACCACGCCATAGAAGAAGTCAACTACTCTGAGGCCACTATGCTGTGAGGAAGCCCAGATATACGTAGCAGCCAGGCACTCTGGTTGTCAGTCCTACACTCTGAGCCAGCCCTGACCAGGCTCCAGACCTGGGAGTGAACTGGCCTTAGATGATTCTGGCCCCAGCCGTGGGGTTACTCCCAGTCTGCAAGTCTTCCAGTTGAAGGCCCAGTCACAGAATGGGAAACAAGCCATTCCCACTGTGCCTTCCCTGTTCAAATTCCCAACTCATGAACTGGAGAATATAATAATATGATTGTCTAGGCCTCTACGTTTGGAGGTAATCTGTTATGCAGCAATAGTAACTGGGACAAATTTGAAGGTAAAAAAGAATGAATATTTTCTCACTGATATTTTTTGAAGGTCCCAGGTAAAGGTGGGATGGTGGGGCCTGCAAACCACTCCTGCCCACGAGGAGTTCTAATAGGTGATGACAAACACCAGGAACCAAATTAATTCTAAAAACATTTATTATTTATATGTACCCTGTGCAAAATACTAGGCTGAATGCTGGGGACATGGGTGCCTAATAAGGGATAACATCTCTCCTTTCATGGAGCTTAGAGGCTAAGAAGAGTGAATTCCAAACATGTTCATATGCAAAATAATTTTAGATAAAGATAACTCTAAAGAGGAAAATAAAACAGGGCATTGAGTTGGAGCTCGGTGGTGGTGGAAGAGAGGCCACTCTTGACTGGTGCCAAGTGAGTCCTGTCTAAAGAGGTAGCAGCTGAAATCTGAATTACAGTCAGTTCTGCTCTCATGCTTGTTTTGAAAATGTGAATTTGTTCCAAGGAGATTGCTATGTTAGGAAACAAGTTTTGCATTTGCTTATGCATGATTTCATCTGTAAAAACACTAGGTAAACAGAAAACTGCACCCAGCTGAACTGAGCTGTTTAGGAATACACAAAAGACACATGCAGGGCCTCAAACGTCTACCCGTGACCTCAGCTCACCACAAGTGTTATGAGACACACCTATGCCTCTAGTGACACAGCTTTTGCCTAACTTTAGATCGCTTCCTCCTGTTGCATTCATAATAATTCACAGCTGCAACCCCTCAGATGTCCACTTCCACAAGCAAGTTTAAGGCCTTTTTCAAGGCCAAGTGACACATTTATCATCATATCTATCTATTTCTTATCCATTCACCTGAATGAAATACTGCTACCATTTTTATTAGGTTCCCATCTTTTTTTTTTTTTTAATGTGTCACATACGTTTTTGAATGCTGGGCCCCTACCCCCATTTTCCTCATGAGCCCTGTCGTTTTTAATTGCATGATTTTGCATAGCATGGTGATTTTTAGAAACAGGTAGCTCGTGTTACACAACGGACTATGCAAGATCCCGTGAAGATCTTGGAACAACGAGTGCACCATCTCAGAGGCAGAAACGAGCTCCATGTGTGATATGGTTTGGTTCTGTGTCCCCATCTAAATCTCATCTTGAATTGTAATAAGCTAAGATTATTACCTTGACACGGTCTCTCCTTGTCAAGGGCCAGGTGGAGATAATTGAGTCATAGGGGCAGTTCCCCCATACTGTTCTCGTGGTGGTTTTATAAGCATCTGGGATTTCCCCTGCTGGTACATTCTCTCTTGTCTGCCGTGATGTGAGACATACCCTCCGCCTTCTACCTTCTGCCTCCTGTTTTCCAACTTCTGCCTTCCGCCTTCCATGATTGTGAGGCCTCCCCAGCCATGTGGAACTGTGAGTCTATTAAACCTCTTTTTCTTTTGAATCTCAGGTATGTCTTTATCAGCAGCATGAAAACAGACTAAAATAATGTGTCTGAGGAACTGTGTGGCCAGCTGAACATGGCAGAGGTCCCAGAAGAGGGGAGGAGAGAAAGCCATGAAAGCTAGGTTACCTGGGGCCTGATAGTAAGGAGTTTGAATGGAACACAATAGAGGGAGTAAAATATAGCGTTGTTTCATTAACGGTGGAGTTGGATTGCAGAAGAGCAACAGATGGGAAGGAGAGGGCGCGGTTCTCTCCTATACTGCCTGCTGTGGTCCGGTGAGTGAAGTGCCCCAGGGAAGCTTGAGGATGGGAAATGGGTTTCCTCCAACAAGTTAACTCATCTTCTTTCAAGTTGCACCAGGGTCTAGCACAGCACTCAGAGGCAGACTAGGAGAAATGTAAGGTTGGTCTTGGGAGGCACCTTCACCACTCCCTCATCTCCTCTCACCCTGGAGGGGAATGCTGTGTTGTATTGTGGCGTGTTATAGTATTGTATGGGAATATGTTCACAGTGGCAAAGCTGGGACTGGAAACAAAGTCTAATGTATGATTGATTGATTGGCAGTAGATGAAAGCACATGTTTTCAATCTCTTGGGGAGCAGATGACTTACATTCTTAGATACTTAACAATACCCACATGGAAAGGATTTAAATAACTCATCGTTTTTCCTACCAATGTGTTCACAAGCATCATGAACTTCTTTGCCTGCACACTGGAAATTTTTTATTGTGACATTATTGCTACCCAGAAATTTTTGAGTCCTTGACTTTCGAATGCTTCTGAGGACAAAGTGGTACTGCCCTCTCTGACCTCTCTTTGATTCCTCAGCAATTCTGGGAAGCTTTTTCTTGGTATCAAGATGAGGTTTTAACAGGGCTGATATGTAAGTAGTGAAGGAACTCCAGTTAACCTGCACATGGTGTAAGAGAAACAACACTGACTCTATTCTACAGGGAAGGAAACTGAGGCTAGGGGGAGGGGTACACTGTAGCACAATAGAGTTCCAGGTTTCTCCATATGGCTCAGACTTAATGTATTATATCCCCATTCTTTTTTTTTTTGAGACAGAGTCTTACTCTGTCACCCAGGCTGGAGTGCAGTGACATGATCTTGGCTCATGGCAACCTCTGACTCCTGGGTTCAAGCGATTCTCCTGCCTCCAAGCGATTCTCCTGCCTTGGCCTCCAGAGTAGCTGGGACTACAAGCATGCACCACCACACCTGGCTAATTTTTGTATTTTTAGTAGAGACGGGGTTTCACCATATTGGCCAGGCTGGTCTCAAACTCCTGACCTCAAGTGATCCACCCACCTCCATCTCCCAAAGTCCTGGGATTACAGGCATGAGCCACTGAGCCCAGCCTATACCCCTATTCTTTTCTCCCACCACCTCACTTCCTCTGCTACTCCTTACCTAACTTCAGAGAGGCCAGTGACCTCCAGGCCTTAGCTAGTCATCCAGGAGAGCTGGTAGTGTTACCAATGGGTGCTTCCTTGGGCATTTCATTTCCTCATGTTCTGTGGCCACTCTTTGGAATTATCTGATGACATGAAAGCTCTCTTGGTCTTCCTTGAGGCTTTCCTCCTTGACTGTCGATTCCCCTTTCTCTTCAGAAAAGGACTTGATATGGGAATTCACCAGGATCTTCCCTCAGACTTGCCAGGCTTACTCCCCGATCTTCCATCATCTTCCTCTCACCACCATCATCCGAATCTCACACATCTTCTAAGGCCTGGACCCTTCTTGCTTCCTCTGAGAATATTCCTCTGATGATTTTGGCATATACCAAGCCTTCTTATTTATACATTTCTGTAGCCTTTACATTTCTATAGTCTGCACAGAATCTGTACATTTCTATAGCCTATACAGAAGCTATACATTTCTATAGCCTGTACAGAATCTATACATTTCTGTAGCCTTTAATTGGACCGACCAATTACTGTAGCCTTGGATTCCCAATCCAAGTGGGGAATCTTTTATTTGTAAAGTATTGACTGACAGAGGAGCTCAAGTTAGGAAAACCAAATGAAAGTAGTGTATGGGAAATTTACTCAAGAATAGAGAAAGGTCTAGAATGACTGAATAACTAGGCTTCTGGATAGGATAAATTGGTCAGTTCCAAGAATGGGGCTGGCCTCAGCTGCATCTCCAGCTAGCACAATCATTCTCTTTGTTGCTGTCCATCTCCGTCTTTGCTTTTCTCAGTTATTTTTATCCAATCTTTCCCCCCCAACCTGCATCCTCTGAGCTTTTCTTCCTTTGGTGTGCAAAATGGCCCCAAATGGCTCTCCTGTCCACCACTCTCTATGCCCACTGACACCCACAGCTGACCCAAACCTTCCCTCTCTGTCTTGTAGTTCTAATTCCTGGCCCAAGAAGACTTTGGTAGACCCATTCACCCTTTTGAACCATGACACATGAACCATAGGTCTAGCTAACCAATGGGTGAACTCTCCTTGGGCCTCATGTCCACCAAAGCCCCAACCACCTATGACCGAAAAGATGAGATAGGGTCGGATCAGGCTTGGTGGCTCATGCCTGTAATCCCAGCAGTTTGAGAGACGGAGGCAGGTGGATCTCTTGAGCTCAGGAGTTCGAGACCAGCCTGAGCAATATGGTGAAACCCCATTTATCTCTCTCTATATATGTATATATTTATTTATATAATTTTCTCTATATATAAAAAATAAAAATACATATATAGATAGTATATATATATAGAGAGAGAGAGAGTTCAAAAACATAGAGTTCAAAAACCTCTTTCTAGAAGCAGAAGTTTTCTTCCTGCTCTAAACATCTGTGAATTTATAAAAACACTGCAGAATTACACCCATTTAATGGAGCTATAAAAAGAGGTTCAGTTGATTATCTTATTGTAACAATAAAAGATTTATATTTTTACAAACGAGGTAGGGTGACATCCTATGATGCCCATTCCTCTGTGGTGCATGAATGGAGGCCTCGTTAAAGGCATGTTGGCAGGACAAAGAAAAAATTGACATCTTTAATACAACTCATGTTCATTTCCACACAGTTTAACACTTAATCGTCCTTGTGGTGCTTCAGGTGTTTGAATATTGTCTCCTTTATGAGATGGGCCTCTGGTGGCCCACCTGTCAAACAATTCCTGTTTGACCACCTTCTCCAACAGCTTCTTGTTGGGAGGATCAAAAGAACCAATGTCTCTGATGGTGCTTTAAAAATTAAGTGTTAGCTTGAGTGTCCAGTGATGGGAAATTGATTCAATAATGACATAACTGTGCAAGGGGACACTATCTCATCGTTAAATGAAATTGTAGCAGAATATTTATGTGGCAAGATGTTTAAGACATTGCTAAATGGAAAAAGTGAATTCCAAGCAGTATACACATTATGATTCTGTTTTTGAGAACACAAACACATATTCATCCTTGTATTTGGAAAAGTGCTTATCAAAGTATCAGCAGTGATACCACCTGGGTGGCAAGGTTATCGATGAGGTAAATGTTATCCTATTTTTCGAGCTATAACTTCTAAATTTTCTGCAATAAACATCTATCACTTTTACAACAAGAAAAATAAATAAATTTTACTAGAAAAAAAACCCTAAAATATAATGCAAGGCTGTAATTTCCTTTTTTGAGATCCCACTGCACTAAGCATGTATAAAAGGCTCAAGAAATAATTTTTGACTCCCTTAAATCCTGTGTGGAAAGGATGTGTGTAAATGCACAGGTCTCCCTGACTGCATCTGTGACCATGGAAAGACGTCATTACATTGAGTGGCTTTCTTAGGTTGCGCTCTCTTTATTTGAGAAGTGATCCCAGGAAGCACCAATCTGAGAGCAGGGAAATGAGACAGACAGTGGAAGAAAGCCGCTACTGGGCAACTGGGGCTTCATCCTACTGGGACCTCTGAGAGAAAGAGGGACACACTGCAGCGTTATTCTCCCTGAGGAGCAAGGAAGCTGGGGGTATTTCTCCATCACCCCCATCTGCTATTGGTTTAAGGATGATCCCAGAGCATGTCAACTCTTTGGCACTTCCAGCCTCCATGCCCAGGCCGAGCGGGCTCCAGGGACCTGAGAAACTCTTCACCTTCCCAAAACCACACAGCACTTGCCATTGGAAGGCACCGGGTTGACACACGGAAGCGTGATGAGTGTTGAGGGGATATGGGCCAGGTACCAACAAAATCCACTGCCATAGCATTCTGCTTTTCTTGTTAAGCACCACCTCAGCAGTCTTACTGATGATTCTGTCCTGGTGAGGCTGGGACTGTGGCGGGAAGGGAGCAGGAATGGTAGGGATGTAGTAGGTCCATAAGGGAAATCCTGTGACTGGGCTTGGTGTTATCCTGTCTCCTGTCAAATGCTTGAGTGTTCATTTAAAAGGCTGACCCTGCCTGATGACTCTGGGACTATTCAAAACAGAGGATGTGAAATCCAGGTTTCAACATTAACCCAGTATGGCCAGAGGAATTGAAGAATGTACCATGAAAACATGATATCAGAACTCAGAGATGTTTATTTATGAGTTTGGCAAGGTTTTAAAAATTTTTTTATGATGCGTTTGAGTTCTTCTGCATACAAGGCAAAATTCCATCAACCCGGCAAGCCTATAAAATCCCTCACAAATCGTTTTATGATGTGTTTGAAATACCTCAGGCTGAGTTATTTGTTGACAATTTGTCCTTTATTTTTGACACCTCGGCTGGGGATTATCTTCCCCAAAATAGAATTGCTAACTTCTTGGAGACCTGTGACCACTATTTGCTAGCAATGTCAGTCTACCAGGCACATAAATATTCATTTATTGGTGTTAAGCAGGTAGCAACAGAATTCTGGACCTTAGTTGCTGGAGAAGAAACAAAGACTTTTAGAACTAGAATCACAAATTGTTTATTTTATGGTTGAGGAAATTGAGGCCGAAGGTCACCCAGCCAACTTGATGTGGAGCTGGAGTGAAACTCCACCATCTCGTCCCATGAAGCCGCCTCTGCACAAGGTTGATTGGCGGCCCATTCTGGTTGGCTGATGAAGGACGCTGGTTCTATAATTCAGCGATTCGTTCTAAGTGCCAGATCAGTCTCCCCATGGTGGGATTTGATACTCTCCTCGTATCGGCCACTGAGTGGTTGGCAGTAATTTCACCCTTTATGGCTTTTCTGGGCCTTTTAGTTCCTTAGATTCTAAATTGGTCAGGACTGTGGACTTCAGAAAACACTGACCGATTACCTAAGAATATTGCTAATCAGCTAGAAGGAATTGTTATGGGATCCTAATATAATATTTTGGAGTGTCAGATACAGAGAGAAGACATAGCTGGGAGCTGGCACACTTAAGTTCTCTGGCCTGGTCCTCTTCCCATCCTGGTGGAGGCAATTCTGAAGATAAATTAAATAAATTATGTGAGCAAACCACCCTATGGTGAGGTTAAGTTCATTAGAGATTAAATGCTCAGAGGGGAAAAGGGAAGTTGACCTCTTTGATGATTCAAAAAGAACGTCAGCTGAAGTCAAAGTACAACATTCTAGGGCTACCTGCTGGCTGGTGGAGGAAGGCATGGCTTTCCCACAGGGCAAGGACAGACAAGACAGGCAGATAATTACAGCTTGTGCTTGGGCAGTGCATGTGCAAACAGGGCGGAGAACTTGTAGGTTATTAAGCCAAGGAAATAACTTTTCTCTGCTGCCATGCATTTATTAGTAAAATTGGAATAATTTTCATTTCTTTTTTATTGCTTGGAAAGATTAATTAGGATAAAACAGAAAAAGCACATAGAGAACTACCAAGAATGCAGTGTGTGCTGAGTAGATATTATCTATGTATCTGTCATCTATCTCTTTATCTATCCACCCATTTATCTATCTATCCATCCTATCATCTATCTATACATCCCATCTTCATCTATATCTATCTATCTATCATCTATCATCTGTCTATCCATCCTATCTAATCTATCATCTATCTGTCTATCTATCTCTCTATCTATCTATCTATCTATCTATCTATCTATCTATCTATCTATCTACCTATCTATTTATCAATCATCTCCATCAATGATAACAACAGATTCATGACCAACAAACATGGCTTCCTTTTCATCTTCTCCCTGAAACTTTGTGGTTTTATCTTTGCATCTGCCTCTATGCTCTTGCTTCTGAAGGAATTTTGAGCCCAGTTATAGCTTAACTTCCTTCATTGGCTATACATCAATGTAGACATGGGGCTCAATCCTTTTATATCAGTTTCCAACACTCTACCACTCATACAAGGTTTTTGGATGCAGACTTTACTGAAGGTTCTTAGTAGTTTAGGGGGTCCATGCTACAGCAGCACTATGGCAGATTCACTTTATTCCTATTCAACTGCCACTTCTCCTTTTTTGTTAGTTACAGAACCCCAATTTTGTCTGTGATGGCCACAGGCTTAGTTAAAAATAGTCACTCCTGCAGACTTTCTTGTAGCTAGGAGTGTGACATGATTTTGTCTAACAGGGTAAGCCTTTGCTTTCCTAATACAGACAATACCTCCTTTCTCCTTTGCTATGTTGTCTTATTCCTATCTGGAAGGTAAATGTGATGCTTGGAGAAACAGCAGACACCTTGTGACCATAATGAAAAAAGGCACATGCTGAGGAAAACAGAAAGACTCTTTGTTCTCCGTTACATTATAGAATAGCCAGATCATACCTGAATTGCCAACTTTGGATTTATTGTCAGGTGAGAGAAAAAACAAATGCTCTATCTGTTTAGGCCTGAGTCAAATGCTGCCCTACCATGAAGACAGAAAAATGATAACAAAAACTGAAGACTCAATGTCATGTTTTGTTACATGAGTCCCTGGCTATTTCTCCTGGTGTGGGGTCCAGCTTTCAACTACTTTCTTCATCTTCTATGCCCAGCCCTTCCCTGACCAACCACTCAAAAATTTCCTCACACTTTATTATCCAGAGAAATTCAGCACTTTTTTTTGCATTTCATCTCTCTTTTTTTTAATTTGTATTTTTAGGTCAGGGATGTATGTGCAGGTTGGTTGTATAGGTAAACTTGTGTCATGTCATGGGGGCTTATTGTACAGATTATTTCCTCACTCACTTTTTGCATCTTTATTTCCCAGTTTCAACATAAAGGAGCCATCCTGTCATGAATTAGGGCACTTATTTAGAAGACAGAATTGATTTAAATCCAGCATACATTATATACGTTATATTACTACAATTTATGTATATATAATATGTTAATATAAACTAGATTTTTGGACACATATTTTAAATTTTTAAATGTACTTAAATTTTAAATGAACTTGCTCCCTGATTGGCTATTCAGTGTGTATGGAGGGAAAGGTAATTTGGATTCAAGGAAAGGAAGCAGGGAGACATTCCAGTTTGGGGCTCTGATAAATTATGAAAAGAATCTAAAGAGTGTTCTTAAAAGAAAAAGAAAAACCAATATTTGCTATTTTTTTTTTTTTTTTTTGAGACGGAGTCTTGCTCTGTCGCTCAGGCTGGAGCGCAGTGGCGCGATCTCGGCTCACTGCAAGCTCCGCCTCCCGGGTTCACGCCATTCTCCTGCCTGACTCCCGAGTAGCTGGGACTGCAGGCGCCCGCCACCACGCCCGGCTAATTTTTTGCATTTTTAGTAGAGACGGGGTTTCACCGTGTTAGCCAGAATGGTCTCGATCTCCTGACCTTGTGATCTGCCCCCCTCGGCCACTAGTATTTTCTTAAGCAGAGCTTCATAATTGGGGTGTGTGTGTGTGTGTGTGTGTGTGTGTGTTTTTCTTTGAGACAGTCTGGCTCTGTCGCCCAGGCTGGAGTGCAGTGGCACGATCTCGGCTAACTAGCTCTGCCTCCCAGGGTCAAGCAATTCTCCTGCCTCAGCCTCCTGAGTAGCTGGGATTACAGGCGCCCACCACTGCGCCCGGCTAATTTTTGTATTTTTAGTAGAGACGGGGTTTCGCCATGTTGGCCAGGATGGTCTCAAACTCCTGACCTTCAGGCGATCCGCCCGCCTTGGCCTCCCAAAGTGGTTGTGTTTCAAAAGAGAAACACGTTCAGGGGTCCATACAACTTTAGACATTACTTAACTCAGCTTTCGCTTTGCATATAGTAAATTATAGAGTTATCAATGTATGAGATTCTTTTAGAGTGAAGATTTGCAGTTTTATAAGTTCTTTATGGACTATATATCTACTTCTCCTAATTCTACACTTCAAAAAATCCAGTCTAATTTCTGGGCACAGGCATGGTAGGAGACACCTCCGGTTTCAGGATTAGAGGAATCCTGAGAGTATTGAGGAATGCGGGGTTGGGGGGCTCTGCTCCCTCCATGGGACCAGGTTTAGCTGCGTTTGTTGATGAGTCCTCATTGTAGGCATGGTGATGTCGGAAGTTAGGCTCTGTGTGACTCCTGAGGCTGATGGCCTCACAGCCCCTGACTTTTAGTGTTAGTGATAATAGCTGACTTTTCTTGAGCACCGACTCTGTGCCAGGCACTGTGATCTCAGGGACTCTGCACAAGCCCCCCCGCTCCCGCGCCCCCCCCCCCCCCCCCCCCCCGCCACAGAAAGCACCATCTGTGTTGGGGTCTTGGATCCCAGAAAAGGTGAGTTCTCTCATCCAGGTCATGGAGCCAGTCATGGGTTGGGGGTCCCAACCCAGTGAGTCTGACTCCAAAGCCTCTTAATTGCCATGGTGTATGATTTATCTGTTCCACTTTTGTCTTGGTCAGTTGGGGCTGCTATAACAAAATGCCATCGACTGGGTGGCTTATAAACAACAGAAACCTCTTTCTCACAGTTCTAAAGGCTGGGAACTCCAAGACCAAGGTGCTGACAGATTCGGTCCCTGGTGAGGCTTGTAGACAGCCTTCTTCGTGCTGACAGATTCGGTTCCTGGTGAGGCTTGTAGACAGCCGTCTTCTCGCTGAGTCCCCACATGGGAGAGGTAGAGTGGCGAGGGCTCTCTTCTATCTCCTCTTAAAAAGGCACTGATTCCATCATGAAGATGCCACCCTCTTGACCTAATTACCTCCCAAACGTCCATCTCCTAATACGATCACACTGGAAATTAGTGATTTAGCTGTGAATTTTGGGAGGACAAAAATATTCAGTCCATAGCAACTTTTATTTATTGATGATCATTTTATTTTGGAATAAAGTATTTTCTCCAGCTTTATCAAGGCGAATAAAATTATATATATATTTATGGTATACAACATGATGCTTTAATATACATATTAGTGATATAATTACCACAATCAAGTTAATTAACGTATCTATTGACTAACATAGTTACCATTTTTGTTTTGTGTTAGGGACATTTAAAACCTACTCTCTTAGCAAATTTTAAGTGCACAGCACAGTATCATTAACTCTAGTCATCATGCTGTACATTAAATCTCCAGAACTTATGCATCCTGCAAAACTGAAACTTTGTGCCCTTTGAACAACATCTCCTCATTTCCCTATTCCCCAGCCCCTGGCAACCACCATTCCACTCTGTGCTTCCAGGAGCTAGAGAGTTTTTAGATTCCACATGTAAGTGAGATCATGCTGTATTCAGCTTTCTATGACTGGCTTATTTCAGTTAGCATAATGGCCTCCAAGTTGATCCACGTTGTCACAAATGAGAAGATTTCCTTCTTTTGAAACCTGGATAATATTTCATTGTGCATATGTATGTGTGTGTGTGTGTGTGTATATATACATATATATACACCATATATATACACCATATATATACACCATATATATACACCATATATATACACCATATACACACCATATATATACACCATATATACACACCATATATATACACCATATATATATACCATATATATACCATATATATACACCATATATATATACCATATATATACACCATATATATATACCATATATATACACCATATATATACACCATATATATACACCATATATATACGCCATATATATACACCATATATATACGCCATATATACACGCCATATATATACGCCATATATACGCCATATATATACGCCATATATACGCCATATATATACGCCATATATATACGCCATATATATACGCCATATATATACGCCATATATATACGCCATATATATACGCCATATATATACGCCATATATATACGCCATATATATACGCCATATATATACGCCATATATATATGGCATATATATATGCCATATATATATGCCATATATATACGCCATATATATATGCCATATATATATGGCATACCATATATATGGCATATATATATGGCATATATATATACCATATATTCACCATATATATATACACCATATATGTATATGAATATACCTTACATTTTCTTTTTAAAAATTCATTCATTTATTCACCACTTTACTGAGCTCAGTGAAGGCATCTCTGTCAGCACTGGGTGGGATTGCGGAAGTTGTGACACACTTAATGTAAAATTGTCCATCCTACCTTCTTCAATGTGTCTTTTCTTATTTCTTTGCACTACCCAGCTGTTTTAATCTTTCACCTGGATGCTTGGGTTGATTTCACATTTTAGCCATTGTGCATAATGCTGCAATGAACATGGGTGTACAGATATTTCTTTGAGATACGGATTTCATTACCTTTGGAGATATACTCACAAGTGGGATTGCTGGATCATATGGTAATACTATTTTTAATTTTTAAGCTCCATACTATTTTCCATAATGGCTATACCAATCTACATTTCCTCCAGCAGTGAACAAGGATTCCCCTTTCTCCACATTTTTGCCAGTTTCTTATCTTTAGACTTTTGGTAATAGTCATTCTAGCTGGTGCAAGGTGATATCTCATCACGGTTTTGCTTTGCATTTCTCTGATGACTAATGATGTTGAGTACCTTTTCATATACCTCATGTAGCCATTTGAATGTCTTTTGTGGAGAAATGACAATTTAAGTCTTTTCTAGTTCTCAATCAGGTTATGTTTTTGTTTTTGTTTTGCTATTGGGTTGTATGATTTCCTTATATATTTTGGATATTAACCCCTTATCAGATGTATGATTTGCAAATATATTATTCAGTTTCATAGATCATCTCTTCACTTTGTTGATTGTTTCCTTTGCTGTGCAGAAATTTTTAGTTTTATGTAGTATCATTTGTCTACTTTTGTTTTTGTTGCCTGTGCTTTTGGGGTCATATCTAAAAAATCATTGCCCAGACCAATGTCAAGAAACTTCTTCCCTGTGTGTCCTTCTAGAAGTTTTACAGGACCGTGTCTTATATTTAAATATTTAATCAATTTTGAGTTGATTTTCACATATGGCATTATGTAAGAGTCAAATTTTATTCTTCTCCACGAAGATATCCAGTTTTCCTAACACTATTTATTGAAGAGACTGTCCTTTCTCCATTGTTTATTCTTGGCACCTTTGTTGAAGATCAATTGGCCCTAAATGTATGGGCTTATTTCTGGGCTCTCTATTGTGTTCCAATGGCCTATATGTCTTTTTTAAATGCCATGCTGTCTTGATTACTATAGCTTTGTTTTATGGTATGAAATCAGGAAGTCTGATACCTTCAGTTTTGTTCTTGCTCAAGATTGCTTTGGCTATTCAAGGTCTTCTCTGGTTCAATATGAATCTGACAGTTGTTTATTCTGCTTCTGGGAAAAATAGCATTGGAATTTTTATAGGGATTGCATTGAGTTTGCAGATTGCTGTGGGTAGTATGAACATTTTGACAATATTAACTCTTCCAACCCATGAGTGTGAGATATCTTTCCATTTACTTGTGTTTTCTTCAATTTCCTTTCTTAAAAAAATTAAAACTGATTTTTATTATTTTGGTAATGGTATCTCATTATAGATAATTAGATACAGAATTTTTAAAAATTTGGTATATGAAACAGTAAAAGCTATATATTAATGCTGTTTCCCCAGAATCTATTTCAGTTACAGCTCTGTGCTGTTGCTACTAGAAGCATACGTGATAAAATACAAAAATAAGAAAAGTTTAAATAATAATTCATGCTTGAGTTATCTTAAGATGTTATGGTAGTAACATCTACCAAAGCACACCTTTTTTCACAGTCCATAAAACAAGCCTGAGACCTATTTTTTCAGTTTCAAAAAAAAGCAATTTTCTTACAAAGTCAAAGCTTTAATATGTAAATGAGGCAATTAATAAACAATATGCTCTAATAGCATAATAACCCAAAGTAAAAGTTCTGACTTTAATGTACAAATCATTAATCCCCTTGAATATGTTTATAAGTATTTTATTTTCTTTGATGCCATTGTAAATGGGATTGCTTCCTTAACTTCCTTTTCTGATAATTTGTTATTCGTGTATAGAAATGCAACTGATTTTTGAATGTTGATTTTTGTATCCTGCAACTTTACCGAGCTCATTTATTAATTTTAATAGTTTTTTTTTGGCAGTCTTCAGGGTTTTCTACATATAAGATCATGTCATCTGCAACCAGAGACAATTTTACTTCTTCCTTTCCAATTTGGATGCTTTTTATTTCTCTTTCTTACGGAATTACTCTGGCTAGGACTTCCATTACTATGGTGAATAGAAGAGGTGAGAGTGGGCATCCTTATCTTGTTCCTGATCTTGGAGAAAAAAACTTTCAGCTTTTTTTTGTTGTTGTTGAGTATGATGTTAGCTGTGACCTATTCATTTATCACCTTTATTATGCTGAAGTATACTCCTTTTGGACCTAATTTATTGAGAGATGAATTTTGTCAAATGCTTTTTCTGTGTCTATTGAGATGATATTATTTTTAGTCTTCATTCTATAATGTGATATATCACGTTTATTGATTTGTATATGTTGAACCAACACTGCGTGCCAGGAATAAATCCCACTTGATCATAGTGTATGATCCTTTTAATGTGCTATTGAATTTGGTTTGCTAACATTCTGTTAAGGATTTTTGCATGTATTTTCATCAGGGGTATTTGCCTGTAATTTTGATTTCTTGTAGTATCCTTGTCTGGCTTTGGTATCAGGGTAATGCTGATTTTGTAAAATGAGATTGGAAGTGTTCTCTCCTCTTCAAGTTTTTGAAAGAGTTTGAGAAGAATTGGCATTAAGTTTTATTTCAGCTCAGGACCTGATAGAATTTACAAGTAAAGTCATCAGGTCCTGAGCTTTTCTTTGTTGGGTGGCTTTTGATTACCTATTTAATCTTCTTATTTGTTAATAGTCTGTTCAGATTATTTATTTCTTCAAGATTCAGTATTGGTAGGTTGTATGTTTCTAGGAAATTATCCATTTCTTCTAGGTCATACTATTGGTCAGCATATAATGGTTCATAGTAATTTCTTATGACCCTTTGTATTTCTATGGTATCAGTTGTAATGTTTTCTCTTTCATTTATAATTCTACTTATTGGAATCTTCTCTGTTTTTCTTAGTTAGTCTAACTAAAAGCTTGTCAACTTTATCTTTAAAAAAACCCACTTATATCCATTGATCTTTTTCATTGTTTTTCTGGTCTCTATTTCATTGATTTCTGCTCTTATTTTCTTTGTTTGCTTCCTTCCTCTAACTTTGGACTTGGTTTGTTCTGCTATTTCTAGTTTCTTGTGGTGTAAAATTTGGTTGTTTATTTGAGATCTTCCTTTTTTCTTAATGTAGAAGTTTATTGCCGTAAAATTCCCTCTTAGAACTACTTTTGCTATATCTCATAAATTTTGCTAAGTTTTGTTTTTATTTTCATTTGTTTCAAGATATTTCTTTATTTTCCTTTTGAATTCATCTTTGACTCATTGGATGTTCAGGAGTGTTTTCAGGAGTGGAGTTGCAGGGGTCACAGGGGCTGGCCTGGTGCTGGGGTCTATGGAACCTGGGTCCTCGGGAGATGGCCTGGAGTCTGAGTCTGTCAGGGCTGGATTCTCTGGGAAAGGCCTGGTGCTGGGGTCTGTGGTGAAACTGGGTGCTCACCACTTCTCTGAGCTCAGTGAAGGTATCTCTCTCAGCACTGGGCAGGCTTGGGGGAGGCGTTGCTTAGTTAATATGAAATTGTCATTCCTACCCTCTTCAGTGTATCTCTTCCTATTTCTGTGCACTATCCAGGTACTATAATCTTTTACCTGAATTCTTTAGTTCTAGTGAAGATTGTTTTGTGTGTGTGGGTAGTGTTTCAAATTGATTTTCTATGAAGGGATGAGGTTTGAAATCTCCTATTCTGCCATCTTGCTTTGAAACAATTTTAAATGTACAGAAATGCAACAGAGATAAGTTCCTATATGTCCCTCAATATCCAGCTTACCCCTTTGTTAGCATCTTATATTGCCATTGTTTCCCTTTTTAAAATTTCTTTGATTTTTAGGTTTCACATTTTGGGCTATGAAAAAAAGTTCCCTGCTTTTCCTTTTTTCTTTTCCCTTTAACTGCAACCTGTCTTATCCTCTTCTTTTGAAGAGAATCAGAACTTGAACTAGGGAGAACTGATCTTTCAGAGAAGATAAATTCACTCTGGCCTAGGGACAGAGAAGGGAGATGAGACACCCTGCTGAGCCAGCCAGCCAGCCTCCTGCCGTCGCTGCCAGTACCCTCACCAGCTGGACACCAGCTGACCTGGCACACAGACATCTCTGCCATCAGGAAGACCTGTGGGGAGTTTTCCACTGTGAATGCCAAGAAGAGCCTGCCTTTCTTTAACAAGTCTGTTTGCTTTAGACTATTTGTACCAGCTTTTCATTTGAAGACAAAGACATGTGGTCATGAGAGCTGAAGTAAAACCACTTTGTTTCTGTGTTGTTTATTTAAGATGGCAAAGTATGTTAAGGGCATGGAGACCCTTGATCTTCTGCTGATGGAAGCATTTATATGACCCTGAGTGGTGTGCCCAACCCTTTGTTCAACAAACTCAGAGAGAAGGTAGAGAACTAGACCTGAGCACACCCTCCTGGCTGCAGGTGCAGCTCATGTGATGTAAGTGGAGAGAGGCCAAAGTGTCTAATTCTCCCCCACCCCCACTCCCTTGCCATGTGTCAGTTACCCTCCCCAGCTAGGGCTCTGCCTTCTCGCCGAGTTGAATTTCATACATTCACACAGGAGTCTTGGGGTGGACCAGGATGGTGGTGAGCACTGGCACAGCTGCTTTGGTTCAGGTGTAAATTGAATCCATTCTATAGCCAGAAAATTAATTCACCTCCTCATGCCTCGACCTGGCATCCAGGCTTCCTCAATCTGGGGGATCATCCCCACACCTTGTGTGTCCATACCAATCCAAGTGGGGTGGAGGGAAGGTGTGTTAGGAGATCTATTGGCCCACCCAGGGCCTGGGAGCAGGAATCCTTACAGAGACGGGGTATGGATAGGGCATATACAAGCTTGAGATTCTTAAAAATGTGTGTGTTTAAGGCACAAAAACACTTCCACAGAAAAATCAAATCTTAGGCTTATCTGTAGGGCATTATAGGATTGTCCATAGAGCAATGAATCTCAGAGGGCATTCATTTAGGAACAGTAAGACACTTGGGAGGTTACTCAATGTATTTTCCCTTTCCCAATCACACCGAAATGCTTCCAGAGAGATTTTATTGTTTTAAAATTCTGCCAATGAGGGGACCCCACTCCCTCTCCCCAACCTATTTTGTGGTGTTTAGTAGTTCACCCAAAAGTGGCTAAAGCTTTCATCAAGCTAAAGAACAGAACTCAGTCTCCATGGGGAATGTGGGGGCAGTCTTCATGATTTGCAGTATATAATAGTCTTTAACCAGCGTCTTCGGCTTTCTTCTGAAAATAGAACTTGTCCATTGAACAAGTAGCAGTAACAACCCCAGGGAATCCTCCTACCTCGATTCTCACAGTGCTGCTTGTGCACTGAGGCATGTGCAAGGTTTAACCTCGAGATGAGCTTCCAAGACGGTCACCAGGGAAGGCTTCATCCGGGCTGCACTAGTTTTAAACTAGGCTACCAGATAATGAATGTGTGTGTGTGTGGTGTGTATGTGTGTCTGTGTGTGTGTGTGCAGGTGTGCACATATGGTGCCTGTCTCCAAATGATGTTTGTTTCAGTCAAGTCATGTGCAGAGGCAGCAAGACTCTTTTGTGCTTTGCAGGGACATCCTGGCTTGAGATTATATGTACTAAATATTGGCATTCAGTTGTGGTAGTTCTGTCTTTCAGGTTTGGGGCCTTCTTGTTTAGTTTAGTTTCCTTTTTTTCTTTTCTCCTACTCTCCTTCTGTCTCTCTCTCCCTCTTGCTCTCCCTCCCTCCCTGTCTGTTGCTCCTTAAGGGTTTCAGGTCGGCCTCTGAAAAACAATTATGTTGACAGTCACTTACGGAGACTCTGCCATATGCTGGGAGCTTTACATCAGTGGTTAGAATCTTTGCAACAGACCTACAGAGTAGGCGCTGGTGGCAGTGGATATCTGAGGAGTCACTGTAGCAGACGCTGCTGTCAGTACTTCACCATGGCCCCTAGGATTTTATCACCATTTTTGTGCATAGCCAGCGTGCATTTGCCTCCAATGGCCAGCCCTCATGTCTCTGTTGGAGAATGGACTTCTGGCCTCTGGGACACTCTGCCTGCACTTGGAGACCTAGAAGTCCTTGGAGAATGGGTTTTATTTTGAAATCAAACTAACAATAAATGGGTAGATTTGACAAGAAGCCAATGCAGTGAGAAGCCAAGTTTGGAAGAGGTTTCTACTCCTTTCACTCTCCCTTGGCTTTTAAGCTGTTGAGATGTTATATATATATATATATATATATAATTATTATTATTTTTTTTTGCGATGGAGTCTCCCTCTGTCTCCCAGGCTGGAGTGCAGTGGCATGATCTCGGCTCACTGCAACCTCCACCTCCTGGGTTCAAGTGATTCTCCTGCCTCAGCCTCCTATGTAATTTATATTAAATGCAACCTGAAGGCCTTGAGCTTTGCCTAATGTATATACCTGTGTAACTCCCACCCCTATCAAGATAATGAACATTTTCATCACCAGAAAAGTTTCTTTGAACCTCTTCCCAATTAATTCTGACCCCTCCAAGGCCACAAACAACCACTTGCTGATTTATATTAACATCATTTAATTTTGCCTGTTTCAGAACTTGATGTAACTAGAATCATAATTGTGTACTCTTTTGTGTATACTTGTCCTTCAAGATTATGTTGTGTCTAGCAATAATTCCACCATTCTTGTTGTTGCATAGTATTCTGTCCTATGAATACAGTTTGTTTATCCATTCCTCTGTTAATGGACACTTAGGTTGTTTATAGTTTGGGGCTACTATGAATAAAACTGCTATGAGCATTTATGTACAAGTCTTTCTATAGAACAAACATTTTCTTCCAGATATTTTTTCCTCCTCTCTGATCCACCGCATTTAAGCATCCATTTTATTTTGTACTTGGAGCTATTTTTTGATAGCTTTAAAGCAGAGAAAGGGGAGTTTTATGATTAATTTCAGTAGTCTCCATGTTTTTACCAAGTAGCATCCTGAAATGTTTGAGGCTTAGAGGAGACAGGACTTCTGTCCAGACTACCAAAGACTCTCTTGGATAGACTTGGTGAGGAGAGATGCAGGGGGAGAGAGACAATCATGAGGTCAGAGGACCCCAGGGAAGACAGACAAGACTTCAGGGCCAGGAATGAGAGAAATGTGAGCAAAGGGCCATGTAACTGCCTCAGAGTCTTGGTTACAAACAGAAACTACATTCAGTTAAATTAAGCAGTAGAGGAATGTTTTGACTGGGTGAAAGGTAGCTGATACAATCAAGAGAAAAGCTATGGAACCATGATCAAAAAAATAGGAAGAAGTTTAAGGAACTGGGCAGGTTAGAAGAGTAAACAAGGTCATCGTGAAGGAGTAGCCAGGTTAGGAGATGTGGGTCATGAATGCAGCAGATTACACCACAGCAAGGTCACCCTAGACCTTGAATGTGCAGATGATACCACAGCCACAACCACCATAGACCTTGAAATGCTACAGATGACACCAAAGCCATGGCCACTCTAGATCTTGAATGCTTTAGGCAACACTGCCACTCTTGCCTCTAGAGACTGGATGTACAAGCTGACGCTGTCACATTGTCATCTGTGTGGTCCCTGGATGCAGGAGTTGATGTCAAGTCCACTGCCATCTCCAAACCTGAACACCGAGACTAGCACCACCCTGGCCAACCACCCTGAGGCTCTGGATGCTGGAGCTATTATCTGGAACTGCCACTAGCATTGTAATCATGTTGAACACTATCCTCTCCCCTGCTTCCAGACTAGATTCTAAACAATCCCTGCCTCCTGATCCACTAGTTTCAGATTCTAGGACAGGCTTTTCTGAGATCAAGCCCACATTCCACTCACTGGAGACAGTGGGCATCTGGTCTTCTATAATTTTTCTAGTGGAGACAAGTGCTGTCTCCTTGCAAGGCTCACATTGTGCAATCCCCAAGCAGAGCGAGGAGGGGCAGATACTGGTCAGAGTGAAGCACCCTGATGCCCAGCACAGTCACCCACAGGGGAGCTTGTTCAAGCACCAGGATTCTGGTGCTGTCACCTCAGTAACAACATATGCCTGACTCCATTCAACAGGCAACATCCATCAACTGCATCGTGGCTTTGTCATCTGTCCTTAGGTGTCCAGCAAGGACTTTTCTTCAGCAACAGCTGGCCAAGCACTGTTGATAGGGACTGATGACTGCTCTGCCTGAAGTTCTTCTCAGTGCCCACCTAACTTAGGCCACGTGGCCTTGTCTCCACCTCTAAACTCAAGAGAAGGCAGTGGGCCCTTTCATGCGCGTCCGTGTGAAGAGACCACCAAACAGGCTTTGTGTGAGCAATAAAGCTTTTAATCACCTGGGTGCAGGTGGGCTGAGTCCGAAAATAGAGTCAGCGAAGGGAGATAAGGGTGGGGCCATTTTATAGGATTTGGGTAGGTAAAGGAAAATTACAGTCAAAGAGGGTTTGTTCTCTGGCGGGCAGGAGTGGGGGTTGCAAGGTGCTCAGTGGGGGTGATTTTGAGCCAGGATGAGCCAGGGAAAGGACTTTCACAAGGTAATGTCATCACTTAAGGCAAGGACTGGCCATTTACACTTCTTTTGTGGTGGAATGTCATCAGTTAAGGTGGGGCAGGACATATTCACTTCTTTTGTGATTCTTCAGTTACTTCAGGCCATCTGGGCGTATACGTGCAAGTCACAGGGGATGCGATGGCTTGGCTTGGGCTCAGAGGCCTGACAGGGCCTAGGAGTCCTAATGAAGGAGTGCTAATGGGAAGGTGAACCTCTTTCATCTGAATCAGAGAGATTTGCCTGAGCGGACTAGCTAAAATGTTTTAACTTTTTATTATAGAGAATCTTGAACATACAATGGCATCCAATCCATGAACAATTCTGCTCTTTCTACACCCCCTTCTATATACCCCGGGCATCCCATCAATTCATTTCGCTTATAAATAGTTCAGTGTGTATCTGTAGTGTTTGAGGTCACACAATACACACAAGATTACTCTCACTTCTGACACCTACTGCAAAATTAGAGATGCGGGGGTGCTCCACAAACCACCCTCAGGTTAGATAATTCATTAGAAGGACTCAAATAACTCAATGATAGCTATTATGCTAATGGTTATGGTTTGTTACAGGCAAAGGATGCAGATTAAATTCAACCAAGGGAAGAGCACCTAGGGCATGGTGTAAGAGCGTTTCAACCACAGAGCTTCTGTTGTCTTCTCCCCATAGAGTCATGGGCAGCACTACTTTCCTGGTATTGGTTGTGCTATGGATTGAATGTTTGTTCTCCTTCTCAATGCCTATGTTGAAGTGCTAACCCCTAAGATAATGATATTAGGAGGTAAGGCCTTTGGAAGAAAATTAAGTTAGGTGAGGTCATGAGGGTGAAGCCTTAATGGTATTAGTGTCTCCATAAGAAGAGGAAGAGACCAGAGCCACTCTCTCTCCACAATGTGAAACTCAGTAAGAAAGCAGCTATCTGCAAGTCAGGAAGAGAGCCCTCACCAGAACCAGATCATGCTGGCACCCTGATATCAAACTTCCAGCCTCCAGAACCATGATAAATAAATTTCCATTGTATACACTACCCAATCTGATATTTTATACAGAAGCTGAGGAATACTAATACAATGTGTGACAATATGCACAGAGTATTGACAACCTGAGAAGCTCATCTGAGCTTTAGTGTCCACCTTCTTTACTGGGGATCCATGGTCAACTGCCCATGTGGCTGACCTCAGACTCAGCCCCTCCAGAGATCAAATTGATATCACACGACTCAAGGCCCCCACCATAAATCACAAATTTAGACTTTCTGGGTGGTCAGCCCCAATCTGAAACTAAGACCCTCCTATTAGGCATGACATTCCAAGGGTTTAGATTACCTCCCAGAAGCTTGGGGCAAAAGCCAGACCCTCTGTTAGGGCAAAGTTAGATTCTCTACTACACAATATCTCTGAATAAATAGAACCATTCTAATATGCATAACTACTATACAATTATCACACCTAAAATATTTACAATAATTTCTTAATGTCATCAAATATCTAGTCAGTGTTCACATTTCCACTAATTTCCTAAGTGTCATATGGTTAACTGTTTCTCTCTTTGTTGTTTGAATTGGAATCCAAATAAGCTTTGCATGTTAGTTGATATAAATTTAGAGTATCTTATTCTATAGGATCCCCCTCCATACCTTTTCCTTGCCATTTATTTTATTAAATAAACTGGTAGAATTTTCCACAATCTGGATTTCACTGATTGCCTCCCCATGGTGTGTTTTAACATTTTCCTCTGTTCCCTGTATTTCTTTGTAAATCGGCAGCTGGTTCTAAAGACTCAACCAGATTCACATTCAATTGATTTAGGCAGGACTACTTCATATGTGGTGGTATCCAATCCCTTGGGGGAGCCCTGCTACCTGGAATTTCTATTTATGTGATTTGGGGAGTCACTGATGGTCATTGCTTAGATCCATTAGTTCACTAGGGGTTGAGGAATGAACTGGATAAAATTAATCCTGAGCTGGGCCTGTGATCACACAGAGCTCTCCACTCCTTCTCATCCCCACATTTTTCACCCTACAGCTCAGGTATAGGAGGAGCCTATGTTTCTGCCTGTGAAAACGTTCCATTACTAATTTGTTGGGGACAACGATCATTCAGTTTTATTTTCTCACACCATGGGAGATGTTTTCTATCTCTGCAGGTCCGCAGGTCTCTCCACTGCTGCTAAGATGGGGACTCCACCTCATAGCTCTTAGTGTGGTGGGGCAGAGAATCACAGACCCCTGTCTTTGCTGGAGGCTCCATGAATTGATATTTCTTTACCCACTACTTCTCCCTTTGCATGATTTCCTCAGAGAAACCCACAGTGTTTCATGCTGCAGTTGTGTGACTTTGTGAACTGAAGTGTTGTAAAGAAGCTGTAATAGGGCAGTTTGGGAGAACAAAGGGGGCTTCTCCCCTCCCTCACCCTACACTAGGGCCTTGCAGACCCAGCCTTTAGGCAAGACTACACATATAGCTGCTCCTCTCCCAACCTCCCTTCCACCTTGCTGTCCCACCAGTCAAACCACACAGTCCTTATGTCACATCTCCTTCTCTTGGGAGATTTCAGCTCCTCCCTCCTTGTTAACATCCCCAGCCCTATTTACAAATGATCAGGCTCATTTGGGCCATAGTGGCCTTCTCTCATTCTTATGGGATCTGTACTCCCAGCCTCAGTGAGGTTCCAGCACCTCTACAGGAAGAGAAGAGTTCTATCTCCCCACATTGCTGTTTATAGCTGAGAAACCTAAGAGGGAGAGAAGTTAAATGACTTGCCCTAGGTTGCACAGCTGGAAAAGAGTGAAGTCAGAATTTAAACTCAGGTCTGCCTCATCCCAAAGTCTATACTTTTCCCATCCCCATATCCTATGTTATAAGCTATTAATACCCGGAGTTAAGAATAAGGAAATTGCAGGTCAAAAGTCTTTGAGGCCAGGTGTGGTGGCTCATGCCTGTAATCCCAGAGCTTTAGGAGGCTGAGGTGGGTGGAGTGTTTGAGGCCAGGAGTTCGAGATCAGCCTGGCCAACATAGCAAAACCCCGTCTGCACTAAAAACATACAAAAATTAGCTGAGCATAGTGGCACGTGCCTGTGGTCGCAGCTACTCCAGGGCTGAGACACGAGAGTTGCTTGAACTTGGAAGGTGGAGGTTGCAGTAAGCTGAGATCGTGCCACTGCACTCCAGCCTGGGTGACAGAGTGAGACTCTGTCTCAAAAAAAATCTTTGACTAGGTGCTTTTTTATATATAATTACAGTAAAAGGCAGGCAGGCTCAGGGCACAGGGGCCCGTGTGGGAGAAAATATAAATGACTGAACCTGGTGCCACAGGGGGATGCTTCTCAGGGTGAATGACGGGAGAGGGCAGTGATGCCCAGCAGCGTGACCCTGGGAACATTCTACAGATCTGCACATGGCTAGAGAGAGAAAGGGAGGGTGAATGTTTTGTTCAGTTTTAGTCTTGTGAAAAATACATTAAAAAATTGTAGTCTGGGAAAATGGAACATGAGTCAGCTGAAAACTCAGAATTATTGAGGGGTGGTGGTCCTTTCCTGTGCCACCTAGTGACAAAATGAAAGAAGGCATAGTTGAACATCAGACTGATTTAATTGTACTCATGAAATGCTGACCTTTAGAACCATTAGATGCTCTGGGCTTTGGGCACACCTGAAAATATCTGCAAACACTTCAGTGTACTACTCTGCAGGCTCTATTGTTTACTCTTTCCCCAACATGGAGATGAGCCACCACTCTGGGAATATGACTGGCTTGACCACCACTGGGCTCTGTGCCTGCAACGCTGAGGGCAGCACAGCAGGGTCCTCTGAGGAGGGGATGAGCAGGTGGAGACAGCCCAGCTGCTGGGGACTGCAGCACCACCTGAAGTGGCTACACAGATGCAGCTCCTGTAGCACTGCCTGGTCGAGGGCAGTGGTGAATGTGTTAGGGGTCAATGTGTGTTTGTGGCGGCATGCTAAGAAATGTTATATTTATCAAAGTAAAAGTATTGAGAGGGATAAATAATTCTTCCTATAGTAGAATAGGGTGTTCTGTCCAAGATTTATTGTCATCTTCATGCTTTCGATAGAATAATAATTTGAAAGTATACAAAAAAACATGATTTTTATTTCTATCCCTTGTATGTTACACAGCAGCCATTTTACAAAAATTGCTAGGAGAAGGGGGAGGTGGAGATGCCCTCTCAGGAAAGAGGCTTTGATTAAAAGGAAGTCCTGGATGACAGGAAGTGGAAATGAAAGCCCCAGGGAACTGTGGGGAGGAGGAGTAGTGATGGGGAAGATGGTGAGATGTACATCCTGATCCTCTCCAACCTGGGTCAGGGGAAATGTAGAGGCAGAGGGACACTAGCTGTATTAGTCTGTTCTCATGCTGCTATGAAGAAATACCCAAGACTAGCTAATTTATAAAGGAAAGAGGTTTAATTGATTCAGAGTTCTGCATTGCTGGGGATGCCTCAGGAAACTTACAATCATTGTGGAAGGCAAAGGAGAAATAGGCACATTCTTCACAGGGTGGCAAGACAGAGTGAGTACAAGCAAGGGAAATGCCAGACACTTATAAAACCATCAGATCTCAAGAGACTCACTCACTATCATGAGGACAGCATGGGGGAAACTGCCTCCACGTTTCAATTATCTCTGCCTGGTTCCACCCTTGACACCTGGGGATTATGCAGATTATAATTCAAGGTGAGATTTGGGTGGAGCATAGAGCCAAAACATATCATTCCACCCCTGGCACCTCCCAAATCTCATGACCTCACATTTCAAAACACAATCAAGCCTTTCCAACAGTCACACAAAGTCTTAACTCATTCCAGCATTAACCGAAAAGTCCAAGTCCAAAGTCCCATCTGAGACAAGGCAAGTCCCTTCTGCCTATCCTGTAAAATCAAAAGCAAGTTAGATACTTCCTAGATACAATGGGGATACAGGAATTGGGTAGGTACACTCATTCTTAATGGGAGAAATTGACCAAAACAAAGGGGCTACAGGCCACATGCAAGTCCAAAATGCAATAGGGCAGTCATTAAACCTTAAAATTCCAAAATGATCTCCTTTGACTTCATGTCTCACATCCAGGTCATGCTGATGCAAGAGGTGGGCTCCCATGGCCTTAGGCAGCTTTGACCCTGTGGCTTTGCAGGGTACAGTGCCCCTCCTGGCTGCTTTCACAGCTGGCCTTGGGTGTCTGTGGCTTTACCAGGTTCACAGCACAAGCTGTAAGTGGACCTGCCATTCTGAGTTCTGGAGGATGGTGGCTGTCTTCTCACAGCTCCACTAGGCAGTGCCACAGTGGAGACTTTAACCCCACGTTTCCTGTCCATACTGCCCTAGCAGAGGTTCTCCATGAGAGTTCTGCTCCTGCAGCAAACTCTGCCTGAACATCCAGGCCTTTCCATACATCCTCTGAAATCTAGGGGGAGGTTCCCAAACCTCAGTTCTTGTCTTCTGTGTACCCACAGGCCCAACACCACGTGGAAGCTAAGAAGACTTGTGGCTTACACCCTCTGAAGCCATGGACTGAGCTGTACCTTGACCCCTTTTAGCCAAGGCTGGAGCTGAAGCAGCTGGGACGCTGGGCACAATGTCTCCAGGCTGCATAGAGCAGTGGGGGGGCCCTGGGTCTGGCCCGGGAAACCATTTTTCCCTCCTAGGCCTCCAGGCCTGTGATGGGAGAGGCTGCCATGAAGGTCTCTGACATGCCCTGGAGATATTTTCCCCATTGTCTTGGCGATTAACATTTAGCTCCTTGTTACTTATGCAAATTTATGCAGCTGTCTTGAATTTCTCCCCCAGAAAAATGGTATTTTCTTTTCTATCACATCCTCAGGCTGCAAATTTTCCAAACTTTTATGCTCTGCTTCTTCTTGAATGCTTTGCTGCTTAGAAATTTCTTCCACCAGATACCCTAAATCATCTCTCTCAAGTTCAAAGTTCCACAAATCTCTAGGGCAGGGGCAAAATGCTGCCAGTTTCTTTGCATAGCAAGAGTGACCTTTACTCCAGTTCCCAACAAGTTCCTCATCTCCATCTCAGACCACCTCAGCCTGAACTTCATTATCCATATCACTATCAGCATTTTGGTCAAAGCCATTCAACAAGTCTCTAGGAAGTTCCAAACTTTCCCACATTTTTCTGTCTTCTTCTGAGCCCTCTAAACTGTTTCAATCTCTGCCTGCTACCCAGTTCCAAAGTTGCTTCCAAATTTTTGGGTATCATCCCACTCTCTGTGGTACCAATTTACTGTATTAGTCCATTCTCATACTGCTGAAGAAATACCTGGGACTGGATAATTTATAAAGGAAAGTTTAATTGACTCACCATTCCACATGGCTGGGGAGGCCTCAGGAAACTTACAATCATGTTGGAAGGCAAAAGAGAAATGGGCAGCTTCTTTACAGGGTGGCAGGGTGGAGTGAGTGCAAGCAGGAGAAATGCCAGATGCTTATAAAACCATCAGATCTCGTGAGACTCACTATCACAAGAACAGCATGGGGGAAATCACCCTAATGATCTGATTACCTCCACCTGTTCCTGCCCTTGACACATGGGGATTATGGTGATTACAATTCAAGGTGAGATTTGGGTGGGGACACAGAGCTGAACCATATCACTGGTCCTGCATTCCACTTGGAGTTTTAAGTCCTCTGATTAGGCAAAGAAGGGGAAGAAAACTTAAGTTAGCACTTCCATGGCCCATTGGTTCCCATGTGGCATGGTCAGGATCCAGGTAGACCCTGGGGACCTGAGCAGGGAGAATCAGAGATGAAGCCTCGGGAAGCTGACAGAGGGGTTGCCGTGTTGGGGCAAAGTGGCTTGGTGCATCCAACAGCTACAGAGAATGGCACCCAGGCTGGAGCTGGATGTGAGTACCAAGAAGATTTCTGCACCACAGTGTTGGGATGGGAGGCCAAGTCAAAGGAGAGGATTCCAGGTTCTGAAGGGGCCAAGAATCTGGACCACAAGTTTCCCAGCCACAACCACAGCTTCTGAAAAACCAGGCACCTCAAGAACAGACAGTTGAGGGCCTCTCCAAGGAGGCCACAGGAGCCACAGCTGCGTAAGACCTGCATGCAGCCTGACTTTTACAGTTAATATTTTAGAATTTTAAAGGCATATAATGTAGAAATAATTTTTAAAACTATTTGCTGTTAGGCAATGACTTCTTTTCGTGTTTTTTTTTTTTATGAGCCATTTTGAAACTCCAAGAGGCTTGGGGGCCATAAGAACCTCAGATTACCTTAGGAAAGAATTAGTTAATATTAAAATCCCTCCAAAAGAGAGAAGAGTTCACAGCCTGAAATTTCAGTCCAGCATTTTTATTTACCAGGAGACATGGGCCCTGAGACTTTTTTTACAGGTATTAAATTACAGTGTTCCTCTGTTGATTCCTCAATGCAATAAAAGGCAGAAAGATAATCACCAAGAAAAACATTAGAATTGTGTATAAAAGGCTCTCAAGATCAGAGAGAC
Source organism: Gorilla gorilla gorilla (assembly GCF_029281585.2). Taxonomy (NCBI): domain Eukaryota; kingdom Metazoa; phylum Chordata; class Mammalia; order Primates; family Hominidae; genus Gorilla; species Gorilla gorilla. The sequence goes on from NC_073245.2 coordinate 29,146,219, forward strand.
CAAATGGCAAATACCATCAATGCTTTTTTCCCCCACCGAGGTTGCCTTGAGCCCTGTGGGCTGTCAAGACCCAGGTTTCAAACTACTCAGAGATAGACACAATGAGTCTTGAGACTTTGGGTCTCTTCCTCTTTAAAGAGAAGGTTAGACTATCTGGGTTGTGTGAAGAGCAGCTGCATCTTCTTAGCTGGAGACATAGAGTATTGAGTTGATTCAGGGAGTGTGTGCAGGAGGATGTATATGGGTGATGAGTAGCTGGAGAGTTGAACATGCCAGGAACATGTTGTCTCTTCACTCCCCACTCATTCTTCTGTACTCTTCCTCATGGGCTGGGGCTGGGACTCATGTATGCTCTGCCTGCTGCTCTGCAGGTCTCCATCAGTAGGGGCATAGAGGAAGACCACAAGGAGGGGAAAAAGGCCTGCTCTTTCTCATTTGCTCCTTGTTCCTGTCTGCAGTTCCCCCGCCTTTCTTCTCCACACCAGTGGTGACTGCCCCTACAGCAGCAGCTGAATCTAGTTTGCCGCTTTCCCAACAGTAACAAAACCAGCTTTTTCGTGCTCCATTCCAGACACCAGCACCAGCTGGCCTGTGCAGCGTCCTCAGATGTCTTTATCCAGCCCCACAGGGCCACGCCTCTGAGCTCAGAGGCACCAACACAAGCTGCCTGATGTCCCCTCCTCAGTGGTGATACTGGTAGTTTTACCTTCATGGGACCCTTCCTCTAAGCATCTATGTTTTAATAATTCTACCTCTTCTTGGTGTCCCTCCAGTCCTAGAAGTGGGCACTGCTTCCTGCTGTTGCTGTCTTCATGATGACTTTGTGTTCTCTTTTTGCCTTTTCATGGCTCTAATCCCTAGGTAATAATTCTTTATACTAAGTTCTCTTTGTGATGAGAAACATCTCTGACTGGGTCATAATTGATAAGATGAGGAGCATCCACGTGGCATTGTTTGCACTGACACTCTTATGTGAGTCTACACCTAGAGACATCTGGCTCCAGTGTATGTCCACCGTTAGGGACTCTGACGGGTGTTCCCTGACTTGCTTCCCATCTGCTGCCAATCTTAAGGAGCCAGTTCATTTTTCCCTTTTGGGAATGCCTCTAGCCTCTGCTCAGCCTTCAGGCACAACCAATCACATGACCCCAGAAGGGGAAGACATTCTTCTACTCATCCCAGTGTAAGGCCTGTTTTCCCAGGCAACATATTGCATCCACTGTAGATGTCTTCCCAGGGGCTTAGAAAAAACTCTCTCTCTACTTGTGGGAGTCTGTTTGCTGTCTGGCTCTCACAAGTCAATTATTCTAGAACAAAGGGATCAACATCCAAACACATTGGGTTATCCAGGCTTTGAAATACCCAGGGATAGAAAGACTACCCAGAATGTGTTGGGCTCCCAGCTCAGTTAATTTTAATTTTGTCCTCAGCATGAGGTACAAACCAGCCTCCATCACTACATTCAACTTCTAGTCTGCTCACAGAAATTCACACATAACTCATTAAGTACAAGCAATAACATGGCAGTTTAAATTCATACTGGGAATATATACATTTTTCCCATTTAAGCAACAAATCCTATAGGCATAACTCTGGTAGAACACATGACAACTTTATGTTCCCCAAGAATACCCAAAGCCTCACTCCCAATGACATGATTCCCCACAAAGAACACTGAAGTTAACAGTGGTTCCCCCGAAGAACACCGGGTGTGCCCTTGATTTATATGTACCCAACTTAAAGGGCCATTATGTTGATTTTCTCCTAAGAGTAAAACAGATACTACTTCTTTTGAGTTAGAGAATGACTGAGCGTTTAAGTCAGTTTTTACGGTCACAGGGAGAAGAAAAGTGTTATTTTATTCTCACTTAGCTTAGGAAAAATGCAGAATCCCTTTAGGGGGGCAGGTATTCTGTAATTTAGTTAAGTAATCATAATGGGTGCTTGTACTGGGTTGAATTATCGGTCCCCAAATTCATGTCCATTTAGAACCTCAAAATGTGACCTTATTTGGAAATAGGGTCTTTGCAGATACAATTTACTAATATGAGGTCATTTTAGATTAGGGTGGGTCTTACTTTAACAACTGATGACATTATGAGAAGAGAAAACAGAGACACACAGGAAGAACATCATGTGTCAGTTGGAGTGATGTGTCTACAGACCAAGGAATGCCACAGATCACTGTGGCAACCCACAGAAGCTAGAAGAGGCAAGGAAGAATCCTTCCCCCATAAGCTAGAGGGAACATGGCCCTGCCAATACTTTGATACCAGATTTCTAGCCTTCAGAGCTGTGAGAAAATAAATTTCTCTTGTTTTATGCCACCAGTTTCTGGTGATACGTTGCAGGAGCCCTGTGAAACTAATATGGTGCATTTAATTTTGAAAGATGAGAAACCCTTGAGAATAGTTTTTAAATAATTTTTTAATTTAAATTTTAAATTGAAATTTTAATTTCCCGTTAAATTAATTTAAAATTAAATTAAATTTAAATTTTTAATTTAAATTTTTAATTTTTAAAAAATAGTTTTTTAAAATTACAGTTATGGATAATAGTCTACGGTACAGTAGAAATTTTTAATCTGCCAAATTCTTTGGCAGCTGACTCAGTGAAGAAGGTGAGAGAGAATTTGGGTAGAGGAGAATTTGCAGGAGCTGATGACAATCCCAGGAAAATTCTTGGAATTCCCACTACACATAATTTAGGATTGGAGCCACTTTACTGGGACACTAAAAGACAGTGTGACTCCAGAAAAATGCAGGGCTTCAGACCATCTCATTACATGTGTTTAGAAAATTTTGCTTCCCCTTGGAGAACTCAAGGAAATTAAAACACCATTATAAAAGTAATGCTTTTTTGTTAATGGGGTAAAAGAGGGAGAGAAGTTGGATTTTTTAAAAGTATATTACAATCTTTTGCCAATGAACAGAATCAAGTGAATACTACAGAAAGAAATCTGGAAAATCGGAGTTACAAACTTGATGTATTTTGGGACCACGTACTACACAACCATGTCCACAGAAGGAAATGTGTGGTCGAACCGCCTCCATTCCTTCTGTTTGGCTTAATGTGTTTCCTGTGGGACAGGAGAAGCTACTCGACAAGAGAACCAAAAATACACGGCATGATTCATTCATTCTCCATCTCTTTTTCTGTGCATTTCTCAGATGTTCCGCTAGAGAGCCTGTGTTCTACTCCAAATAGGCAGGATAATGACACCCCCTTCCCTAAAGATGTTCACAACCTAATCCCTGGAGACTGTGAATATTACCTTACATGACAAGAGAGGCTTTGCAGATGTGACTAAGGTTGATAACCTTGACATGGGTAAATTATCTTTGATTATACCAGTAGGCCCAATCTAATCACACAAATTCTTGAAAGCAGGGAATCTTGTCTAATTGTGGTCAGAGAGATGCAGCATTGCTGGCTTTGAAGCTCCAGAGGAAGGGTCATGACCCAACAAATGCAGGCAGCCTCTAGAAAGTCGAAAAGGAAAGAAAATGAATGCTCGCATAGAGTCTCCAGAAAGAAACGTAGCCCTCCAACACCTTGATTTTATCTCAGTGGGACCCATGTCAAAATAATGACCTACAGAACTGTTAGATATTAAGTTTGTGTTATTTAGCCACAAAGTTGACGGTCATTTGTTACAGCAGCAATAGGAAACAGTAAAGACCTAGCAGTATCCCTGTATTTGGCACCCTTTCATCATTCATGGACTGGGATTGTGATGCAAGTTGAACTACTATGTGCCAGACATCATACTACATATGGTGTCTCATCCCTCAGCACTCAGAAGGAGGCTATGATTATACCTCTCGCTAACAAATACTGTAAACCCTTGGAGGGTGGGGACTGTGTTGGTCTTAACTCTGCTGGCCTAGACCATGGCCTAATCCAGTGCCTAAAACATGGTAGGTTCTCAATAAAGATTTATCAAATGAAGAAAAGGATGTTCAAGGAGGTTATATGGCTTTCTCAGGATCAGGGGACAATATGGTTCTAAATCAACACCTATCCATCTAAATAAAGGTCATATACTTTCTGTTACAAGGTATAAGCTCCAAAATTATAGTACATGTATATAAAAGCAAGAGTACATAAATTTATTCAGTTTCCAGGGTCCCAGATTCTTTACATACAGTGTTTCATTTGGGTCTTATGATGAAGACATTAATTATATGTATTAGATGGATTAGAAAACCAAGGCTCAGAGAGGTTAAGAAACTCTCTCAAATTTTATGAGTGGTTGAAGCAGAAATAATTTCCAATCCCAAGTCTGTAAACATATTATTTATTTTCATTTTCCTGGGTTCATGAATTGCTCTATGAAAGCAGAATCTATTATTCTCTTCTGATATTCTAACTACTCACAATAACCATGATCTTTTGAAGACAGAAACCATATCTATTCCTTTTCTTTTATGTTCAGAGAAAGCTGATTTTATGTAGCATAGCACACACTCAGATGCTATTGACCTATGACAGAATTTACTGGGTTTAACACAGATATCAGAGATATTCTTTTACTAAATAGTGCTATTTAAAAATGATAGAACAACTGGAAGTATGTTTTCCAGAGTCACTCTGTCAAGACACTTTTTGGTTGCTTGTCATACAGAAGACACCATATTGAGCATAGAACAAAATCCACCTGCATGCAGTATTGTCTCGTGGTTAGATGCATGGGACTTAGTCTGACATGATTGGGTTTGGGTCCCTGAACCACCATTCACTAACTCTGGGACTCTAGCAAATTACACTACTTCCATGAACCTCAGTTCTTCATCTATAACAATAGTTCTTACCTATCAGGTTTTTTATTTTTTGCTTGTTTTTTATTTATTTTTAAATTTGGTTTTGTTCTTTTTTGGTAAGGATTAAGTGGAATAAATCTGAGAAGTTTTTAACATAGTGTCTAGCTAATGTTATTATTAGTTTAAAAATGATGTATATTTAATGTGCTTATTAGTGCAGTGTTTAGTATGTAATGAGCACTCAAAACTATTGTATAATACTATCAATAAGATATGGTCACTGTCATTACGGAGCTTTAATCCAGATAAGAGATAAGACTGATGTGTAGTTTTAAAAGCCTCAGAGTGAGGCTTTTGGTTTCCAGTCTGGCATGTAAGGAGCTTGTAAGTCATCACTCCTGTCCTTACTACATGGCAAAAGCAGAACATGCTGAAAATCAACTGTTCTTAGTTCCATCAGAGATTTGAGACCTTAGGGCAAATCCTTGACCCTCAAATTGGAGAGACAGGCAGAAACAAAGAATCACAACTTACTAGGCAAAAACTCAGGAATAGAAAACTCCACAGGAACTAGTACTAGAGAAGGAAAACCTGAATGTAATTGATGAATTGCTGGAGGCTCAGTGTGGAGAGGTCCTAGAATTACAAACTCCAGGTCTTAGGGAGGCCCCCAGGCTTCACTGAGTTTTACTTTAAGGAACCCTACCAGGTCCTCCTAGGGAAGATTGGAGAAAAATTCCCTGCGCTTCTGGCAGAGCATTATGTTCTTCCTAACAAGGACCTGTTCTCAAGAGAAACTATTTTACCAGAGCCTAACTAACTGGGCTTTTATCAGAACCTAAGTAATCTGGTAGAAGGAAAATACTCAACTCTATCCCTCTCTAGTCTCCCTTAATCACCCGAAGAGGAGAAAGGCTGAGGAGCATTTGTGACGACCACATCCCAGGGCCATAGGCTCACTAAAAGACCGTGAGAACTTATCATAGGAGAATTGAATGCTTCTCCTATCTCCACACTTTACCACCATACCAATAGGACTCCTGTATAATAATAAGGAATACAATTAAAATAACTAAGTATAAGACTTTTTTTAAGAAGAAGTATTTAGAGAAAGCCAAAGACAACAAGAGAGAGAAAACCAAAGACATTCAGAACATTTTAGATTTGGACACTGACAGCTATGACAAACAGTAAACACAGCCTAGCCCTTGGCTATTATTTTTTATTTTTTTTATTTTTATTTTTTCTGAGACAGAGTCTCGCTGTCTCCCAGGCTGGAGTGCAGTGGCGCGATCTCGGCTCACTGCAAGCTCCGCCCCCCGGGTTCATGCCATTCTGCTGCCTCAGCCTCCTGAGTAGCTGGGACTACAGGCGCCGGCTACCACGCCTGGCTAATTTTTTTTTTTTTTTTTTTTCTGTATTTTTAGTAGAGACGGGGTTTCACTGTGTTCGCCAGGATGGTCTCCATCTCCTGACCTCGTGATCCGCCTGCCTCGGCCTCCCAAAGTGCTGGGATTACAGGCGTGAGCCACCGCGTCCGGCCGCCCTTGGCTGTTCTAAACATCACACTAAACTCTTTTTTAGTGTGATAAAACTAAGTGCTTATTTGCCTCAGCTCCTTTTACCCGGGACATCATGTCTGGCTCTGAACAAAAGATTATATGTTATACTAATGAACAAAAAACACAGTTTGAGCAGATACAGCGAGCATCAGAACCAGATTCACATGAGAGGTTAGAATTATCAAACCAGAAATGTAAAACAACTATAATTAATATGTTAATGGGTCTAATAGAAAAAGTGAAAAGACATGTAAGAACAGAGGGGGTAATGTAAGCAGAGAGAGTAAAACTCAAGAATCAAAAGGAAACAATCATATAATACAATCATGCTAATACAACAGCAATGAAGACTGCCTTTGATAGGCTCATCAGTAGACTGGACATCTTCAAGGACAGAATCACTGCGCTTGAAGAAATGTCAATGAAAACTTCTCAAACTGAAATGCAAAGAGAAAAAAGAACGGAAAAGACAAGATGAATATCCAAGAATTACAGTTTAAAAAGGTATAATATATATGTAACGAGAATACCAGAAGGAGAAGAAGAAAAAAATGAACAGAAGAAATATTTGAAGCAATAATGGCTGAGAATTTTCCAAAATTAATGATAGGTACCAAAGAATACATTCAGAAAGCTAACATAATATCAAGTAGGATAGCAACCAAAAACTACCCATAGACATATCTCATTAAAACTGCATGCAATCAAAGATGAGAAAGTCTGAAAAGAAGCCAGAGGAAAAAAAACACCTTACCTACAGAGGAACAAGGATAAGAATTACATTGGATTTCTCTTCAGAAACTACACAAGCAAGAGGAGAGTGGAATGAAATATCTAATGTATGAAAAGAAAAACTCAACACCTTAGAGTTCTTTATTCACTGAAATTATTCTTCAAAGTAAAGAAGAAATATGGTTTCAGACTAACAAAAATTGTGGGAATTTGTCACCATTAGAACTGCATAGCAAGAAATGTTCAAAAATAAGAAGAGAAACTTTTCAGAAAGAAGAAAAATGATATAGCTCAGGAACTTGGATCTACATAAGGAAAGAGTGTTAGAGGAGAAATAAATGAAAGAAAAATAAAATATTTTCATTTTCCTATTTTTAATTGAACAAATAAAAATTTGTTCAAAATAATAGTATCTACAATGAATTCAGTGATTGTAGCTTATGGATAAGGGAAATGAATAATAGCAATGTTATAAGGAACAGAAGGGGAGGAATTGGCAATACTCTGTTATAAGATGCTTACATTATACATGAAATAGTATAGTGTTATTTTAAAGAGGACTTGGATTAGCTAACATATTTTAAGTTAATATATTAGCTAAAATAATACCTTTGACTAAACTCAAGTGTAGTCACTAAAAGAAGTACAAAAAGAAGTATTATTTATATGCTCAGAGGGATGAAAATTGGAATCAGTTAAAACCAGAGAAGGCAGAAAAAGAGTGGAAGAGTAAAAAGAGAAAAAATAAAAAGAATAAGGGCTACAGATAGGAAACAATAAAAAATATGGTAAATACTAATCCAACTATATTAATAATCACTTTAAAAATCAATGGTGTATTATTCATTAAAAGACAAACGCTTTCAGAGTGGACAAAAAACAGGATTCAACTATACACTCTCTACAAGAAACCCAGTTGAGGCTGAGTGTGGTGGATCACCCCTGTAATCACAGAGCTTTGGGAGGCCCAGGTGGGAAGATCAGTAGAGACCAGGAGTTTGAGACCAGCTTGGTCAACACAGTGAGACCTTATCTCTACAAAAAAAAATTAAAACGTTAGAAAAGAGTGCTGGTGCAGATCTGTAGTTCCAGCTACTTGGGAGGCTGAAATGGGAAGATCCCTTGAGCCCAGAAGCTCAAGGCTGCAGTGAGCTGTGATCATGCCACCACAATGCAGCCTGGGTGACAGAGTGAGACTGACTCTAAAAAAAACCACACACAAAAAAACAAAAAGGGACCCCCCTCTGGGCAAACCAGTTAAAAAGAAAATGACTTTAAATATAAATACATATAAATTAAAAATAAAGACATAGAGAAAAAATGTTATGCTAATACTAATCAAAAGAATTAATTTTAGATGATATAGACCTCAAAGAAAAAAACAGGAATAAACAGTGGCATTACCTAATAATAAAGGAGTCAACTCTCTAAGAAGATATAAAAATCTTTAATGTTTATGCACCTAAAACAGAGCATCAAAATATGTGGAATTAAAAACTAATAGAACTGCAAGAAAAGAGAGATGAATCCACTATTATAGTTGGCAACATCAACACCCCTGTATCAGTAACTGACAGATTCGTTAGGCAGAAAATGAATAAGAACACAGATGAACTGAATAGTACCATCAATTAACTGAACCTGATTAACACCTATAGACTGCTTCATCCAACAACAACAGAATACACATTCTTCTCAAGCTCACACAGAATATTCACTTTATGATAGACTGCATTTTGGGGTGTAAAGTATGCATTAACAAATGCAAAAAATAGAAACCATTCAATGTCTGTTCTCAGCCTATAATAAACTAAATATCAGTAACAGAAATAACTGGAAAATAATAGGTGGAATATCTGAAAACCTTGAAGATTAAACAACATACTTCTAAATAATACAAGGGTCAAAGAAAAAGTCTCAAGAGAAATTAAAAAATAGTTTGAACTAAATGAAAAAGAGAATATGGCTTATCAAAATTTGTGAGATGCAGTAAAACAAGTGCTTAGAGAGAAATTGATAGCATTGAATGCTTCTATTGGAAAAGAAGACAGGTTTAAAGTCAATAATCTAAGCCTCCAACTTAGGAAACTAGGAAAAGAAAAGCAATTAAATCCAAAGCAAGCAGAAGAAAAGAAATAATAATAATTATAGTAGAAATAAACAAAATTAACAACAGGAATTCAATAAGGAAAGTCAAGAAAACAAAAAAAATGGTTCTTTGAACAAATCAATAAAATTAATAAAACTTTAGCTAGGTTAACTAAGAAAAAAAGAAGACAAAAATTACTAATCTCAGAAATAAAAGAGGGGCCATCACTACTGATCTCATGGGACAGTAAAAGGATAATATAGGAATATTTTTACCAATGCTTTACTCACAAATTTAATAACCTAGATGAAATGGACCAATTCTTTGAAAGACTTAGCCTAACACAACTCACACAAGGAGAAATAGATAATATTCATAGGCCTATATTTTTGAAAAAAAGAGTCAATAATTAGTAATTTTTCAAAACAGAAAACACCAGGTCTACATCGCCTCACCAGTGAATTCTACCAAACACATAAGGAAGAAATTATGCCATTTCTCTACAATCCCTTCCAGAAATAAGAAGCTGAGGGAATATTTCCTAACTTGTTTTTATGAGGCCATCATTACCCTAATACCAAAACCAGACAAATATATTACAAGAGAAAAAATCAACAGATCAATATTTCTCATGAACATAGACTCAAAATCCTCAACAAAATATTAGCAAATCAAATCCAACAATGTGTAAAATGGATTACACACCCCAACCAACTGGGATTTATCTCATGTTTCCAAGTGTGGGTTAATATCTGAAAATCAATTAACACAACACATCACAACAGGCTAAAAAAGAAAAATTATATAATCATATTAATGGATGCAGAAAAAACATCTGAAAAAATCCAATACTCACTTATGATTAAAAAAACTTTCTCTGGAAACAGAGAAAGACTTCCTCAACTTGAAAAAAAGAGTATTTACAAAAACTTGATAGCCGACATTATATTTAACCATGTAAAACTAGATTATTTTGCTTATAAGATCAGGAACAAGGCAAAGATATCTGCTTTCACCATTTCTAGTCAAGATTGTACTGGAAATCCTCATTAATTAAAACAATAAAACAAGAAAAGGATATTATACAAGGTATACAGACTGGGAAGGAAGAAATAAAACTCTCTTTTTTTTTTTTCCAAACAACTTGATTAGGTAGAAAATCCCAAAGAACAACAAAAATATAAACTGCTGGAATAAATAAGCAATTACAGTAAGGTGGTAGGATATAAGATCAATATATAAAAGTCAATTGCTTTCCTATATGCCAAGGATGAACAACTTGAATTTGACAGTAAATACACAACACCACTTACATTAGCAACAAAAAGGAAAAGAAAAAGAAGTATTTAGGTATAAATCAAACAAAACATATATAAGATCTATATTAGGAACTCTATAAAACTAATGAAAAAATCAAAGGACTAAATAAATGATGATGTATTCCATGTTCATGGATAGGAGAATGCAATACTATCTTAGATGTAGGTTCTTCACAACTTGATCTATAGATTCAATGCAATTCCAATAAAAACCCCAGTAAATTATTCTGTGGATATCAGAAAAAACTGATTCTAAAGATTATATGGAAAGACAAAAGACCCAGAACACCCAACACGGTATTAAAGGAGAAAAATAGTGTTGAAAGACTGACACTTCCCAACTTCAACACTAAATATAAAGCCACAGTAATGAAGACAGTTTGGTTTTGACAAAAGAATGGACAAATAGATCATTGGAATGTACTAGGGAGCCTAGGGAAAGACCCCCACAGTTAGAATCAATTGATGTTTTATGAAGGAGTAAAGGGAATTCTGTGGAGAATAAATAGTCTTTTCAACAAATAATGCTGGAACAATTGGAAATTGACATGCAAATAAGTAAAAATAGGCATAGACCTTATACTTTTTACAAAACTTAACTCAAAATGGACCATTAATTTAAATGTAAGATATAAAACTACATACCCCCAGGTAACATAGGAAAAAATCTAGGTGACCTTGGGTTTGGTGACGAGTTTTTGGATACTACATCAGAAGAACAATCCATGAAAAAAATTGATAAGTTGGACTTCATTAAAATTAAGAAAAACAATTGCTCTGAAAAAGACACTGTAAGAGACTGAGAGGACAAGTCAGACTGAGGAAAAAATCTTTGTAAAACACTTATCTGTTAAAGGACTGGTATTCAAAATATAGGAGAAAAAACATCTTAAAACTCACAAATAAGAAAACCAATAAGCCAACTAAGAAATTGGTAAAAGGTCTGACTAGATATCTCATTCAGTAAGATATATAGATGGCAAATAAACATGAAAATATGCTCAACATCATATTTCAGTAAAGAATTGCAAGTTAAAACAATGAGATATCACTACATACCTCTTAGAGTAGCTGACATTCAAAACATTGGTAACAACAAATGCTGGCAAGGATGTGGGACAACAGGAACTCTTATTAATTGCTCGTGGAAATAAAAAATGGTACAGGCATTTTGGAAGATAGTTTTCAGTTTCTTACAAAATTAAACATAGTCTTACCATACGATCCAGCAGTTACACTCTTTGGTATTTAACCAGGTTGTTGAAAACATATGTCCACCACGATTTGCACATGAAATGTTTATAGCTGCTTTAATCGTAATTTCCAAAACTGGAAGCAACTGAAGTGCTCACTTCAATAGGCGAATGTTAAACCGGGTTCCATCTAGACAATGGACTATTATTTTGTCCAACAAAAAGAAATGATCAAGCCATGACAAGACATGGGAGAACCTTAAATATATATTACAAAAGAAAGTAATCAATCCAAAAAGGCTGTATACTGTATGATTCTCACAGCATCCCTGGCCTATGAGGTTGGTATTAAGGTTATTATTGGCTCCATTTTATAGATGACTAAACTAAGGCTTATCGTGGTTAAGTCCTGAAGTCACACATTAATGGCTGAGCTGGGGTTCAAACCCACATCTGCTTATTCCAAGTTACAGTTCTTTTTGCTAACTGGACCAAATCTATATGCATTTCATTCTTTGGCTGGGCCTTCACTACCCAAGCTTCCTATATTTTCTCTTATTGATTCCCTATTTCTTGCTCATCAGGATTCTAAGGTTTCCATTTTCCTCAAATACCATCTACATTATCAGGTAAACTTACCCTCCTTCTAGCCATCTGGAGGGTGACAAAATCATAGAAGAGCTGTCCACACCTGTTGGGATGTGAGACCCTGGAGGAGACATTACTTCTGGAAAAAAAGCCACCTGGGCAGATGACAAACCACGAATGGGAGAAGTGCCCTGGCCTCTCCCCCCTCTCTCCCTTCTGCCTGCCTTCTGCCAGTGCCTCCCACTGGCCACGCTGGCCTGGAATCCAGCTGGTAAGGAAGCTGAGACACATGGCTGGCCAGAGAAGGATGGAGCTTCTCCTTTCCCTGCCCCAGCTATAGCTCTCCATGAGGGTTTAGATACATTTGTCTTATATTTTCCAGTTTAAAAATTCAAGAAAGTTACCTGAAGGTTATTCCAAAAAATTATCTACAGATAACCTAGCCCAAATTTGTGGGGAAATTTTGGGTTATCTGCCAAGGCAGCCCTTACTTACACCATGTTCTGGAAACTTCCTTGTTCCCTTTCTCCTCTCTCCACCCTGATCTGCATGTTTTATTATCTTGTTCTTGTCCTGTCTTCCAGTACAGGACGCATGACCAAAAGGTCAATTCTGGGCCAAGAGAACTTCAGTTTCTTTCCATGTCACTAGAGATATCACCTGCATACTCAGCATTCTGAGTAGAAGTGACCTTCGCAAAAACTGTGAAATAAATCACACATACCAAAGGATGTATGTGATGAGTGTGTACATTTTAAAGAACAATACTTATTTTATAAAAGCCAAATATCTGCACTGGAACCTTTGGAATCTGTCATGTACCTCTCTCAGGTGTACCTCCCCACCTCCTGCCATTGCTTTGCTTTTATAGTTTTGCCATATGCATGTGTTTTTCTAAACAATATATGAGTTGCTTTTGAACTTTATATAAATGGAATCATGTCTTAGGCATTGTATTAGTTCGTTTTCATGCTGCTGATAAAGACGTACCTGAGACTGGGTAATTTATAAAGAAAAAGAGGTTTAATGGATTCACAGTTCCATGTGGCTGGGGAGGCCTCGCCATCATAGCAGAAGGCAAAAGGCATGTTTTACATGGCAGCAAGGAAGAGAGAATGAGAGCCAAGTGAAAGGGTAAACCCCTTATAAAACCATCAGATCTCGTGAGACTTATTCACTACTATGAGAACAGCATGGAGAAACTGCCCCCATGATTCAATTATCTCCCACCAGGTCCCTCCCACAACACATGGGAATTATGGGATCTACAATTCAAGAAGAGATTTGGGTGGGGACACAGCCAAAACATATCAGGCATCTTTCTAAAAGATATTTTCTTTTTCAATCCAGTATTATCTTCTTGAAATTCAAAAATATTTATGTTTTTAACTGTAGTGTTTTCCACTTCTTCCTGCTCCATTGTGGAATATACTGAATTTATTGATTCAGCCTACTTTCAATAGACAATAAGGTTATTTCTAGATTTTTTTGATGCCACAATGATGCTATGGAAAAATTTTGTAACTTTTACTTGGTGCATACCATTGTTTTTCTAGGGCCAATAAGGCAAATATATTAGGGTAGAAATGCTCAATCATTTTGCGTGTGCGCACACACACACACACAGAGTCATGCATCACTTAACCCCAGGGATATGCTCTAAGACAGGCATCATTAGGAGATTTCATTTTTGTACAAACATTATAGAGTGTACTTACACAAACCGAGATGGGATAGCATACTACACACCTTGGCTATATGGTATAACCTATTGCTCCCAGGCTATAACCTGCACAGCATGTTACTGTACTGAATGCTGCAGGCAACTGTAACACAATGGGAAGTATTTTTGTATCTAAACATAGGAAAGGTACAGTAAAATACTGTAAAAAAGCTAAAAATTGACACACCTGTATAGGGCACTTACCTTGAATGTTGCTTACAGGACTGGAAGTTGCTCTGGGTGAGTCAGTGATGAGTGGTGAGTGAAGGTGAAGACCTAGGACATTACTGTGCACTACTGTAGACTTTATAAACACTGTATACTTATGCTACAGTACATTTCTTAAAAAATATTTTTCTTTCTTCAAAACTAAATTAACCTTAGCTTACTGTAACTTTTTTACTGTATAAACTTTTACATTTTTTAAACTATTAACTCTTTTGTAATACCTTGCTTAAAACACACATTGTCCAGCTATACAAAATATTTATATCCTTATTCTATAAACTTTTTCCTATTAAATTTTTTTTTTCACTTTTTAAACGTTTTTTGTTAAAAACAAAGACGCAAACACACACATTAGCCTAGGCCTACACAGGGTCAGAATCATCAATATCACTGTCTGCTGCCTCCACATCTTGTCCCACTGGAAGGTCTTTCAGGGGCAATAACAGGCATGGAGCTGTCATCTCCTGTGAAAACAATGCCTTCTTTTACGGTGCCTCCTGAAGGACATGTATGAGGCTGTTTTACCGTTAACTTTTAAAAACAAATAGAAGTAAACTCTAAACAAATGATAGAAATTATTTATAGTAGAGTAAATATATAAATCAGTAACAGTAATTTATTGTCGTTATCAAATATGTGCTGTACGTACAATAATTGTATGTGCTAGACTTTTATATGACTGGCAGCACAGTAGGTTTGTTTACACCAGCATCCCCACAGACACGTGAATAATGCATTCTACTATGATGTTTTGAAGGCTATGACATCACTAGGCAATAAGCATTTTTCAGCTTCTGTATAATTTTATGGGACCACCATTATGTATGTGGCCCATCACGAACTGAAATGTCATTATGGACCACGTGACTGTATATATACATTGGGAAAGGGAGAGAGAGAGTCAGGTTTTCTGCTTAAATTATTTTCCAAAATAGTTTTAAGCCAATTATACACCATAATTAGGTATGAGCATTTCCACTTCTCTAAATCCTCACCGCCACTTGGAATCATCAGACCTTTTATGTTTTTCATTTGCATTTTTCCCTGGTTACTAATGAGCTTGAGGATGTTTTTGTGTGTGTATTGGTCATTTGCTTTTACTTCTTATCTTAATCAGTTTGGGCTTTTATAGCAATCTATCATAGATTGGGTGGCTTATAAACAAAAGTAATTTATTTCTCAAAGTCTGAGATCCAGGTGCCAATATGATCGGGTTCTGGTGAGGGCCATCTTCCAGGCTGCAGACTGCTGACTTCCAGCTGTACTCTCACACAGCAGGAGGAAGATGAGAGTGCTCTCTAGGGGCCCTTTTACAACGACATTAATCCCATGAATGAAGGCTCCATCTTCACGATCTAATTATCTCCCAAAGGCTTCACCTCCTAATACCATCAGCTTGGGGGTTAGGACTTCAACGCAGAAATTTTAGGGGAACATAAACATTCAGTCCAGTGCATTCCTCTTTGAAGTATCTCTTCATGTTTACTAATTTTCCTATTAATGCTATTTATCTTTTATGGATTTATAAAAGGTATTTATATACTTTTGATTCAAATTCTTTACATTGTATATGTATGGCAGGTGTCTCTTAATTTGTGGCCTGCCTTTTTATTTATTGAAATATTTTATTGAACAGAAGTTCTCAATTTTCATATAACTGAATCAAGCTGTCTTTTCCTGTCTGATTTTCCCTGTTTGTGTTTAAATAATTTTTGTTCTGTAGAAGATGCTTTTGGTGCCCCAGATCACATCCCATCAGCGCAAGGTCTGATTCAGTATTATTCGTGTTGGAAAATTCTACATGAACTTGGATTCCCTTCAGTAATTTCATTAATAGAGTTTCTACTATTGATTTAACTTTGTGCTCCAGGAATAAATCCACCTTAGTCATATTAAATATATATTATTTTCCTGTCTGGATTCAGTGTCTAACCTTCTGTTTAGCACTTTGTGCATTTCTGGTCATGCTGAGGTTGTTTCTAATTTCCCTTCCCTGTCCCTGTCTGGCTTTTCCATCAAAGTTATGCTTCTTTGGGGCTCTGAAAGAGTTTGTACAGGAGTACAATTGTCTATTCCTTGAATGCACAAATGAATCCAACTGTTAAACTGCCTGGGCCTGATATTGTATTTGTGGAACATTTTAAATTAATGATTAAGTTTTATTAGTGTTTTTTAAACAGCATTCAGATGTTTCTATTTATTTGTTGAGTCAGTTTTAGTAAATTATCTATTTCTAAGAATGTATCCATTTCATCGAAATGTATTGGCATGGTCATAATATCCTCTCATTCCTCTTAATGTTTACAGCATTCGTAGTGAGGTGCCCTTTTTCTTTCCTGACATTAGACATTAGTCACAGGTGCCTTCTGCATTCCTCCCTCTCTCCTCCCCCACCTCTCTCTCGCTACTTCCCTCTCTCTCATTCTTCTTTTTCATTCTTTCTGATCAATGTTGCCAGAGGTTTGTGAATTTTACTAGTCTGTTCAGAAAACCTACTTTTGGCAAAATCGATTGTCTCGATTGTATCTTTGCATTTCACTCATTTTGTTCTTATCCTTTTTATTTTCTTCTATTTCACTTAAGTTTATTGTTCTTTTACTAACTTCTTTAATTGGATGCTATGCTCATTTCTTTTCACAATTGTACCTTATAAAATATGTGGTTTTTTTGGTAAGGTTGTAGTTTTAGAAATGCCACTGTACCACTTTTGCAATGGCCCAAGAGTTTTAATAAGCAACATTTCATTAGTGTTAAAGCTATTTTTTAATTTTTATTTATTCTTGACCTATGAGTTATCTGGTAAATACATATTATTCATAGATCAAGTGTGATAATTATTCTGTTCAAATCACCTCTGACTTTAT
Organism: Gorilla gorilla gorilla; assembly: GCF_029281585.2. Classification (NCBI taxonomy): domain Eukaryota; kingdom Metazoa; phylum Chordata; class Mammalia; order Primates; family Hominidae; genus Gorilla; species Gorilla gorilla. The sequence goes on from NC_073245.2 coordinate 29,163,280, forward strand.
CAGCTGTTAGTATACTTGATGTATTGATTATTGGGAGAAGTGTAGTAAAATTTAACAGTGTGAGATTGGATAATGGATTAAAAATGTTAAATTTAAAGTTATGTTTTAGATGGTCTAAATTTAAAATTGTTATATCTTCCTGGGACAATGATATTTTAACCTGTATGTCATGAGCCTTTAGCTTTGAATTTATTTTGCTGGGACGTAATACACCTAACCAGCTCTCTTTGGGTTAGTATTTGCTGGTACCTTTCCTCTCCTTTTTTTGTTTACTTTCAGTTTTTCCATGTTTTGAGGTTTTAGGTGTGTCATTTTCACAATAAGCAACTAGGCTAAAGCATAATACAGTATAAAAAAGTACTTTTTCTGTGTAGTTCATTTACACCAGTTGTGATCACTGTGATTATTTTCAATCATCTTAGTTTTTACTTTTTATTTGTCTCATTTTTCAGTCTTTTCTCTCTTTGCCCCTTTTTAAAACTTCTAGCATTTTTTATTGTACTAGACTGGAAGATACATAATCAGTTTTGTGTGTGTGTGTGGGGGTGTGTTTCCTTTTTTTGAGACAGAGTTTCACTCTTGTTGCCCAGGCTGGAGTGCAGTGGCATGATCTTGGCTCAAGCAATTCTCCTGCCACAGCCTCCCCAGTAACTGGGATTAGAAGCGCCTGCCACCTCACCTGGCTAATTTTTGTATTTTTAGTAGAGACGGGGTTTCACCATACTGGCCAGGCTGGTCTCCAGCTCCTGACCTCAGGTGATCCACCCACCTCGGCCTCCCAAAGTGCTGGGATTACAGGCGTGAGCCAACGTGCTCAGCCAGTTTTCTTTTTTTTTTAGTGAACACACGGGAAATTCTAACCTGCATATTTAACCTAATAATGACCAATATTAATCAGCACCTTTATGCTCTTCTCAGACAATACAATGATCCAAAAATTCCTTAACCTTATTTTTCCCTCCATGTACGTCTTCAAATTTCTATTTTCTCCCATTCTGTGGTTTTTCGGTCTCTCGATAGTATCCCTTTATGCACGACAGTTTTTAATGTTGACAAAGTGCAATTTATCTATTTTTCTTTTGTTGCCTGTGCTTTTGGTAACATGTATGAGAAACCATGGGCAAATCCAGTGTCATGCAGGTTTGCCCCTATGTTTTCTTCTAAGAGCTTTTATAGTTTTAGCTATTCTATTTCTATTATTGATCTATTTTGAGTTATTTCCTGTATGTGGTGTGAGGTCCATCTTTATTCTTTTGCATGTAGATATCCAGTTTTCCCAGCACCATCTGTTGAAAAGACAATTCTTTCTCCATGTATGGGTTTATTTTTGGACTCTCAATTTTATTCCATTGGTCTATATGTCTATCCTCATGCTAGGACCATATTGTTTTGATTACTGTACCTTTGTAGTAAGTTTGAAATCAAGAAGTGTAAGTTCTCCAACTTTTTAAAAATTATTTTTCAAAGACTCTTTTAGTTCTTTGGGGACTCTTGCAATTCTGTATGAATTTGAGAACTGGCTTTTCCATTTCCGAAAAAAGAGTTGTTGGAATTTTGACAGAAATTACGTTGAATCTGTAGGTAACTTTGGATACTATTGATATCTTAACAATATTAAGTTTTCTTATTCACAAATGCAGGATGTTTTTCCATCTGTTTAGATCTTCATTTATTTCAATAATATTTTAAAATTTTCAAGTATTCACTTTCTTGGATAAATTTATTCCTGAGATTTTATTTTTTTAGATGCTATTATAATTGGAATTCCTTTTTAAATTTTATTTTTGGATTGTTTATTACAGATATATTTCTTCGTGTGTTTATCTTGTATCATGCAATTATGATGAATTCATTTATTAGCTCTAGTAGCTTTTTTGCAGATTCTTTGGTATTTTCTATATATAGGATCATGCCATTTGCTAATAAATATAGCTTTACTTCTTCCTTTTTAATTTGGCTGCCTTTTATTTCTTTTTAAATTTCCTTGGAAAAAATTCCAATACAATGTTTACAGTGTTGAAAAGAAGTAGTGATTCCTCCTTGGTATCAAGGATACCAAGAAGCTGGAATTCCTTGTTTATTCCTGATCTTAGGAAGAAATATTTCAGTCTTTCACCATTAAGTGTGAAGCTGTGAGATTTTCATAAATGCCCTTCATCATGTTGAGAAAGCTTTATTTTATGTTGAGTTTTCTGAGTGTCTTTATCTGAGGGTGTTGGATTTGGATAAATTCCTTATCTACATCAATTGACATGATAGTGTGTTTTTTTCTTCATTCTATTAATGTAATACATTACACTGATAGATTTTTATATGTTGAACCACCCTTGCATTTCTTAGATAAATCCCATTTTATCATAGTGCGTTATCTTTTTGATATGCTGTTAGATTCAGTTTTCTAGTATTTTGTTGAGAATTTTTCTGCATCAATATTCATAAGGTATACAGTACCATATGTAATTTTTTATGATGTCTTTTGTTGGCTTTGCATTGTTACCTTCATAGAATGAATAAGAAGTGTTACTTCTTCTACTTTTTTGGAAGAGAATGAGACAAATTGGTGTTAATTCTTTTTTTAATATTTGATATAATTTACTAGGTGTGAAGTTATCTGGTCCTAGACTTTTCTTTGTTGGGAAGTTTTTTGTTTTTTTTTTAATTACTGATTCAATCTCTTCGCTTGTTAGAGGTCTGTTGAGATTTTCTATTTCTTCTTGAGTCAGTTTAGGTAATTTGTATGGTTCTAGGAATGTTTCATTTCAACTAGGTTATCTAACTTGTTGGTGCACAATTGCTTGCAATATTTTGTTATGACCCTTTGTATTTTTGTAGGGTTGGTAGTAATGACCTCACTTTCATTTCTCCTTTTAGTTATCTATGACTTCTCTCTTTTTATGTCTCAGCTCAGCCAGAAGTTTGTCAGCTCTTTTCATATTTATTTATTTATTATTATACTTTAAGCTCTATGGTATGTGTGCACAACGTGCAGGTTTGTTACATATGTATACATGTGGCATGTTGGTGTGCTGCACCCATTAACTTGTCATTTACATTAGGTATTTCTCCTAATGCAATCCCTCCCCACTCCCCCAACCCCACGACAGGCCCTGGTGTGTGATGATTCCCACCCTGTGTCCAAGGGTTCCCATTGTTCAATTCCCACCTATGAGTGAGAACATGTGGTGTTTCGTTTTCTGTCCTTGCGATAGTTTGCTCAGAATGATGGTTTCCAGCTTTATCCATCTCCCTACAAAGGACATGAACTCATCCTTTTTTATGGCTGCATAGTATTCCATGATGTATATGTGCCACATGTTCTTAATCCAGTCTATCACTGATGGACATTTGGGTTGGTTCCAAGTCTTTGCTATTGTGAATAGTCCCACAATAAGCATATGTGTGCATGAGTCTTTATAATAGCATGATTTATAATCCTTTGGGTATACCCAGTAATGGGATCACTGGGTCAAATGGTATTTCTAGTTCTAGATCCTTGAGGAATCACCACACTGTCTTCCACAATGGTTGAATTAGTTTACAGTCCCACCAACAGTGTAAAAGTGTTCCTATTTCTCCACATCCTCTCCAGCACCTGTTTCCTGACTTTTTATTGATCCCCATTCTAACTGGTGTGAGATGGTATCTCATTGTGGTTTTGATTTGCATTTCTCTGATGGCCAGTGATGCTGAGCATTTTTTCACATGTCTGTTGGCTGCATAAATGTCTTTTTTTGAGAAGTGTCTGTTTATATTCTTCGCCCACTTTTTGATGGGGTTGTTTGATTTTTTCTTGTAAATTTGTTTAAGTTCTTTGTAGATTGTGGATATTAGCCCTTTGTCAGATGGGTAGATTGCAAAACTGTTCTCCCATTCTGTAGGTTGCCTGTTCACTCTGATGGTAGTTTCTTTTGCTGTGCAGAAGCTCTTTAGTTTAATTGGATCCCATTTGTCTATTTTGGCTTTAGTTGCCATTGCTTTTGGTGTTTTAGTCATGAAGTCCTTGTCCATGCCTATGTCCTGAATGGCATTGCCTTGGTTTTCTCCTAGGGTTTTGATGGTTTTAGGTCTAACATGTAAGTCTTTAATCCATCTTGAATTAATTTTTGTACAACGTGTAAGGAAGGGATCCAGTTTCAGCTTTCTACACATGGCTAGCCAGTTTTCCCAGCACCATTTATTAAATAGGGAATCCTTTCCCCATTTCTTGTTTTTGTCAGTTTTGTCAAAGATAAGATAGTTGTAGATATGTGGTATTATTTCTGAGGGCTCTGTTCTGTTCCATTGGTCTGTATCTCTGTTCGGTACCAGTCCCATGCTGTTTTGGTTACTGTAGCCTTGTAGTATAGTTTGAAGTCAGGTAGAGTGATGCCTCCAGCTTTGTTCTTTTTGCTTAGGATTGTCTTTGCAATGCGGGCTCTTTTTTGGTTCCACATGAACTTTAAAGTAGTTTTTTCCAATTCTGTGAAGAAAGTCATTGGAAGCTTGATGGGGATGGCATTGAATCTATAAATTCCCTTGGCCAGTATGGCCATTTTCACGATATTGATTCTTCCTATCCATGAGCATGGAGTATTCTTCCATTGGTTTGTGTTCTCTTTTATTTTATTGAACAGTGGTTTGTAGTTCTCCTTGAAGAGGTCCTTCACTTCCCTTGTAAGTTGGATTCCTAGGTATTTTATACTGTTTGAAGCAATTGTGAATGGGAGTTCACTCATGATTTGCCTCTATGTTTGTCTGTTATTGGTGTATAGGAATGCTTGTGATTTTTGCACATTGATTTTGTATCCTGAGACTTAGCTGAAGTTGCTCATCAGCTTAAGGAGATTTTGGGCTGAGAGGATGGAGTTTTCTAAATATACAATCATGTCATCTGCAAACAGGGACAATTTGACTTCCTCTTTTCCTAATTCAATACCCTTTATTTCTTTCGCTTGCCTGATTGCCCTGGCCAGAACATCGAAAACACTATGTTGAATAGGAATGGTGAGAGAGGGCATCTCTGTCTTGTGCCAGTTTTCAAAGGGAATGCTTCCAGTTTTTGCCCATTCAGTATAATATTGGCTGTGGGTTTGTCATAAATAGCTCTTATTATTTTGAGATACATCCCATCAATACCTAGTTTATTGAGAGTTTTTAACATGAAGGGATGTTGAATTTTATCAAAGGCCTTTTCTGCATCTATTGAGATAATCATGTGGTTTTTGTCTTTGGTTCTGTTTATATGCTGGATTACATTTATTGATTTGTGTATGTTGAACCAGCCTTGCATCCCAGGAATGAAGCCAACTTGATCGTGGTGGATAAGCTTTTTGATGTGCTGCTGGATTTGGTTTGCCAGTATTTTATTGAGGATTTTTGCATCGATATTCATCAAGGATATTGGTCTAAAATTCTCTTTTTTTTTGTTGTGTCTCTGCCAGGCTTTGGTATCAGGATGATGCTGGCCTCATAAAATGAGTTAGGGAGGATTCCCTCTTTTTCTATTGATGGGAATAGTTTCAGAAGGAATAGTACCAGCTCCTCCTTGTACCTCTGGTAGAATTTGGCTGTGAATCCGTCTGGTCCTGGAGTTTTTTTGGTTGGTAGGCTATTAATTGTTGCCTCAATTTCAGAGCCTGTTATTGGTCTATTCAGGGATTCAATTTCTTCCTGGTTTAGTCTTGGGAGGGTATGTGTCCAGGAATTTATCCATTTCTTCTAGATTTTCTAGTTTATTCGCATAGAGGTGTTTATAGTATTCTCTGATAGTAGTTTGTATTCCTGTGGGATTGGTGGTGATATCCCCTTTATCATTTTTTATTGCATCTATTTGATTCTTCTCTCTTTTCTTCCATTAGTCTTGCTGGCAATCTATCTATTTTGTTGATCTTTTCAAAAAACCAGCTCCTGGATTCATTGATTTTTTCAAGGGATTTTTTTTTTTGGTCTCTATCTCCTTCAGTTCTGCTCTGATCTTAGTTATTTCTTGCCTTCTGCTAGCTTTTGAATGTATTTGCTCTTGCTTCTCTAGTTCTTTTAATTGTGATGTTAGGGTGTCAATTTTAGATCTTGCCTGCTTTCTCTTGTGGGCATTTAGTGCTAAAAATTTCCCTCTACACACTGCTTTAAATGTGTCCCAGAGATTCTGGTATGTTGTGTCTTTGTTCTCATTGGTTTTAAAGAATATCTTTATTTCTGCCTTCCTTTCGTTATTTGCCCAGTAGTCATTCAGGAGCAGGCTGTTCAGTTTCCGTGTAGTTGTGCAGTTTTGAGTGAGTTTCTTAACCCTGAGTTCTAATTTAATTGGACTGTCTTCTGAGAGACAGTTTGTTATGATTTCTCTTCTTTTACATTTGCTGAGGAGTGCTTTACTTCCAACTATGTGATCACTTTTGGAATAAGTGCAATGTGGTGCTGAGAAGAATGTATATTCTGTTGATTTGGGGTGGAGAGTTCTGTAGATGTCTATTAGGTCTGCTTGGTGCAGAGCTGAGTTCAAGTCCTGGATATCCTTGTTAACTTTCTGTCTCGTTGATCTGTCTAATGTTGACAGTGGGATGTTAAACTCTCCCATTATTATTGTGTGGGAGTCTAAGTCTTTTTGTAGGTCTCTAAGGACTTGCTTTATGAATCTGGGCACTCCTGTATTGGGTGGATATATATTTAGGATAGTTAGCTCTTCTTGTTGAATTGATCCCTTTACCATTATGTAATGGCCTTCTTTGTCTCTTTTGACCTTTGTTGGTTTAAAGTCTGTTTTATTAGTAACCAGGATCACAACCCCTGCTTTTTTTTGTCTTCCATTTGCTTAGTAGATCTTCCTCCATCCCTTTATTTTGAGCCTATGTGTGTCTCTGCACGTGAGATGGGTCTCCTGAATATAGCACACTGATGCATCTTGACTCTTTATCCAATTCGCCAGTCTGTGTCTTTTAATTGGGGCATTTAGCCCATTTACATTTAAGGTTAATATTGTTATGTGTGAATTTGATCCTGTCATTATGATGTTAGCTGGATATGTTGCTCATTAGTTGATGCAGTTTCTTCCTAGCATCAATGGTCTTTACAATTTGGCATGTTTTTGCAGTGTCTGGTACCAGTTGTTCCTTTTCATGTTTAGTGCTTCCTTCAGGAACTCTTGTAAGGCAGGCCTGGTGGTGACAAAATCTCTCAGCATTTGCTTGTCTGTAAAGGAATTTATTTCTCCTTCACTTATGAAGCTTAGTTTGGCTGGATATGAAACTCTGGGTTGAAAATTCTTTTCTTTAAGAATGTTGAATATTGGCCCCCACTTTCTTCTGGCTTGTAGATTTTCTGCACAGAGATCTTCTGTTAGTCTGATGGGCTTCCCTTTGTGGGTAAGCCGACCTTTCTCTCTGGCTGCCCTTAATATTTTTTCCATCATTTCAAACTTGGTGAATCTGACAGTTATGTGTCTTAAGGTTGCTCTTCTCAAGGAGTATCTCTGTGGCATTCTCTGTATTTCCTGAATTTGAATGTTGGCCTTCCTTGCTAGGTTGGGGAAGTTCTCCTGGATAATATCCTGAAGAGTGTTTTTCCAACTTAGTTCCATTCTCCCCATCACTTTCAGGTACACCAAACAAACATAGATTTGGTCATTTCACATAGTCCCATATTTCTTGGAGGCTTTGTTCATTTCTTTTTACTCTTTTTTCTCAAAACTTCTCTTCTCTCTTCATTTCACTCATTTGATCTTCAATCACTGATAACCCTTCTTCCAGTTGATCAAATTGGCTACTGAAGCTTGTGCATGTGTCACATAGTTCTCCTGCCATGGTTTTCGGCTCCATCAGGTCGTTTAAGGTCTTCTCTATGCTGTTTATTCTACTTAGCCATTTTTCTAATCTTTTTTCAAGGTTTTTAGCTCCCTTGCGATGGGTTCGAACATCCTCCTTTAGCTTGGAGAAGTTTGTTATTACCGATCTTCTGAAGCCTACTTCTGTCAGCTTGTCAAAGTCATTCTCCATTGAGCTTTGTTCCATTGCTGGCGAGGAGCTGCGATCCTTTGGAGAAGAATAGGTGCTGTGGTTTTTAGAATTTTCAGCTTTTCTGCTCTGGTTTCTCCCCATCTTTGTGGTTTTTTCTACCTTTGGTCTTTGATGATGCTGACCTTCAGATGGGGTTTTGGTGTGGATGTCTCTTTTGTTGACGTTGATGCTATTCCTTTCTGTTTGTTAGTTTTCCTTCTAACAGTCAGGACCCTCAGCTGCAGGTCTGTTGGAGTTTGCTGGAGGTCCACTCCAGACCCTGTTTGCCTGGGTATCACCAGCAGAGGCTGCATAACAGCAAATATTGCAGAACAGCAAATGTTGCTGCCTGATCCTTCCTCTGGAAGCTTCATCTCAGAGGGGCACCTGGCTGTATGGGGTGTCAATCGGCCTCTACTGGGAAGTGTCTCCCAGTTAGGCTACTCGGTGGTCAGGGACCCACTTGAGAAGGCAGTCTGTCTGTTCTCAGATCTCAAACTCTATGCTGAGAGGACCACTGCTCTCTTCAAAGCTGTCAGACAGGGATGTTTAAGTCTGCAGAAGTTTCTGCTGCATTTTCTTCAGCTATGCCCTGCCCCCAGAGGTGGAGTCTACAGAGGCAGGCAGGCCTTCTTGAGGTGTGGTGGGCTCCACCCAGTTCCAACTTCCTGGCTGCTTTGTTTACCTACTCAAGCCTCAGCAATGGCGGACGCTCCTCCCCTAGCCTCGCTGCCGCCTCGCAGTTTGTTCTCAGACTGCTGTGCTAGCAGTGGGCAAGGCTCTGTGGGTGTGGGACTGGCCAAGCCATGCGCAGTATATAATCTCCTGGTGTGCTGTTTGCTAAGACCATTGGACAAGTGCAGTATTAGGGTGGGAGTGTCCCGATTTTCCAGGTACCATCTGTCACAGCTTCCCTTGGCTAGGAAAGGGAATTCCCCAACCGCTTGTGCTTCCCAGGTGAGGTGATGTGCCGCCCTGCTTTGGCTCACACTCTGTGGGCTGCACCCACTGTCCAACCAGTCCCAATGAGATGAATCCAGTACCTCAGTTGGAAATGCAGAAATCACCCGTCTTCTGTGTCGCTCACTCTGGGAGCTGTATACTGGAGCTGTTCCTATTCGGTCATCTTGGAAACTTCAATCAGCTCTTTTCATCCTTTCAAGAACCTACTTTTGGTTTTATTGATTTTCTCTATTCTTTTTATTCTCAATTTTATTTATCTTTAATCTCCATTATTTCTCCTAGCTTTGGGTTTAGTTTGTGTGTGTTTTTTTTAATAATTGCTCAAGGTGCAAAGTTAGCTTATTGATTTGAGATTTGGCTTCCTTTATAATGTATGCATTTACAGCTATAAATTTTCCTCTGAGCATTTACTTTGCCACATTCCATAAGTTATGGCATGTTGTGCTTCCATTTCATTCCTCTGTAAGTATGTTCTAGATTTCTTTGTGTTTTTTTTTTTCTTAGTCTTAACGGTCATTTAAGAGTGCTGTTTAATTTTCACATAATTGTGAATTTTCTAGCTTTCTTTTCACTATTGATGTCTAACTGCAATCCATTGTGTTCATAGAATATACTTTGTATTATTTTAATCTTTTACATTTTTTGAGATTATTTTTGAGGCCTTATATTTTCTATCCTGGAGACTGTTCTATGTGCACTTGAAAAGAATGTATATTCTGCTATGGTTTGGTGGAGTGCTTTATGTATGTCTGTTGTGTCTAGTTGCTTTTTAGTGTTATCCAAGTCCTCTACTTTGTTATTGGTCTTCTGTCTAGATGTTCTATCCAGTATTGGAAATGATGTTTTGAGGTTTCTAACTTTCATCTCTGTCTGTTTCACATTTTCTATGTTTGGGTTTTGCCTTTCTGCCACCGTGTATGTAGGCTAAATTTCTTTTTATTGATCATGTTTGGGATTTAATGGGCTACTTGAACTTTTTTTTTCACTGTGCTTCAATCTGTGTAATTTCTTTATTTCTCCCATTTATCTAATTTTCTTTTTTGCTAATTTTAAGCAGTTATTTAATATAACCATTGAGTTTCAAGTCCCCATTATTTAATTTTTTTCTTTCTCCCAGTACTATTTGGTTATTTAAAAAATTCCTGGTCAATACTGGTAGTTTTTTTTGTCTCTTTCTCATTGCTTCATAAAACTCTTTTTTATCTTTAAATATATTAAACATATTTGTTCTATATTTGTATCTGTTAATTCTAATATCACCAGCCTTTGTGAGTCTGACTCTGGGATTTTGTTGTTGTTGTTGTTGGCTCTTGCTCATGGTAACTTGTTTTCTTTTGGGCTTAGTGATTGTGTTTTGGCAGGTGTGGGGCAGGGGTGTCGGGAGGGATGAGAGACAGAAAGAGAGAAAGAATACTGATGTTTCCTGAACTTTTATCTGTGTGAATTATTTGAGGCCTATTTCCAAAGGGAATTAATTTAGAGAAAATTTCCTTTACTCCTGCAAGGTACCTATCCACAAGCTCGGGATACCTTTCAACTAATATTTTTGCCTCATACTTTTCACAGCAAATGAGGGTATAAATTTAGACCCAAACTCATGGAAATACGGGCTTGTGGTTAGGAATTTTCAGGGTAGAACTATTTTTTCCAAGTCTGCCCAGAGTCAATGTTAACTTAAACTTGACATATGCATACTTTCTTTTCTGTAGTAGAACAGAGGGAAGAGGTCATGGGTCATTCTTTTAGGGTTTCAGGGTCCTGGCTTTTGCAGGAGTCTCCAGCATAACTTTCCATCCTGCTAGGGCCCCACACTCTCCCTCCTGCCACCACGTGCATGGCAACCACCAGGATGGGCAGAGGCACCAGAGCACATCCAACTTCTGTTCCCACTCACTCCACTGGATTTTCATGTTCTCATCATGTCTGGTCTCAGCATTTTTCACTACTTAGAGTCTGCTGATTACTCTCCCAGCTAACTTCTCAGCCTAAGTGGGATGGCCTTCTCGTCAGGAACACAGTCTCTATATTCTGACTTTTAAGATATATTGATATGTGTTCTACAAGCAACGTAGAATAATTGAACTCAATGGATTCTCTTGCTTTCCAAACTCAGTTGGGCATTTTAAAAGATGTTTCGAATACCTTCCCCCAGTATTTTTAGGTATGTTATACCAAAATCATACATCTAAATTGGAAAAGTATATATATGAATTGGAAAAACATACATGCGAATTTCTACATATGAACTGGAAAGCTAGAAGAAAACAGTTTTTTGGTGGGGCAGGATTGTAGGGGAGAAGGGGGACAAGGAAAAAGAAGATAAAAAAGAGAATAAAAGGGGATAAGAGGAAAGAAAAAACAAAGTAAGGAGGAGGAAAAAAGGATAGAGAGAAAAATGGAAGGATGAAGTAAAGCAGGAAAGAACACATGTGTGGGATAGAAACTGAGTACTTCTTGAGTTCTCCATAGAATGCCTGTGTCTTGTTCCTGGAACTGTTGTATTCCTGTCCTTGGGATTTGGGAAATACCCTGGGTCTTATTTATTTATTTACCCATTTCAATGTAGTTCCTGTATTGCAACCAAAAGTGCCCTCTGTATACTCCATCAAGTCATGTCTAAAACTGTGGGCTGGCCTTCTCTCCAGGTATGTGGCCTCTCTGCTTTGCCTCCTTAGACACATACAACTGTGCTCAACAGGAAGTACAGGAAGGCACTGGCCAAGCCCTGACCACAAGGTACAATATCAAACTGGTCAATAGCTCAATTTAAAGCAACACTATTCAGTGGAGATTGCTTAAAGAATGTCTCGTCTTTCAGTTGTCTTAAGTTTTTACCCCCAGATCAGGCTATAACTAAAGAAAATTAAGAACCCAGATGGCATCATTCTGGTTTTTCTGCTGATTATTTTACTACATACCATTTTTATTTGAGGCTACAAACATATATTGATATTTGTTATAAGAAATATGGTCTATGTGGTTTATGGGTACCTTGCTTGTTGTTATGTTTCAATTATATCCCCCCAAATCCATATGCTGTGTTCCTATCCCCAGTACCTCAGAATGTGACTGGATTTGGAAAAAGAGTCTTTAAAAGGTAATTAAGTTAAAATGAGTCAATAGGGTGAATTCTTATCCAGTAGGACTGGAACCCTTATAAGAAGAGGAAATTAGGACACACACATTCACCTAGGGAAAACCAGGTGAAGACACAGGGAGCTGATTTCCATCCACAAGCCAAGGAGAGATACTTAAGAAGAAACCAACCCTGGTGACACCTTGATTTCAGAGTTCCAGCCTTCAGAATTGTGGAAAAATAAATGTCTGTTGTTTAAGCCACTCAGTATTTTGTTGTTGCAGCCCTAGCAAACTAGTACAGCACGAATCAGTCCACAGCTTCAGGGTCTGAGTTTTCACTGGTTCTTGTCAAACATGGTATTCATGTTCCTGTGAAAGCAGTGGCCAGGAGATTTGTGAGTGCAGTAGATTGTCTGGTCTCAATCTCCAGCTGTACTTACATCCTTGTCATGGCTTCCTTATGGGCAGAGTGTCCTTTCCTGCCCCTTGATTTTGGCCATGGCCATGCAACTTGCTTTCACCAGTGGCCTGTGGGCATAATTAATGTGGTGCCAATTTCAAGCATAGGCCTTAAGAGGCTTTCTGTGTTTCCATGTTTCCTCTTGCACCCCTTTCATTTCTATGAGAAGAACACAACTCGCATAGCTTCAGATCCAAGGAGAATGAGAAACGTGTGAGCAGAGGGTCCCTAGCTTAAAGTAGAGCCACCCAGTCCACCTCAGCCCAAATTGGCCGCCCCCACCCAACCTGCAGACCTGTGAGTGAGCCCAGGTGACATCAGTGGAGCCTCTAGACAATCTGTGGACACATGAAGCATGCATATGGTTAAATGGCACCAGGATTCTGTAATTATTACCCAGAATTATGTGGCAGTAGTTAACTGGTACAATGAAAATGTGGCCTTAGATTGTTTAATCAAGATGGAAGCTATAATTTTTTCAGTATTGTGAAAGCATTGTTCTTTCCTCCTGAAGGAGCAATTAGCCTGGAAGTTTTGGGCAGCCATATTGTACCTGTGTTGTAGACACTAAGGAGGAACAGGGAAATGGGAGCAATCTGTGTTCCTACAAATGTGGAGTCAGGAGATCAAACAAACACTAAGGCTGGAACTACCTCTGAAATGCCCAGTTATATCAGAAAAGAAATGCCTTATCATTAAGCCCATGGGATTTAGATTTTCTATTAATTCAAAAATACAGACAGAAGACTTCTGGTTTTAGGTCCAACATGTGAAGAGCTTAGAAGTGATCACTCTTGGCCAGGTGCGGTGGCTCACGCCTGTAATCCCAGCACTTTGAGAGGCCGAGGCAGGCGGATCACGAGGTCAGGAGATCAAGACCATCCTGGCTTAACACGGTGAAACCCCATCTCTACTAAAAATACAAAAAAATTAGCCGGGTGTGGTGGCGGGCACCTGTAGTCGCAGCTATTCAGGAGGCTGAGGCAGGAGAATGGCGTGAACCCGGGAGGCGGAGCTTGCAGTGAGCCAAGATTGCGCCACTGCACTCCAGCCTGGGTGACAGAGCAAGACTCTGTCTCAAAAAAAAAAAAAAAGAAAGAAAGAAAAAAAAAAGAAAGAAAAGAAAAGAAATGATCACTCTTGTCCTTACAATGTGAAAAATGCTGAACAAACTTCAAACAAATTTTCTTGGATCCATCAATAATTCAAGATCAGAGGCAAACTGTCACCCCAAAATCTGGAGAGATGGGTAGGTACAGAGAATCTGCTCACCTGGAGCAGAAGCTGCTGGAGCCACAAATGGGTAGGAACACTCAGATAGCACTTGTGATGAACATCTGGAGGCTGAGTATGGACTAGTTCCAGAGTAAGAAACTCTTGTGGTCTGCAGCCTTAGGGAGACCCCACACTTTCATGGATTTACATCTAAGAGCCCAATCAGGTTCTATACAGAAGAATGAAGGAAGATCTCCTGATGGCTTTAGCAGGAGGAAGGGAAAGGTATCCATTGTGAATTCAAAGAGTTGTCCATAGCATATGCTTATGTTCCAAAAGAAAGGATTTTTCCAGAACCTAATGGGAGGGGAAAAGCTAAGAAGCACTTGTGAAGATCATAGTCCAAGGACACAGACCTGTTAAAAGATTATACAGTTATAGAATACTTTCTTTTCCTCATACCTTATCACTACATCAATAGGGTTTTAGTATAATAACACTGGATTACAGCTGAAAGAGCTGCAAGGCATAGACTTTATTTAAGAAGCTCAAAGGCAATGGGGAAGCCCAAAGGCAACAGGGAAAACAAAAACTAAAATATCAGACAAATTTGAAGCCTCTGACACCTGCAGGTACAGCAAACATTAGACACAACCCAACTCCTGGATAGATTAACCTAAGACCTCACACTGAGGCTTTTACCTCACTTCTTATTACCTAATATATCATGTCTGGCTTTCAATAACAAATTACAAGCCATGCTAAACAGGAAGAAAAAGCACAGCCTGAAGAGAAGAAAGAAGCAATGCAATCAAGCTCAGATATGACATAGATTTTGAAATGATTAAACAGGGAAGTTAAAGTACAGATATACATCAGAGATGTTGTGGGTTTAGCTCTAGACCACTGAAACAAAGCAAATATTGCAGTAAAGAAAGTCACACAATTTTTTCTGTCTCCCAGTGCATACAAAAGTTTTGTTTACACTATACTATAACCTAATAAGTGTGCAATAGCATTATTTCTAAAAAATAATGTACATAGATTAATTTTAAAATATTTTATTGCTAAAAAATGCTAACAATATCCTGAACTTTCAGTGAGTCATAATCATCTTTCTGTGGAGGCCCTTGCATCAATGTTGATGACTACTGACTGATAAAGATGGTGGTTGCTGAAGGTTGGAGTGGTTATGGCAATTTCTTAAAATAAGACAACAAATGAAGTTTGCTACATCAAGTGGCTCCTCCTTTTGTGAAAGATTTCTCCGTAGGATGCGATGTTGTTTGAAAGCATTTTGAAAGAATGCTACTTCTTTCAAAATTGGAGTCAATCCTCTCAAACCCTGCTGCTACTTTATCAACTAAGTTTATGTAATATCTGACATTCTTTGTAATCATTTCAAAAATATTCACAGCATCTTCACCAGAAGTGGATTACATCTTAATAAACCACTTTCTTTGCTCATCCTAAAGAAGCAATTCCTCATTCATTAAAGTTTTATTGTGAGATTAGAGAAATTCAGACACATCAGGCTCCAATTCGATTTATCTTGCTATTTCTACCACATCTGCAGTTCCTCTATCGAAATCTTGAACCCCTCAAAGTCCTCCATGTGGGTTGTAGTCAACTTCTTTCAGACTTGTGTTAATGTTGATATTCAGACCTCCTCCCATGAATTATGAATATTCCTAATGGGTATCTATAATGTTGACTTATTTCCAGAAGATTTCCAATTTGCTTTGCCCAGATTCATCAGAGGAATCACTCTCTAAGTCAGCTATAGCCATATGAAATGTAGCTCTTAAATAATAAGACTTAAAAGTTGAAATTACTCCTTGGTCTATGGGCTGCAGATTGGATGCTGTGTTAGCAGGCATGAATACAACATTAATCTTGTACATCTCCATCACAGTTCTTGGTGGCCAGGTGCATTGTCAATGAACAGTAATATTAAAAAAATTTTTTTTTCTAAGCAGTAGTTCTCAACAGTGGGCTTAAAACCATGCTATGAACAGATATATTGTCATCCAGGCTTTGTTGTTCCATTTACAGAGCACAGACAGAGTAGATTTAGCATAATTCTTAAGGGCCTAGAATTTTCAGAATGATAAGTGAGAACTGGCTTCAAGTTAAAGTCAGCAGCTGCATTATCCCTTAACAAGACAGTCAGCCTGTCCTTTGAAGCGCTGAAGCCAGGCATTGACTTCTTTCTAGCTTTGAGAGTCCTAGATGGCATCTTCTTCTAATAGCAGGCTGTCTCATCTACATTAACTATCTGTTGTTTAGTGTAGCCACCTCCAAAGGTATCCTCAAAGCACAATAAATTGAAGCACAATAAAATGAGGTATACCTGCAAGCATGATTAGCTAGATTTAGCCATTCCATAATGTCCACGTATTTTGAAACAACATATTGTATATGAGACATATATAAAATTTTTATTTATCGAATTAAAAATTTTTTTAAAAGTAAAAGATCACATTGTACACCATAAATACACATAGTTTTTTTTTCAATTATACCTCAATAAAGCTGGGCAAAAAGAAAAAAATAGCCATGATTAATATACCAAGGGATATAATGGAAAAAGTAGACAACATACAAGAACACATAGGTAATATCAGCAGAGAGCTGAAAACTCTAAGAAATAAACAAAAAGAAATTCTACAAATCAAAAGCACTGTAACAGAAGTGAAGTTTACAATAAAGCCTTAGATGGGATCATCAGTTGAGCAAAGAGAGATTGAGGCTATGCCAATAGAAAGTTCCCAAGCAGAGGTAGTACAAACACACACAAAACAAGAATTGAAAAAGCAGAACAAAATATCCTAAAACAGTGGGGAAATTTCAAAAGGTATAACATACACACAATTGGAATATCAGAAGGAGAAAAAACTGTAGCAGAAAAAATATTTGAAGTAAAAATGTCAGAAAATTTTCCCCAAATTAATGACAGACACAAAACCACAGATCCAGAAAATTTAAAGTACATCAAGATAAATAAAAAATACATAAATAAACAAACACCTAGGCATATTATATTCAAACTACAGAAAACCCATGAAAAACTTTTTTTTTTTTTTTTTGTGAGACAGAGTCTTGCTCTGTTGCCCAGGCTGGAGTGTAGTGGCATGATCTTGGCTCACTGCAACCTCCACCTCCTGGGTTCAAGTGATTCTCCTGTCTCAGCCTTCAGAGCAGCTGGGATTACAGGCTTGCAGCACCATGCCCAGCTAATTTTTGTATTTTTCATAGAGATGGGATTTCACCTTGTTGGCCAGGCTAGTCTTGAACTCCTGACCTCAAGTGATCCATCTACCTCAGCCTCCCAAAGTGCTGGGATTACAGGCATGAGCCACTGCACACAGCCCAATGACAAACTCTTAAAAGACAAAGGAGAAAAAAAAGTATCTATAGAGAAACAAGGATAAGAATTTCAGAGGACTTCTCATCAGAAACCATGAAAGCAAGCAGAGAGTGAACTGAAATATGTAAAGCACTGAAAACGAAAAATATGGAATTTCATATTCAGTGAAAGTATCCTAACAAAAGGAGAAATAAAGGATTTTCTCAGTAAAATAGAAACTGAGGAAATCCATTGCTAGCACACCTGCCCTGCAAGAAATGCTAAAAAAGTTCTTCACAGAAAAAAACAATTATATAGGTCAGAAGCTTGGATCTACATAAAGGAAGATCACTGGAAAAGAAATAAATGAAGGTAAAATAAATTGTTATTTTTATTTTTATTGATCTAAAAGATAACTTTGTTTAAAATTACAGTAGTATTTTATGTGGTATAACAATGTACTGGGTGATTATAGCATATGGATAAATGCAGTGAATGACAGCAATGTCATAAGGGATGGGAAGGAAGAATTGAGAATACTCTGTTGTTATAAGGTAGCTACATTACATGTGATGTGGTATCATGTTATTTGAAAGTGGACTCAGATAAGTTGTAAATGTATACTACAATTCTAGGCCAACCACTAAGAAATTTTTAAAAGGAAGTATAGGTTGTATGCTAAGAGAGGAGAAAAAAATAGAATTATATAAAATGCTCAATTAAAACTAGAAAAGGCAGAAAAAAAAGAGAAGGGAAAAAGAACAAGTGAAATTAATAGAAAACAGTTAGAAATATGGTAGTGAAGTAGGAGGTGGAACTCAACCTAGCAGGTGGGGCTTGGACACTGGGCCAAATTGAGAACTAGCTGAAACAGGGATGGGGCAGAAGCAGCTTTCCATAAGACACACCCACCATGTGCCATGTCAGCTTACCATTGCCATGGCAACACCCAGAAGTGACTGCCCCTTTCCATGGCAACAACCTGACAACCCAGAAGTTACCACTGTTTTTCTAGAAATGTCTGCATAATTGACCTTTTAATTTGCATATAATTACGAGTGGGTACAGATATGACTACAGAACTGCTTCTGAGTGACTTCTCTGGGCACACTGCCTCTCGGGTAGCCCTGCTCTGCAAGGAGCAGTTCTTCTGTCACTGCTGTACACAGCCGCTTCAATAAAAGTTGCTGTCTAACACCACTGGCTCACCCTTGAATTCTTTCTGGTGGTAAGCCAAGAACCCTCCTAGGCTGGACTCCAACTTTGGGGCTTTCCTGCCCCAAATCAGTAGATATCAATCTAATTATATCAATAGTTAACTCATGCAAATGGTCTAAATCCACCAATTAAAATACAAGAATTGTCAGAGTGGATTAAAAAACAAAATCCAAATAACAGTGTCTATCAGAAACCATCTTTCAATATAAAGATCCAGGTAGGTTAAAAGTGAAGAGATAGAGAAAGTATACCATGCTAACACTAATCAAGAAAACTGGAGCGCCTAAATTAATTTCAGACAAAGCTGACTTCAGGACAAAAAAATTATCAGAGACCAAAAGGGTATTACAAAGTGATTAAGGGGTGAATTCTCTAAGAAGGCATAACAATCCTAAGTGCATATGCACCTAATAACAGAGTATCCAAATACATGAAGCAAAAACTAATAAAACCACAAGGAGAAACAGAAAAAAATCACTATTATTATTGGTGAATTCAACACCCACTTTCAGTTTATGATTGATGAAGCAGGCAGAAAATCCGTAAAAATATAGTTGATTTGAACAGCACTATCAGTCAACTTGACATTTATAGACTACTCCATCCAACAACAGCAGAATAAACATTCTTCTCAAGCTCACATGATACTTTCACTAAGATTGACCACATTCTGGATTACAAAATACACCTTAATGAATTTAAAAGAATATAAATTACGTAAAGCATGTTCTCAAACCACAAAGGAATTAAACTAGAAATCAGTAACAGAAAGAGAGCTAGAAAATTCTGAAATATTCGGGTATTAAAAACACACTTTAAAATAAACATGGGTCAAAGAAGAAGTCTCAAGAGAAATGTACAAATATTTTGAACTAAATGAAAAAGAAAACATAACTTATGAAATACATACTCTTCACCAACACACCCATCAAGTCAGACTGCCAGAGAATTGCTTGTGCTATTCTGGGAATAAGGGCACTTCTTCAGTGAAGCTATTACCTAAGGATCTGCTTCAATTGCTCAAATGACTAGCTCCACTCCAAGGCATCTGGGGCATTCAGATGGGCTTCATTAGGTCTGAGGGGCAGGCACACTGTGATTGAAAGCTTCAGAGAATAAGCTCTTGGAGAGTGAAAGAACTCATCCATTTGGTTCATTCTGTACAGAATGTTCAAATGCTGTCTGGTTTTGATTATAGACACCTCAACAAAGCTGCAAAAGTTTTCAGATCATAAATTAAAGTTATTCAAAAAATAACATTTGCATTCCCAAACAAGATCTGAGTCTCTGGTCTGTTAGTGATCACTTAGGCATTTTGAATTTAATCGTGTTTAATAGGAAGTGCTGGCACCAAATTTAGGGATGCATCAAAGTTTAGCTTTGGCCTCAATATTGTACTCTGATCTGCTATTTGCCTTTGCCTGACCTCAGTCTTTAGCAGTCCAAAGAGCCTAATTTGCCTATTTCACCACTTCATTTTGCAACAGCCCTATATTGTATTTCATGAATGATCAAATGATTGCATAGGTAACATATCCAATCAGAGACAATGCCAATAACAAGAATAAAACATGACCTTTATATTTCAATATCTGAATATTTATCTCCAAATATAATCATCCCTCCTTGTCCATGGAGGGTTGGTTCCAGGCCACCTCCCTATCCCCATGGAGACCTCCTCCCTATCCCCATGGAGTCCCTTATATAAAATGGCATAGTGTTTGCATGTAACTCATGCACATCCCCCTGTAAATTTCAAATTATCTCTATTACTTATAATACCTAATACAATGCCACACATCACTTCATTAGCATGGATTCAATGTAGTACTCAGTGCACAGCAAGTTCAAGTTTTGCTTTGTGAAATTTTTCTTCTGAATATTTTTGATCCACAGTTGGGTGAATCCATGATGCAGAACCAGTAGATACAAAAGGCCAACTCTACAGGCAAGCATTCTAGAGATAATGTGAAGTAACAAGTCTGCAAATGTTGACATTATATTAAAGTATGGATATATATTTATTATTGCAAGAGTAAAGTGTGCTAATTAATGATTGTGAGTCATTAAATTTATGTATAAAAGTAGTATTTTCAAATATTGTAACAGGGAAAGAGATCGATAATTGTTATAATGTAAATTTTAAAACTGAGAGCATTACCTAAATAACTTCAATAAGACCAACTATTTCATCCTTTCTGAACAAACAAATGTTTATCAAAATTTGAATAATAATTGTATTAGTCTGCTTAAGCTGCATAACAGAATACCACTGACTGGATGGCTTAAACAATGGAAATTTATTTTCTCACAATTCTGGAGGCTGGAAGTCCAAGATCAAGGATCTAGCATGGTTGGCTTCTGGTGAAGCCTCTTACTGACTTGCAGGCAGCCTATTGGATTAGGGTCCTACCTCATGACCACATTTAACCTCAATTACCTTCTATCTCCAAATACAGTCATATTGGGAGTTTGGGCTTCAACATATTAATTTGGGTGGGATACAATTCAATGCATAACAATTACATAAGGTAAAACAGTAATAATAATACCACTATTTGGTATACCAGCATCTATAGCATTAAATAACATTTAAGAACTGTATTAATTTTTAGTTATTTAATGCCATTTAATCTATAAATCTTTTAAGAAAACATCTTATGTAGGACTTTTTCATATCTTATGAAGCAGGACAAATTAAAATCAGGACCTCGACTTTGCTAGCCCAAGATTCCATTGAGAAGAAAAAAAAATTCTAAAATTCTGTGATAAAACATCTTCAGTCCAAATATGATAAAAAAGAATGATGAAAAAAATTTGAAAACTATGTAAAAATAAACATTTTGTTCTCACTAGTATAAATTCAAAATGAAAGAATTCAAAGTGTTTTAATAAGAAAATCCTTTATAGTGTTAACAGGCACTTGGTTTTTAAATAAAAATATGTCAAAATAAGAGCTCTAGATTGCAATAATCTCAGTAGTTTTAAATAAAGTTAAGAATCCTATGTGAAAAGTTTCTTCTAAAAATGTTACAAGGGTGTTTTATTGAATTCTACAATGCTATACTCAAAAAGGGTAATAATCTTACTTAATGTGCTGCTTTTGTATCCTGAATTAGGCCTTTGGACATGGAAAAGAAGAGGTCTTTTTTACCTTTGATAGCATGGTGGATGGCTTACTAATAATTTTTTGGGTTTCTCCTAGCTAATAAGACATGAATCTGCTAAAGAAACATTCTTGGCAAGGAAATGCAGTAAAGGAAAGACCCATGCAATTGACAATGAGATATAGATTGTGAAGGCCAGGAATGAATGAGGAGCTCACAAGCATGCCATGTTTTGTGCATATCTTCCAGTCATGTGTTCAAAATAAAGCAGAAGGTAACGAAAGAAAATTACTGGCCAGAAGTAGATAAATTGTGAGCTATGTTCTTCATTCTTCTTCAGCCACAGGCAGACTATGAAAGATACAGGAGATTCTGGAGCTGTCTTGTCAGGTGTTTGCACCAGACATGCACACCAGATACAGAGCAGCTGTTACATGTTTAAATGGGCTTAAAAACAAATGGACAAAAATAAATAAATAAAAATAACACTGCATTGTGCAGTATGCAAAACTTACAGAAGGAATCACTAACAAGAATGTTTACTCTCAGAGAAAATATTTCATTTGCTGGAAACTACTGAAAAGTTACCAAAATGCAGCATCTCGAAACTACAATTTATTTAAAAAAAAAAACTATGTTATCTGTCATAGAAGTCTTCATATTAATTTAGTTCAAACAACATACTGAAATGGAAGATGCTGATGGAAAGTCAAGAAATAATTTTGTTATCCTGAAAGTTAATTATATCACTGTTACTATGTTTCTACATTTGAACTAAGGGACAACATTTTCTCAAGTAATTGTGTGTTACAGCAAGTCCACATAAAAATAATCCTGCTACCTGTTTATGTATCTTTATTTATATCTAGATATAGGTATCACCTTAACTCTGTCCCTGAAAATATTCAAAAAGTATCTTCTTAAAGCAGAAAAAGTATCATGTTTTAGTACAATTTTTATCACCATTGAAATCTTTAAGTTCAGGTGTTAAAAGGAAAAATAAAACTTAATTATTTGATGTCAATGTCACCTATGCTGGTAGATCCAGCCAAAGATGTTTTACCCATCAATTAACAGTGAACATCAGTTTAATATCATTAAGGCATAGTATGGCAAGCACAATGTACTCTGGTTGGTGATATTCTGGCACTATGTTATCAAAATTTTAAAATGTGACTACTCAAAATTCTAATTAATAAAATTATAATGACAGTAGAATTTCTTTTTGATAACATTTTAGATTTATTTTGGTATTCCAGAAGTTCATTCGAAATGATGTGATATTTACTTTCTGTCTTGATTTCACCCAAATACTGATTTAGCATCCAGCCATATTGCATTTGTCCAGATGTGTTATTTGATGCCCCTCCATTTCATACACATTGAGAGTGTAAAACGTTAAGTGAGGAGGTATAAGGGGCCACAGTTTTCTGTGTGTTTAGTATTAACATCCTTGGAGGCAGGAGTTTAACTAAGAGAGCAATAATCATCACAACATGAAAATACCCATGAATAAACTGTTTAAAAATTGTGTTTTCCCCTAAGCATCTCACCCCACTGAAAATTAGTCATCTATCTTTGCCCATATGACCAACTCCTAAGTCTGTTTGGATTTTGGCCAATTGACTCATTTTTGTAAACCCCCAACAATTTGAGACAGATACAGCACAATTTAATTGCTAAGTGAAACTGCAAACCTAGCCAAAGATGTATGCTTTTAAGAAGTCAATGAAAGTGGTGCTGGAGAACTTCTGGGGGAACCTACAAGACAATTGACAAATGAAAATCTGGCAGAGTGCGTCATGGTTAATGGCTGAGGAATGGAAAACTGACCAGGTGGATGACAGAAGCCATGCCTCAGAAAAGGATGATTTTAATATCAAGGGATGAAATGGGGCTTTTAGAAAACTGAAGAAGTTATATGTTTATTAGAAACCTCTTTTTGTCTTATTAGGATAATGAAACATGATATAAATATAGTTGAAAATATAGCTTAAGCATCCCTAATCCAAAAATTCCAAATCCAAAATGCTCCAAAATTCAAAACTTTTTGAGCACTGACCATGATGCCACAAGTGGAAAATTCCACAGTTGATTTTGTGTACAGAAACTGTTTCATGCACAAAGTTACTAACAATATTGTATAAAATTACTTTCCGGCTATGTGTATAAGACGTATGTGAAACATGAGCGAGTTTCATATTTAGGTTTCAGTCTTATCCCCAAGATATCTAATTATGCAAGTATTCAGAAAATCTAGAAATATCAAAAATCCAAAACACTTCCAGTCCCAATCATTTCAGATAAGGAATACTCAACCTGTAATAGCTAATATTTATTGAATACTTATTATGTGGAAGACACTGTGTAAGGTGCTTTTCATACATAGTCTTTTTTTCCTCACAGCAATCCTATGAAATAAGCTAAGCAACTCTCCCAAGGTCACACAATTAGCAAATGGCCTCCTAACTGGCAATATATATTCTTTCAGAAGAATTTTCAATTGAGATATAATTTATATACCTTAAAATTCACCTTAGTAAAATGTATGATTCAGTGGTTTCCAGTATATTAATGAAGATATGCTGGCATCACAACTATCTAATTCTAGAATCTGTCATCACCCCCAAAAAGAAACCTCATACTTACTAGCACTCAGTCCTCATTTTCCTCTCTCCCAAGACCCTGCCAACTACAAATCTACTTTTTGTCTGTATGGATTGTCTTTTTCTGGAAATTTTATATAAACTAGATCACACAATACATGGTCTTTGTGTCTGGTTTCTTTCACTTAGCATAATGTTTGCAAGGTTTTTCCATGTTGCAGCATGTATAAAAGTAACTTCATTACTTTTTATACATTTTGTTTATCCATTCATGAGCTACAGTACAATTAGACTTTTTCTACTTTTTGGCAATTATAAATAGGCTACTATGAACCTTCAGGTACAAGTTTATATATATATATATGAATAGAATTTCTGGAGTATATATATGTAAACTGCAAAGCTGTTTTCCAAAGCAACCACACTGTCTAATAACTAACATTCCCACCAACAATGTAAGAAGACTAATTTTTCCACATCCTCACCAACACTTGTTATTGTCTGTGTTTTAATTATAACTATCCTAGTGGATGTAAGGTGGTAGGTCATTTTGGTTGTGATTTGCACCTTCCTTATGGTTAACGATGTGGTCTTATTGGCCATCAGTATACTTTCTTTGGAGTAATGTCTATTCAAATTTTGCCCATTTTTAAGTTGGGTTGTCTTTTTAGTGTAGAATTACAAGTTCCTTATATATTATAAACATTAGTCTCTTATCAGCTATATGATTTTCAGATTTTTTCCCATTATGTAGGTTGTATTTTACTTTATTAATAGTGTCCTTTGAAGCATAGTTACTTTTGATTTTTATGAAGTCCAATTAATCAATATTTTATTGCTTGTGTTTTTGGTATCATATCTAAAAAAAGCATTGGCTAATACATGGTCACAAAGACTTATGACTATGATTTCTTCTAAGAGTTTTATCATTTTCACTCTTACATTTAGGTCTTTGATTCATTTTGACTTAATTCTTGTATATTCTGAGATTTGACTCCAAATTCATTCTTTTTTCAGGTAGATACATAGTTGTTCCGATACCATTTGCTGCAAAAGCTATATTTTCCCCCATTAAATTTTTTTAGCACCCCTGTCAAAAATTAATTCATCATAAAAGTATCAATTTATTTCTGGACTTTCAATTATATTGCATTGATCTATGTGTCTACTGTTACATCCATACCACACAGTATTGATTCCTGGAGCTTTGTAGTAAGTTTTGAAACTGGAAGTGTGAATTCTCTAACTTTATTCTTTTTTAAAGTTTGTTTTCACTATTTTTATCTCTTTCATTACCAAGTCAATTAAAAAATACTTTATACTTTTAACGCAGTTACATGTTCACAGCAAAATTGGGCAGAAGGTACATGGAATTCCCACATATCCCCAATCACACATAGCCTCCCCCACCCAAATGTTACACCAGAGTAGTACATTTATTACCTTCAAGGGATCTACATTGGCACATTATTATCACCCAAAGTCCACAGCATATATGAGGTTTCACTCTTGGTGTTATTGGTTTTATGGGTTTTGACAAGTGTAAAATGATAAATATTTCACTATTATAATATCAAACAAAATAGTTTATCTGCCCTAAAAATCCTCTGTGTTCCACCTATTCATTTCTCTCTCCCCCACCCCACAATTGGAATCACAGAATATAGCTTTTTCAAAATGCTCAACACCACTAATGATCATGGAAATGCAAATCAAAACCACAATGTGATACCACCTTACTCCCGCACGAATGGCCATAATTAAAAAATAAAAAATAATAAATATTGGCATGGATGTAGTGAAAAGGGGAACACTTTTACACTGCTGGTGGGAATGTAGACTAGTACAACCACTGTGGAAAACAGTGTGGAGATTTCTTAA
The DNA here is from genome assembly GCF_029281585.2 of Gorilla gorilla gorilla. Classification (NCBI taxonomy): domain Eukaryota; kingdom Metazoa; phylum Chordata; class Mammalia; order Primates; family Hominidae; genus Gorilla; species Gorilla gorilla. The sequence goes on from NC_073245.2 coordinate 29,189,124, forward strand.
AGAACTAAAAGTAGAGCTACCATTTGATCCAGCAGTCCCACTACTGGGTGTGTATCCAGAGGAAAAGAAGTCATATGAAAAAGACACTTGCACACACAGGTTTATAGCAACACAATTCACAATTGCAAAAATATGGAACCAGCCCAAATGCCCACCAATCAACGAGTGCATAAAGAAATGTGACATATATATACACACACACACACACCATGGAATACTACCCACTCATAAAAAGGAACAAAATAATGACATTCGCAGGAACCTGGATGGAATTGGAGACCATTCTTCTAAGTGAAGTAACTCAGGAATGGAAAACTAAACATCTTACGTTCTCACTTATAAGTGGGAGCTAAGCTATGAAGATTCAAGGGCATAAGAATGATACAATGGACTTTGGGGACTCAGGGGAAAGAGAGGGAGCGGGATGAGGGATAAAAGACTGTACATTGGGTACAGTGTACACTGCTCGGGTGATGGGTGCACCAAAATCTCAGAAATCACCACTAAAGAACTTATTCATGTAACCAAACACCACCTGTCCCCTCAAAACCTATTGAAATAAAAAAATGTTAAAAAAGAGCACCAGTAAGCTACCACTTAACAAGGATGCTGCTAATGTTTAGTTCCATTTCTATCTCACCCCTCACCTCACTCTGACTTCACCCTACCGTAACAAACATCCCCATCTTGTGGTTACTTTTCACTTTTTTCAAAACTATAATCATATATGAATGTATCCCTAAGCAACATGTTTAATCATGCTAATTTGCAAGATTTATAGAATATATATCATACCAAAAAAAGAATATTGCTTTATCAAATTGGCTTATTTCACATAGTAACCTGTATTTAAGTTTCTTCCATGTCATTTCATGGCTTCCTCACTCATTTCTTTTTAGTGCTGAATAATATTTCATTGTCTGGATTTACCACAGTTTATCCATTCACCATTACTGAAGGACATGTTGGTTGCTTTCAAGTTTTGACAACTATAAATAAAGCTGCTACAAAATGTGCAGGTTTTGTGGGGACATGTCTTCAATTCATTTGAATAAATACTAAGAAGTGCAATTGCTGGATCATATCATAAGAGTATGTTTAATTTTGTAAGAAACTGCTAAACTGTCTTTAAAAGTGGCTATACCATTTTGCATTCCTGCCAACAATGAATGAGAGTTTCTGTTGCTCCACAACCTTGCCACCATTTGATGCTGCCAGTGTTCTGGATTTTGGCCATTCTGTTATGAATGTAGTGGTATTGCATTGTTGTTTAAATTTGCAATTCCTTAATGACAAATGACATTGAACATATTTTCATATGCATATTTTTCATTTCTAAATATGTTCTTTGTATGTGTCTGTTCAGGTTTATTGCTCATTTTAAAATTGGGTGGTTTGTCTTTTTATTGTTTATTTTTTGTTGTTGTTGTCGGGGATAGACAAGGTCTTGCTCTGTCACCTGGGCTGGTACACAGTGGCACAATCATGGCTGTCTGCGGCCTCAACCCCCAGGGCTCCGGTGATACTCCCACACCTCAGCCTCCTGAGTACCTGGGACTACAGACATGCACCAGCATGCCTGGCTAATTTTTGTATTTTTTGTAGAGTTGGGGTTTTTCCATTTTTCCCAGGCTGGTCTCAAACTCCTGAGCTCAAGTAATCTTCATTGTTGAGTTTTAAGGGTTGTTGATATATTTTGGGCAACAGTCTTTTATCCGATATATCCTTTCGGTCTGTGGCTTGTCTTCTCATTCTCTTGGCAATGTCTTTTGCAGAGCAGAAGTTTTTAATTTTAGTGAAATCCCACTTATCAATCTTTTCTTTCAGATTGTGCTTTTGATGTTGTATCTAAAAAGCCAACATCACACCAATAAGTCTACCACTTAACAAGGATGCTGCTAATGTTTAGTTACATTTCTATCTCACCCCTCACCTCATTCTGACTTCACCCTCCCAGTAACAAGCATCCCCATCTTGTGGTTACTTTTTACTTTTTTCAAAACTATAATCATATACGAATGATCCCTAAGCAACATAGTGTTTAATCATGCTAATTTGCAAGATTTATAAAATATATATCATGCCCAAGGTCACCAAGATTTTCTCCTATGTTATCTTCTAGGAGTTTTATATTTTGTTACATTTAGGTAATAATCAAGTTTGAGTTAATCTTTGTGAAACGTGTAAGTTAATCTTTGTGTAAGGTCTGTCTAGATTTATTTATTTAAAAGTAGATGCAGTTATTCCAGCACTATTTGTTGAAAAGACTATCCTTTCTCCATTGAATTGCTCTTGCTTTTTTTGTCAAAGATCAATTGACTATATTTATGTGGGTCTATTCCAGGGCCCTCTATTCCATTCCATTGAGCTACTTGTCTATTCTTTTGCAAATTCTTTGCCAAGGCTTATATTGTGTTAAAGTCGGAAACTGTCAATTCCCTGACTTTGTTGTTCTTTATTTTTTTTTATTATACTTTAAGTTCTAGGGTACTGGTGCACAATGTGCAGGTTTGTTACATATGTATACATGTGCCATGTTGGTGTGCTGCACCCATTAACTCATCATTTACATTAGGTATATCTCCTAATGCTGTCCCTCCCCCCTGTCCCAACCCCACTACAGGCCCTGGTGTGTGATCATCCCCACCCTGTGTCCAAGTGTTCTCATTGTTCAATTCCCTCCTATGAGTGAGAACATGCAGTGTTTGGTTTTCTGTCCTTGTGATAGTTTGCTCAGAGTGATGGTTTCCAGCTTCATCCATGTTCCTACAAAGGACACGAACTCATCCTTTTTTATGGCTGCATAGTATTCCATGGTGTATATGTGCCACATTTTCTTAATCCAGTCTATCATTGATGGACATTTGGGTTGGTTCCAAGTCTTTGCTATTGTGAATAGTGCCACAATAAACATACGTGTGCATGTGTCTTTACAGCAGCATGTTTTATAATCCTTTGGGTATATACCCTGTAATGGGATGGCTGGGTCAAATGGTATTTCTAGTTCTATATCCTTGAGGAATTGCCACACTGTCTTCCACAATGGTTGGACTAGTTTACACTCCCACCAACAGTGTAAAAGTGTTCCTATTTCTCCACATCCTCTCCAGCACCTGTTGTTTCCTGACTTTTTAATGATCGCCATTCTAACTGGTGTGAGATGGTATCTCACTGTGGTTTTGATTTGCATTCCTCTGATGACCAGTGATGATGAGCATTTTTTCATGTGTCTGTTGTCTGCATAAATGTCTTCTTTTGAGAACTGTCTGATGATATCCTTCGCCCACTTTTTGATGGGGTTGTTTGACTTTTTCTTGTAAATTTGTTTAAGTTCATTGTAGATTCTGGATATTAGCCCTTTGTCAGATAAGTAGATTGTAAAAATTTTCTCCCATTCTGTAGGTTTCCTGTTCACTCTGATGGTAGTTTCTTTTGCTGTGCAGAAGCTCTTTAGTTTAATTACATCCCATTTGTCTATTTTGGCTTTGGTTGCCAATGCTTTTGGTGTTTTAGTCATGAAGTCCTTGCCCATGCCTATGTCCTGAATGGTATTGCCTAGGTTTTCTTCTAGGGTTTTGATGGTTTTAGGTCTAATATTTAAGTCTTTAATCCATCTTGAATTAATTTTTGTATAAGGTGTAAGGAAGGGATCCAGTTTCAGCTTTCTACATATGGCTAGCCAGTTTTCCCAGCACCATTTATTAAATAGGGAATCCTTTCCCCATTTCTTGTTTTTGTCAGGTTTGTCAAAGATCAGATGGTTGTAGATGTGTGGTATTATTTCTGAGGGCTCTGTTCTGTTCCATTGGTCTGTATCTCTGTTTGGTACCAGTCCCATGCTGTTTTGGTTACTGTAGCCTTGTAGTATAGTTTGAAGTCAGGCAGCGTGATGCCTCCAGCTTTGTTCCCTTTGCTTAGGATTGTCTTGGCAATGCAGGCTCTTTTTTGGTTCCACATGAACTTTAAAGTATTTTTTTCCAATTCTGTGAAGAAAGCCATTGGTAGCTTGATGGGGATGGCATTGAATCTATAAATTCCCTTGGGCAGTATGGCCATTTTCACAATATTGATTCTTCCTATCATTGAGCATGGAATGTTCTTCTATTTGTTTCTGTCCTCTTTTATTTCGTTGAGCAGTGGTTTGTAGTTCTCCTTGAAGAGATCCTTCACATCCCTTGTAAGTTGGATTCCTAGACTTTGTTGTTCTTTAATATTGTTTTGATTATTCTGGGTCTTTTGCCTCTCCAAAAAATTTTAGAATTTGATATGGTTTGGCTGTGTCCTGACCCAAATCTCATCTTGAATCATAACTCCCACAATTCCCAAGTATTGTGGGAGGAACCCATTGAGAGATAATTGAAAAATGGGGGTGGGTGTTTCTCATGCTTTTCTCATGTTATTGAATAAGTCTCACAAGATCTGGTGCTTTTAAAAATGGGAGTTTTCCTCCACAATCTCTCTCTCTTTGCCTGCTGCCATCTATGTAAGACGTGACTTGCTCCTCCTTGCCTTCTGCCATGATTGTGAGGCCTCCCCAGCCATGAGGAATGTAAATCCATTAAACCTCTTTCTTTTGGAATTGCCCAGTCTTGGGTATGTCTTTATCAGCAGCATGAAAATGGACCAATACAGAAATAATTTATATCCACAAATAACTTTCTGGGATTTAGATTTGTATTGCATTGAAATATAGATGAAGTTGGGAAGAGCTGACATCTTGAAACTATTGAGTCTTTATGTTCATAAACAAGAAATATATCTCCATTTATTTAGTACTTCTTTGACCTTTTCAGAGTTTGTAGTTTTCCTCATAAAGTTCTTATACATATTTTGTTAAGTTTTTATGTAAGTATTTTATTTTTTAACACTAATGTAAATAGTATTGTGTTTTAAATTTCAAATTCCAATTGTTCGTTGATGGTAAAGAGGAAAGCAATTGGCTTTTGAATATTTATCTCATATCCTGTAACTTTGCCATAATTATCTATAAGTTCTGGGAGTTTTGGTTTGTTTATTTTTTGATCATTTTTTTGAATTTTCTGCATAGACCATTATATCATCACTGAAAAAAATGTTTTATATCTTATTTTTCAATCAGTATACCTTTTATTTCTTTTTCTTATTGCATTAGCTTTGATTTCAAGCATGGTGTTGAAATGATGAGAAGGGACATCTTTATTTTGTTCCTGATTTTAGTAAAAAAAAAAAAAAAGAGATTTTAGTTTCTCACCATTAAGTATGATTTTAGCTGTAGGTTTCTTATAGATGCTCCTTATGAAGTTGAAGAAGTTCTCTATCCCTAGTTTGCTGAGGGTTTTTATCATAAAAAAGTTAGATTTTGTCAAATGCTTTTTCTGTATCTATTTATATGATAATGTTATTTTTCTTCATTAACCTGTCAATGTGATGGCTTACATTAATTGATTTTCAAATGTTGAATCAGCCTTGCATACCCCGACTCGAGGTGGTGATAAATCCTGCTTGGTCTTCGTGTATTATTTTTTTACACATTGTATTCAATCTGCTAATATTTTATTAAAAATTTTTGAATCCATGTTCATGAGAGATATTGACCTGTATTTTTCTTTCCTCACTGTGTCTGTGGTTTAAGTATCAGTTTGCCTCATATAATGTATTAGAAAGTAATTTCTCTGCTTCTACCATATCAATGAAATTGTAGAGACTTGGTATAATTTATTACTTAAATATTTGGTAGAATTAACCAATGAACCCATCTAGGCCTGGTACTTTATGTTTTGAAAGGTTATTAATATTTTATTCAATTTGTTCAATACATGTAGGCATATTTAGATTATCTACCTTTCCTTGTGTGAATTGTGATAAACTGTGTCTTTAAAGAGATTGGTCCATGTTATCTATGTTGTCTAATTCACAGGCATATAGTTGTTCACACTATTTATTTATTATTCTTTTAATGTCCATGGAATCTGTAGTGATGTCCCCTCTTTAATATCTGAAATTAGTAATTTGTCTTCTCTTTTTTTCTTAATTAGATAGGCTAGAGGTTTATCAATTTCATCCATCTTTTAAAAGAACCAAATTTGAATTTCATTGATCTTCTCTGTAGATTTCCTATTTTTAATTTTATTAATTTCAACATTAATTTTTATTATTTATTTTCTTCTGTTTGGTTTGGATTAATTACTCTTATTTTTCAGTTTACTAAGGAAAACCTCACACTACTCATCTTAGATCTTTCTTCTTTTATAATAAATGCATTCAATGTTATAAATTTTCTTCTTAGCATTGCTTTTGCTATATCCCATAAATTTTGATGTTTTATTTTTATTTAGTTCAAAATATTGTAAAATTTTTTTGAGATATCTTCTTTGATTTGTGTATATTTCAAAGTGTATTATTTAATCTCCAAGTATTTGGGGGTTTTCCACATATCTTTCTGTTATTTATTCAAGTTTAATTCCATCGTAGTCTGAGAGCAGACATTGTATTATTTTCATTCTTTTGAATTTGTTAGGGCATATTCTATGGCCAAGAATGTGATCTGTTTTGGTGAATGTTTATGTGAACTTGAGAATAATGTGTATTCTTTTGCTGTTGAATGAAGTATTTGATACAGATGTCAATTATATCCCATTGTTTGAGTTTAACTGTGCCCTTGCTGAATTTCTACCTGCTCTATCTGTCCATTCTCATAGAGGGTTGTTGAAGTTGCCAACTACAATAATGGATTCATTTCTTTGTCCTTCAAGTTCTATCAATTTTTGCCTCATACTTTTTGACACTCGGGTAAGTGCCTGCTCATTAAGGGTATTTATGTCTTCTTGGATAACTGATCTCTTCATCATTATGTAATACCCCTCTTTATCACTGATAAATTTTCCTGCTCTGCTACCTGATATACCTGCAATTAATATAGTTGCTCTAGCTTTCTTTTGATTCATGCTAGCATGGTATATATTTCTCCATCCCATTACTTTTAACCTGTATTTTTCTTTATATTTAAAGTGGATTTCCTGTAGACACCACATCACTAGGTCTTGTTTTTTGATCCACTCTGACAATATCTTTCAATTGGTTTATCTAGACCATTGACATCTGAAGTGATTATTGATATAGTTGGATTGATGTCTGCCATATTTGTTACTGTTTTCTATTTATTACTCTTGTGATCTGTTTTAATTTTTTTCTTCCACTCTTTTTCTGGCTTTTTGTGGTTGTGTTTGAGCATTTTATGTAATTACATTTTCTCCTCATTCTTAGCTTATCAATTATATTTCTTTTTATTTTAGTGTTTGCCTTAGAGTTTGTAATGTACACTTACAATGAATCCAAGTCCACTTTCAAATAACACTATATTGCTTCATGGGCAGTGCAAGTACCCTATAATAACACAACATTACTATTTTCTATCTCCTGTTCCTCATATCATTAATGTCATTTATTTCACTTGTCCATTATATATATATGCATATATATAAAAGTGTATATATATGCATATATATAATATAAAGAGGGTTGCTGTTATTATTTTGAACTATTATTTTCTATTATATCAACTAAGAATAAGAAAATTAAAGTTTTCATTTTACCTTAACCAATTCTTCTTTGTTGCTTTCCCTTTCTTTATGTAGATCCAAGTTTCTGATCTATATCATTTTCTTTCTCTTTTACAGGTTTTCAACATTTCTTGCAAGGCAGGTCTACTTGCAACACATTCCTTCAGTTTTTGTTTGTCTGAGAAAGTCTTTACTTCTCTTTCACATTTAAAAGATAATTCCATAGGGTGCAGAAGTCTAGTTTGATGTTTTTTTTGATGAACACTTTTAATATTTCCCTCTACTCTCTTCTTGCTTGCATGGTTTCTGAGAAGCTTGATGTAATTCTTATCTTTGCTCCTGTATAGGTATCTCCCCACCCCCTGTTTTTTTTCAAGATTTGTTCTTGAATATATTCTAGGTGTAGTTTTTTTGGCACTTAACCTGGGTAGTGTTCTTTGATCTTGCTAGATCTGTGGTTTGGTGTGTGACATTAATTTGGGGGAAATTTCCAGTCATTATTTTCTCCTCAAGATATTTGTATTCCTTTCTCTTTTTCTGATATTGTCATTTTAAGCTTGTTTACACCTTTTTTAGTTGTTCCACAATTCTTGGATATTCTGTTCTATCTTTTTCCAGTGTTCTTTTTGCTTTTCATTTGTGATTTTCTACTGACATATCTTCAAGCTCAGAGATTCCTTCATCTGTGAGCTATGTCCAGTCTACTAATGAGCTTATCAAATTATCTCTAGCCTTTCACTTTGGATTGTTTATTAGAAGTTCTATCTCTCTGCTTACATTGCCCATCTGTCCTTACATGTTGTCTACTTTATCTGTTGGAACTCTTACCATATTAATTATAGTCATTTTAAATTCATGGTTTGATAATCTCAACATCTCTGCCATATCTACATCTGGGTCCAATGCTTGCACTGTCTCTTCAAACTTCGTTTTTGTTTTGTTTTGTTTTGCTTTGTTTTGTTTTAGTATGCCATCTAATTCTTTTTTCATACTTGGACATGATGTACTGGTTAAGTGGAACTGTAGTAATAGGCCTTCTGTGACATGATGATAAGGTGTGAAGTGGAAGGAAAGCAATCTACGGTTTTATGATTAGGTCTCAGCACTATAGTGAGCCTATCCCTCTGACCTGTGAACTTCACAGAGCACCACAATTCTCCCCAACCTCTACACCTTTGCTGGCACCAAATATTTACAGTTAACCCGAGTTTGATATTTCCCTTCTGTCAGATCAGTTAGTCTGTTACAAAAACTCCATTATTTCAGGCTCTGGTAAAATAGTTTCCTTTGAAAGCAGGACTTGTTAAAAAGAAAGTCCTCTGGCATATTTCGAAATGGTTATTTTCACCCTCTCCTATTAGAAGTATGAAAGGATTTTTCTCTGATACTCACCAAGAGAATCCGGTGGAGCATTTGAGAGGAGCATTTACAAAAGTGTAGCTGAGTGGGTTTCTATGACTACCCCATCCCAAAAGTGATTAACACTCAGATTTGTCCACTCTGAGTCTAGCAATTCCAGAAACTTGTCATTTACGGTTCAGGTTTTCCTCTCCTGGTATTGATTCCCTCGTAAATGCCTGCTCAGGGGTTTCCACTCTAACAAGTTGTGATTTTCTGTGTTTGCCTGTCTCCCTGATTTTAAGCACAGTAGTTTGCCTAGCTGTAATGGATCTAAGAGTTGTTGATTGTTCAATTGGTTCAGGTTTTTACTTGCTAAGACAGAGCAATGACTTCCAAGCTCTTTATATGCTGGACCACAAACTGGAAGTTCATTTCTATATGAATTTGAAGATCAGCTTGTTAGTATATGCAAAAGGGCACCTAGAATTTTATAAATATTACATTTAAACTGTAAACGAATTTAAAGAATATGGTATCTTAATTCCAATCCATAAATACAGGATGTCTTTTCACTTTTTAGGTTTCCTTTAGTTTCTTTCAATGATGTTTTATAGATTTCAGTGCACTTTTTGTTAAATTTATTCATAAATGTTTTATTCTTTTTGATAGTATTGTAACTGGAATGACTTTCTTAATTTTATTTTCATTGAGAATATTTTCTTCTATTTGTATCTCTATTGAGTATTTTTATTCATGTAGCGTGTTGAGTTTAGTCAACTCCTTTTTTTGGCCTCACTAAAGGTGATCATGTGTTTTTTGCCCTTTATTGATATGCTGTTTCATTGGTTGATTTTTGTATGTTGAACTAACCTTGCATACCTGTGATAATTTCCACTTGCTCACGGTGTTAAAACTATTTGTATGTGTTGCTGGATTCAGTCTGTAAATATTTTGTTGAGGACATTTTATCTATATTTAAAGGAATGTCAGTTTGTAGTTTTCTTTTCTTGTGATGTTATTGGTTTTGGAATCAGAAAAATGCTGGTCTTATAGAACGAGTTGGGAAGTATTCCTTTCTCTTCTAATTTTAGAAGAGTTTATGAAGGATTGGTGTTAATTCTTCCATTAACATTTGATATAACTCATTGGATAAGCCATCTAGTCCTGAGATTTTCTTTATGAGAAGTTTTTTCTTACTAATTTAATCTCTTGTTATAGGTATATTCAGATATGATCTTTCTTCTTGAGTCAGCTTTGGTAATTTGTACATCTCATGAATTTGTCCATTTCATCTAGGTTATCTAATTTTTTGTATATAATTTTTTATAATATTATCTTATAATTCTTATTTTTATAATTACTAAAATTTCTAACTTGAGTCTTCCGTCTTATTTTCTGGGTCAGTCTCACTAAAGATTTGTTAGTTTTGTTGATCTTTTCAAAGACTCAACTTTTGGTCTCATTGATTTCTTTCATTTTTTTTCTCCCTATTCTCTGTTTCACTATTTTTACTCCAATCTTTATTCCTTCCCCCCTTTGCTAGCTTTTTGGTGTACTTTGCTCTTCTTTTTGTAGCTTACTAAAGTGGAAGATTAGGTTGTTTATTTGATTTTTTAAAAATAGGTATTTATAGATGTCATTTTTCTCAAAGCACTGCCTTTTTTTTTTTTTTTTGGTTCTGTGGGGACAAAGTACCTGAAGTTTACCTCTATACACAGCAGAATGTGGGTTCAGTTTCATAGCAGCAATAATTGGTTGGGAAAGGCTTTGCAGCTTTCTATGAAGGCAAGTCACATGGGATTTTATTTATTTATTTATTTATAAAAACAGAAATGTATTTCCACAGTTCTGGAGGCTAAACATACAAGATCAGGGTGCCATGCATGGTTGTGTTCTGGTGAGGACCTCTCCTAGGTTGCAGATTGCTGTTTTCTTTTTGTATCCTCACATAGCAGAAAGAGGAGGTAAGAGCTCTCTGGGGTCTCTTTTACAAGGGTTCTAATCCCATTCATGAGGACTCCATCCTCAAGATTTACTTACCTCTCAAAGACTCCACCTCCTAATACTATCAATTGGGAATTAGGATTTCAGCATAAGAATTTGGGGGAACACAAACATTCAGTTCCTAACATATTTTTTTTATGTAATTTATGTAATCGTTTTCTTACTTTTAGGCATTTAGATTGTTTTCTACCTCTGCAGTAAATAATACTATAGTAGTGAGCACTAAAAATATATAAACCTGTGTCATTTTTTCCCCTTTATATTTCCTTAGGCTTTATGAATGACTAAGTCAAAAAGTGCAGGTATTTTTAGGTTCTGAATATACAGCTTTCCTGAAAGATTGTACTGCTTCACACTCATATCAATTTTCTCACTATACTCTTGCCACCATTTAGAATAACCTTTTTTATTTCTTTTAGTCTTATTAACTTGGTAAAATAATTATGTCTCATTGCTTTACTTTTCATTTATTTGACTCTATAATGAAACTTTTAAAAAGGAAAATGATAGCATGTTTCTAATGGATAGTGTGTTCAAATATGGACAATTTGTAAATATTATTCACAAAGATGCGTCTGACTCCTTTGTCTAAGATTTGGGGCCAAATCTGTAGGTGGTGGTCATGTGAATTCTGGGAATGCAATGTGTTTTTTTAAAGGGCCTTCTTTCTAGTGTATTGTCTTTAGAAGCATCTTTTGAAATTTTTTTGAAGCTCCCCTTTTTTTCACAGGTTCTCGAAGCTTGAGACAGTAAATCAGTATTATAATCACAGCTAATGTTTACTGAGTACTTACAATTATTTGCTAGGTATCTTGCCAAGCACTCTACTTGTATTAGCTCACTTAATGTTCATAACCACCCTATAAGATGTACAAAGCTTTTATTTACATTTTACAAATGGGGATTCTTGAGTACATAGAGATTAAGTTATTTGGTCAAAGTCACAAAGTTAGTAAGCAGCAGTACCTGGATCTGTACTCAGACATTCCTGCTCTAAAGCCATACTTTTAGGTACTTTGATTCCTGGCAAGATTACTGACTTTGGGATGGTTTTCTTCTAAACATGTAATCTGGTTTAAATTTTTTTAAAAATTTTAGATTCAAGGGGTACATGTACAGGTTTATTACATGGATATACTGCATGATGCTGAGGTTTGGGTTTCAATTGAAACTGTCACCCAGGTAGTGAACATAGTACCCAATTGGTAGTTTTTGAACTCTTGCTCACCTCCATCTGTCCCCCTTTTGGAGTACCCAAAAGGACTGTCTATTTGGAGTGTCTATTTTTCCCATCCTTATGTACATGTGCACCCAATGTTTAGCTCCCACTTATAAGTCAGAACATGTAGTGTTTGGTTTTCTATTTCTACACTAATTCACTTAGGATAATGGCCTCCAGTTTCATCCATGTTGCTGCAAAAGACAGGATTTTGTTGTTTTTTTATGGCTGCATAGTATTCCATGCTGTATATGTACTACATTTTCTTTATCCAGTCCACTATTGATGTGCACCTAGATTGATTCCATGTCTTTGCTATTATATGGTGCTACAATAAACATGGAAGTGTAGGTATCTTTTTGATAGAATGATTTATTTTCCTTTGGGTATATACTGAGTAATGGAATTGCTGGATAGAATACTAATTCTATTTATAGTTCTTTGAGAAATCTCCAAACTGCCTTCCATAGTGGCTAAACTAATTTACAATCCCACCAACAATATGTAGGCATTTCCTTTTCTCTGCAACCTTGCTAACGTCTGTGACTTTCTTTTTCTCTTTTTTAAGATGGAGTCTCACTCTGTCACCCGGCTGGAGTGCAGTGGCGTGATCTCAGCTCGCTGCAACCTCTGCCTTCTGGTTCAAGCGATTCTCCTGCCTCAGCCTCCTGAGTAGCTGGAACTACTGGTGCCTGCAACCACACCCAGCTAATTTTTGTATTTTCAGTAGAGATGGGGTTTTACCATGTTGGCCAGGATGGTCTCAATCTCCTGACATCATGATCCACCCACCTCGGCCTCCGAAAGTGTTGGGATTACAGGCGTGAGGCAGCAGGCCTGGCCTTGACATTTTAATAATAGTCATTCTGACTAGTGTGAGATGGTATCTCATTGTGATTTTGATTTGCATTTCTCTGATGTTTAGTGATACCGAACACTTTTTTTTATGTTTGTTGGCCACTTGTATGTGTTTTTTTGAGAAGTGTATATTTATGTCCTTTGCACACTTTTTAATGGGGCTGCTTGTTTTTTTTCTTGTTGAATTGTTTGAGCTTCTTATAAATTCAGGATATTCGTACCTTGTTGGATGCATAGTTTGCAAATATTTTCTCCCATTCCGTAGGTTGTCTGTTTGCTCTGTTGATAGTTTCTTTTGCTATGCAGTAGGTCTTTAGTTTAATTAGGTACCAATTTTCACTTTTTGTTTTTGTTGCAATTGCTTTTGAAGACTTAATTCTTAATTCTTTGTCAAGGCCAATGTCCAGAAGAGTATTTCCTAGGTTTTTGTTTATGGTAAGAGATAGAGGTTCAGTTTCACTCTTCTGCATATAGCTAGCCAGTTTTCCTAGCACCATTTATTCAATAAGGTATCCTTTTCCCACAGTTTCTTTTTGTCAACTCTGTCAAAGATTAGTTGGTTGTAGGTATATAGCTTTATATTTGGGTTCTATTTTTCTACCAGTACCAAGCTGTTTTGGTTACTGTAGCTTTGTAGTATAGTTTGAAGTCAGGTAATGTAATCTGGCTTCTGTTTTTGTTCTTTTTCTTAGGATTGCTTTGGCTATTTGGGTTCTTTTTTGGTTCCATATGAATTTTAGTATAGTTTTTTCTAAAATTATGATTTTAATTTTAGAAAAATTAAATTTATAAATTAATTTTCTAAAATTAATTTTCTAAAATTAATTATGTGAAAAATGATGTTGATAATTTGATAGGAATTGCACTAAATCTGCAGATCATGTTGGGCAGCATGGACATTTTGATGATATTGCTTCTTCCAATTTATGAGCATGGAATGTTTTTCCATTTGTTTGTAATTTCTTTCAGCAGTGTTTTATAGTTCTCTTTGCAGAGATCTTTCACATGCTAGGTTAGATGTATTCTTAGGTATTTTATTTTATTTTGTGGCTATTGTAAATGGGATTGTATTCTTGATTTGGTTCTCAGCTTGAACATTATTGGTGTATAGAAATGCTACTAATTTTTGTACCTTGATTGTATACCCTGATACTTTACTGAAGTTGTTTGTCAGCTCTAGGAGTTATTTGGTGAAATGTTTCAGGTTTTCTAGATATAGAATCACATTGTCAGTCAAGAGACATAATCTGACTTCTTTTTTCCTATTTGACAAACTTTTATTTTTTTTCTCTTGTCTGATTGCTCTGGCTGAAGCTCCCAGTACTATGTTGAATAGGCGTGATGAAAGTGAACATCTTTGTCTTGTTCCAGTTATTAGGGGAATGTTTCCATCTTTTGCTCATTCAGTATAATGTTGGCTGTGGATTTGTCATAGATGGCTCTTGTTATTTTGAATTGTGTTCCTTTGATGCCCAGTTTGTTAAGGGTTTTTAACATGTGGGGATTTGGGATTTTATTGAATGCTTTTTCTGTGTCTATTGAGATGACCATATATTTTGTTTTTAATTCTGTTTATGTGGTTAATCAATTTATTGATTTGCATATGTTGAACCATCCTTGTATCTCATTAATAAAGCCCAATTGATAGTGATGGATTATCTTTTTGAAGTACTACTGGATTTGGTTTGCTAGCATTTTGTTGAGGATTTTTGCATCTATGTTAATTGGGGATATTGGCTTATAGTTTTATTTTGTTGTTGTATTTGCTAGATTTTGATATCAGGATGATACTGGTTTTATAGAACGAGTCAAGAAGGAATCTCTTCTCTATTTTTCAGAATAGTTTCAGCAGGATTGGTACCATCTCTTCTTTGTACATCTGATAGAATTAAGCTGTGAATCCATCTGTTGAAGGGCTTTATTGGTTGGTAAGTTTTTATATTGCTGATTCAATTTCATAGTTTATTATTGGTATGTTCAGGATTTCAATTTCCTTCTGATTCAATCTTGGGAGGTTGTGTGTTTCCAGTAATTTGTCCATTTTATCTAAATTTTCCAGTTTGTGTGCATAGAGATGGTTGCAGGATCTTTTGTCACTGAGGATCTTTTGTATTTCTGTGGGATTGGTTGTAATGTCACCTTTGTCATTTCTGATTGACTTATTTAGATCTCTCTTTTTTCTTTGTCAATCTAGCTAGTGGTTTATCAATCTTGTTTCTCTTTCCGAAAACAATTTTTCATTTTGTTGATCTTTTGTATGTTTTGGGGGCCTCAATTTTGTTTAGTTCTGCTGTTATTTTAGTAATTTCTTCTGCTAAGTTTGGATTCAGTTCTTGTTTTTTTTTTTTTTAGTTCCTTTAGGTGTAACATTAGGTTGTTAATTTGAGATCTTTATATCTTCTTGATATAGGTGTTTATCACTATATGCTATAAACTTTTCTCCTAACACTGTTTTTGCTGCATCTCAGAGGTTTTGGTACATTTTGCCTCTATTTAAATTTGTTTCAAATACTTTTCTGTCTTATATTTTTGTTTACCCAAAAGTCATTCAGAAGCAATTTGTTTAGTTTCCATGTACTTGTATAGGTTGGAGAGTTCCTCTTGATATTGATTTCTAATTCTGTTCAACTGCGGTCTGAGCTGGTATAATTACATTTTTTTTTTTAATTTGTAGAGACTTGCTTTATGACCAAGCATGTAGTCAATCTTAGAGTATGTTCTGTGTCTGAGCACTGTTTAAGTTATATCTCATACATTTTGGTTTGTTGCATTTGTTTGTATTTTCATCTCAACATATTTTAAAAATTTTTTTTCTGATTTCTTCTTTGGCCCATTTATTTATCAGTGTTTAATTTTCATGGATTTGTGAATTTCCCTCATTTTCCTTCTGATATTGATTCCTAGTGTCAGTCTATTCTGGTTGGAGAATGTGTTTAGCATTATTTCAATCTTTTTCTTTTTGTGTGTGTGTGTCTTTTGTTTTTCTGGAGGATGTCTAATATATGGTATGGCCTGTGGAACGTTTCATGTACACTTTTGAAGAATATATTTTTTCTGCCATTCTTGGGTAGACTTTTCTATAGATGTCTACTAGGTAGACTTTGTTTATAGTGTTGTTAAAGTATTAAAGTAATTTATTTCCTTGTTGATCTTCATCCTAGTTGTTCTATCCATTATTGAAAGTAGGCTATAAGGGTCTCCAACTATTATTTTTGACCATTTCTCTATTCAATCACATTAGCTTTTGCTTCATGTATTTTGAAACTCTCTTGTTAGGCACATATATGTTTGGAATAATTATATTTTCTTGATGGATCAACACTTTTATCATTATAAAATGTCCTTTGTCTTTAGTAATAACTCTTAAAGTCTGTTTGATTGATGTTTTTTAAGCCACTCAGGTCTCTCTTGGTTACTGTTTGCATGGTTCATTGTTTCCCATCTTTTCACTCTCCGCTTATTTATGTCTTTTAACCTAAAGTGTGGCCCTTGTAGATAGTATATACTGGAATCTTACATTTTTGTTTATCCATTCTGCAAATCTCTGCATTTGGCTTGAAGTTTTAAATCAATTCCCATATAATGTAAGTATTGATAAGGTAGGATTTACAGTTGCCATTTGTTATTTGTCTTCTATATGTTTTATGTCATTTTTGGTCCTCTATTTTTCCATTGTTAGTTTATTTTGTGTTAAGTAGAAATTTTCATAGCATATCATTTTAATTCTATTGTCATTTATTTTACTAGTTTTTAAAGTTACTCTAAACTGGGGATCACAAAGAACATCTTACCACTGTATTTCCAACCTTAATTATAAAAGTGTATGCAAATTTTACTCTGACATAACTCCATTTCCTTCCCCTCTTCTATGCTGTTATTGTCATCAAGATTACATCTTTATACATAGTATACCCATCAACACAGATTTGTAATTATAGCTTCACGCAATAGTCTTTAGAATTAGATAGTATAAAAAGTTGCAAATAAAAATATAATTACATTGTTTTATATTTATCCATGTAGTTACCTTTACCAGTGTTATTTATTTCTTCATGTAGATTTGAGTTGCTCTCTAGTGTCCAGTCATTTCAGGCCGAAGGACTCCCTTCAGTATATCTTTATTTAAAAAGTGGGTTTTATTGTGTATATTTGAGGTTTACAACACGATGTATGGGTTACATATAAATAGTAAAAAGCGTACTATAGTGAAGCAAATTAACATATATATCAACTCATGTAGTTACTTTTTCTTGTAACAAGAGCGGCTAAAAATCTACTTATTTAACAAAAATCCCAAATACAATGCAATTTTATTAATGATAGGTCTCACGTTGGACATTAAATCTAGACTTGTTTATCCCACATATCTGCTACTTTGTATCCTTCGACCTATACCTTCTCATTTCCTCCCCTCTTTGACCAGTAAATAATTGTTTTACTCCCTATCTCTGTATATTTAAATTTTTAAGAAGATTCCACATGTAAGTGAGATCATGTGATATGTTTCTTTCTGTGTTTGGCTAATTTCACTTAGCCAAATGTCCTCCAGATTCATCTACATTGTGGCAAATAGCAGGAGCTCTCTTTTTGATGCTGAATGATATTCCTGTGTGTGTGTGTGTGTCTTTGTGTTGACAAGACAGGTTTGTTTATCTATTCATCTGTTGACGAGTCTGCAAGTTCTGCTTTCAAAAAATATGGAAATGTCTAATACCTTCTTTAATTTTGAAGAATAGCTTTACTGGTGCAGAATTCTTGGTTGATGGTTCTTTTCTTTCAGCACTGTGAACATGTCATTTCACTGCCTTCTAAATTTCATGGTTTCTGATGAGAAGTCAGCTGTTAACACTATTAAGCCTCCATTGTATATAAAGAATCTCTTAATTATTGCTGCTTTCAATATTCTCTCTGTATTTCAACACTTTGATTTAAATGTGTCTAGATATGGATCTCTTTATATTACTTGAAGTTTACTGGGCTTCTTGGGTGCATAATGTTTTAATCAAAGTTGGGACGTTTTGGGGCTTTATTTCTTTAAATATTCTTCCCAGTTATTTCTCTGTTCTCCATTTGAGGCTTCTATGATGCATATGTTGCATCACAGATATGAGGCTCTATTCATTTTTATTCATTCTCTTTTCTTTTTCTTTTTCAAACTACACAGTCTCAATTGATCTGTCTTCAAATTTGCTGATACTTTCTTCCGCCTGCTCAGATCTGCTGCTGAAAACCTCCAGTGAATTTCTTATTTCAGTTATTGCACTCATCAACTTCAGAATTTCTATTTGTCTTATTTTTAAAAGCAGTTTCTATCTCTTTATTGAAAGTTTCTATTTTGTAAGACATTTAAAGACATGGTTTCTTTAATTCTTCAAACATATTTAAAATAGTTGATTTAAAATCTTTGTCTAGACTACACATTGGGTACAGTGTACACTGCTCAGGTGATGGGTAACCAAAATCTCAGAAAACACCACTTAAAAACTTATTCATGTAACCAAACACTACCTGTTCCCCAAAAACCTACCGAAATAAAAAAAATAAAAGTGAAGTATTTGTCTAGTGTGCCCAATATCTGGGCTTCCTCAGACACTGTATGTTAACTTCTGGTAGTTGTTGTTATGGGTCATACTTTCTTGTTTCTTTACATGTCTAAAAATTTTTTAATTGACAACTGAACATCTCCAGTAACATAACATGACAAGTCTGAAAATCATATTCTTCCTCTTCCTTAGGGTTTGCTGTTGTTGCTATTAATACAACCTGGGCCAGGCATGGTGGCTCATGCCTATAATCCCAGCACTTCGGGAGGCTGATGCAGGAGTATTGCTTGAGGCCAGGAGTTCAAGATCAGCCTAGCAAGATCCTGTCTCTACAAAGAATGAAAAAAGAAAATACAACCTGTAGAGGGGCCCTTCTGTTTTCCTCTCCCCATTCCTCGTTGTTCATTGTTTGAGCACAGCTCTCTTTTCTAGTTGTCATTCAATGCTTCAGAAAAATGGCAAATAACTGTTTACATGACAGTTGAATACCGCAGTAATCATTGTTGCAGATAAGATTCATCAATGGATGTTAAAATTAGCAGGTGAAATTTTGAAGAGAAACAAAATTTGCATAGCTTCAAAGTACCTTTCCCAAAATATTAACTCCATGTTATCAAGGTTAGCACGAATAATAAGACATATTGACATCAGAAATCCCATGGTATGAGGCAATGAGAAGGACATGGCATAATTCCATTACCATGATGCATAACCTCATCCAGATAATGAGAACATATTAGACAAAACTAAATTGAGGGGCATTTGTGAAATAAATCATTCGTACTCAAAAGTGTCAAAGTCATGAAAGTAAGGAAAGACTTGGGAAAAATTTATGAAACTTGAATAAGTTCTGTAGTTTATTTAGTACTATTGTTGCTATGTTAATTTGTAGCTCTCGTTATTTTACCATTCATACACAAAGTGACAACATTAGGATGAGATCCATGAAGGGCCTCTTGGGATTCTCTGTACTATTTTTATGACTTCTGTAAGGCCAAAATTAGCTCAAAATGAAAAGTTAAACAAAAATGGTTGTACCCAAGGCGGGAGGACCACTTGAGGTCAGGAGTTCTAGACCAGCCTGGCCAACATGGTGAAACTGCATCTCTACTAAAAATACAAAAATTAGCCAGATGTGGTGGCACATGACCTTAGTCTCAGCTACTTGTGAGACTGAGGCAGGGGAATGGCTTGAATCTAGGAGGCGGAGGTTGCAGTGAGCCAAGATTGTGCCACTTCACTCCAACCTGGGCAACAGAGTGAGGCTCTGTCTCAAAAAAAAAAAAAGTTATATCCACTTTTTAGCATCTCAAAGGAATAATTTTTATTCCTTTAATAATTTTTGTCATCTTACTCAAAAACTTGATATTTTTGGACATGGTATTTTAATGAGAACATGACTAATGCCGACTATGGGTAGGAACACTTTGAAAAAATAAAAATGATTTTACCAAGATATTCTCAAATTCTCATGATACTTATTCATCAGAGTTTAAGTTATACCCTGTTTTGTGTTTAAAATGCATTATGCACTGGTGTTGTTGAACTAACATAGTTTACAATGATGTGGGATTTAACGTTGAAATTTTTCTTTTCAATATTATATGGAATAGGGTGTGTTGCTATTCTCAGCTAAATGTTTGATGCTGTAGCTGGAATTCTTATTCCTTGGAGACTTTAGAAGCTATTGCTTGTAGACTACTTTAAATGCTTAAACGTTGGAAATTTGGTTCTGGTGGTTTTCCATATTTAAGAGGTGTTTAAAAGCAAATGAAATGTGGAAAGTTGAAAAAATGAAAAGGTATGTGTAATCGTGAGTGCTGTAACATACAGTTAGCTATGAATACGGGTAGTTATGAATTCCTAGTCTTCTCATCTATGAGGAAATATCAACCAAATCTATGCTTTTCAATCTGTGGATTTTGTTAAAATGCAAGTTCTAATCCAGTGGTCCTAGGAGTCTACCTTTCTAACTAACTCCCAGGTCATGCCACCAACTCCTAGTGCCTGCTGGTCCAGGGACAACATTTGGAGTACCAAGAACTTAAATGATTGGAAAGAAAATGCTATGCGTGAGTCCTGTCTATTTCTGGCATAAACTTTCAAAGAAAGGGACTTAATTTTTAAAAAGTGAAATATTTAAGTACCTGAAGGAACTCTTTGAGAAACTCTTGCCAGTGAAACAAACTCGGGAGACAGGAAGAGCTGCATGCGACACACCAGTCATCTTAATGTCACATGTCACCTGAGTGGAAATGTGGAAAGAAATGAGGCTGTGAAGTCAAAGATTAAGCTGAACCAGTCAAGGGCAGGTAGGAAACACCTCTCAGGCACACAGAAATCCCCCAGCAGGAGAATTACCGCTGCCACCAGGGGGCGCACCGCCACAGCGATCCTAGGAAGAGCATCTGGACCCAATCATTCTGCAGTTCCGGGGCTGGAAACCTGGGCGATGAGCTGAGATGAGGAGATGGACACAGCACTGTATAACGTGAGACCATCCCATTAGCCTCAGGTCTCTCTGAAGATGACGACTTGGTGATGGGTCATGTGTTTACCACTCAAGTTCTTGCACTGGACAGCTGAGCTGGGCTTGAAGTGGATTCCGCAGTCAGATTTGAGGCCTTGGGCAAGAGGGGTTTGCTGTCATTATCCCCATCAGAATAACACAGGGCTGTCTAAAGTACAAAGAGCCAACTGACTTTGGCATCTCTCTCATCTGAATGTTTTGTATTTTCAAAATGCTTCATTGCCGCAAAGCACCCTTCTGTGGAAAGGTTGGCATCATCTTTTACCATTGAGGAAACTGAGGCACAGGGGAGGAATGGACTATACTTTAGATCTGTGGCCAAATCAGAATCAGAATTCCAGCTTCTTGCTCCAGCCGTAGCAGACCACCTGGCTGGGCTGCCCTTCCCCTGTCATCTCAGGGCTCCTCCGAATGAGCCTCGGGCACAGAGCTGCCAGCCATGGCAGGGAGGAGCAGCTCCTTGGAAGCCAGGCCTGGAGGCCCAGCCTAGCCTCATGCTCAACCCTGCCAAAGTCAAACCATTTCAATTCCTTTCATTTAAGTCAACTTGCCTTAACTGCTTACACATGAGCAGATTCTTTTAATTTTTCTTTATTTTTTTAATTAAAAAAATTGGACATACTGATGGAAGAAAAATAATTTTAAAGCTATGGAAGAGTATAAAATAAAAAGTGAAAGTCCCTCTACATTCTCTGATCCCCAACCCAAATCCTGTAATCCCACATCCCAAAGTAATCAGAGATAGAGAGAGAGAGAGAGAGGATTTTGCTTAACTTTACAAAAATGGGATTATACAATTCATAGTGTAGCTTCTTTTTTTTTCACTTAAGATGTACTGCATATCATGGTCTACCAGGATGAAGTTTTGAAATTTAAAAATGCTAAAACATTTTTTAGATCTATTGTCTTGATTTAAAATATGGGATACCTAAGCCTAATATTTGTATATTAACAAAAATAAGCCCTCAGGGCTCTCCCCAGGCTCCTCTGCCACACTCAGCACCTTGTCTGCCCAAGTTTACAAGGGCAAAATTAAATTAGTGGCATGTATGTGTTTTCTTTCTGAATGATCCTGACAGAATGAACAAATTCCTCAAATTGTGAATACTTAATGTTTGTCCTCTGTGGATTTAAAATTTTAATCTCTTTATTATTTATGTGGTTCTGAATTATTTCTTACAGGAGTCTTTAAGAAACATAGTACTCATGTGAAAAATGAAATACATATAGGCATAGCTATGGGTTGTGTTTTCATACTCTGTCTTTATTTCTTCCAAACACCCCAAACAAGTCAATTTAGAATATCGACAAATAGGTGCTGGGCGGTATATTTTTGCTTTTTAGACTTGCCCTCCAGGATTTACCAAAAAATACATGCCAAGTTGTCCCTTTCTCTGAAACAGCAGGTCTCAAATCTTAATATGAAAGGATACCTGGGACCTTGTAAATAGGGCAGATTGTTGGGCTTCCTGAGTCCCACATCCTCAGGATAGTTTGGGAATGCACATTACTAACAAGCTCCCACGTACTTTTTCTGCCCAGCAGAAAGGAATTTGATTGACAGGATCCTCCATGAGTTTGTCATGGCCTGGGTGTGAATCTTTCCTGATGGAACCTATTCTACTTTCCTCTCATTTAGAAGAAAAAGGAAATGGGTTGTACTGACTTTTGCCATTAAAAGCTGCCTCAAAGTCTAATGCACATTGCAGGAATTTTTCTGTGCTTGTCTTTGACAGCTTGGCCCCCTGAAGTTTCCCATTGGACCTGTTGTCCTGCAGTTTCCCTTGGGCTCCTCCTTATGTAGTGTAGCTGGTTTGAGAAGCAGCTGATGACTGTTTCAATTTCAACTGAAGTTCCTTACAAAACTAGCCAATCTGGGAGGTCATTTGTCTCTGATCCAGATGTAGTGGTTTGATTATTCTTGGCTTATACTAAAGTTGGAAGGGAACTGAAGCATCAGGTAAAAACCACCTACACCTTCACAGCGTGAAAAAGAACAAATCACAGCTATGCATGCCACAATGGACAGACATCACAAAAACGAAGATGGGCAAAAGCAGCCTCCCTTTATCTGAGGTTCAAGGACAGGCAACAATGATCTAGGGTACAGGGTTGGGAAGAGGCACTATCTCTGGGGAATTATTGCCTGGGGAGAGGCTGGCATAGGGAGACTTTCAGGGAGAGCAGGAAATGTTCCATGTTTTGGTCTGGAACCTGTGAGGATGTATACGTATATACAGAGTCATTGAGTTAATGCTTAAGCTGTGTGCGTTTTGCCTCATGTATGTTATACTTCAACACATTTTCTTTTTTTTTTTTTCTTCTGAGACAGAGTCTCGCTCTGCCACCCAGGCTGGAGTGCAGTGTCGTGATCTCGGCTCACTGCAACCTCCACCTTCCGGGTTCAAGAGATTCTCCTGCCTTAGCCTCCTGAGTAGCTGGGATTACAGGCATGCGCCACCCTGCCTGGCTAATTTTTGTATTTTTAGTAGAGACGGAGTTTCACCGTGTTGGCCAGGTTGGCCTCCAACTTCTGACCTCAGGTGATCCACCCGCTTCAGCCTCCTAAAGTGTTGGGATTACAGGCGTGAGCCACCATGCCCAGCCAACAAATTTTTTTTAAAGGCAATTGTGAATCTGACCATGGTCAACTAGGAAAAAAAAATCTATAGTCATATTCATGTGGTGAGTTAAAAACCAAACAAATGCACACAGTTGGGCAAAAAGGAAATTCAAAATTAAAAACTCTTATAAAATAAGCAGTCTATTTGAACTCCAGTCATAAACTGATCACCGAAAATAACGTGAGCCCACCTTGCAGACACAATGCTCTCAAAAGAGTAATTTTTTTTTTTTTTTGTCCTTTAAAATACAGCTGGCTCAGAAAGTGTCTGAAGAAGCAGTTTTCCTGGCTTTTTTATAAAGACAGTGGACAAGAATGGGCGTGAGAAGAAATAGCTGTTAGGTCTTCCTTAGTAAGGATGGGGTTTTGTCCAAGTCTATGTGACTGTGCAGGTGCAGGGGTTTTGTCTGGAGGTGATCAGTGCTATCAGTGTAATGTCTTCCTTGGCTACATTTGAGTGAGGCAATGACAGGAAGCCTGGCCCTTCAAGTCCCTAGGCAAGAAGGGGATGCGGTATACAGGGCCTGCTCTAGGCATACTCCATGAATTTCTCCCTTTCATCCCCCCATCTACTAACATTTGGTCTCACTGTGCTTAAAGGTTTTCCATGAACACCCAGGGGTCTTTCCCCTCTGAGCTTGGGCCAGGTCTCCTTGTGTTATGAAACAGCCATGGTGAGAAAGCTGATGTCTCTTTACCAAGAAAGTGCCTTTTCTGGTTTTCTCTTCCTCTCTCCTCCTCTCTTCTAAATCAATGGCTTGCCTGCCACACCTGGGAATGTTTGGTGTTGTGGAGACATAACCTTGCTTTGTCCTGGAAACTGCTCCATGAGGTCTGTTAGCTGCGGGCAGCAGGAGGCTGGAGAGCTGGAAATATCACAGGAGGGCACCGAGCTGCACCTAGTTTGGGCACAGACGAGGTCCCATTCACTGGCTGGTGGATGATCTGGCCCGGGCTGAGAGTTAGTGAATATAGTCACGGGAGGTTTTCTATTCTTTGTCCTAAAGGTAGAACTGTGAGAAAGACTAACCACCTTTATTCACCACATCAGGTCCAAAGTCTCTGCAGGGACCTGAAAACAGAATGTTTATGGGAGGTCAAAACAGGGGGAGTAGACAGTGACCCCAGAACCCAGCCCAAGGTGGGGAGGTGCTCTGTAAAGACACTTGTCTTATTCCTGAAAGGGTGAAGACCCCCACACGTCTAGGAGTGATGCCTCTCTCTCCAGGAAAGAAATACTCTCAGACTGAAGTATCAGAGCACATTCTTCATTTCAACTCTTGCTCCTTTCACAGTTCAGTTTCTGGAGGGAGCTTCCAAAGACTGAAAGGGACAGGTAGGAAAAAAAATGACTGTTTCCTTTGGAGAGGAGCTCCTGAGGCCTGTCTCACTTGGCCATCACCTGGGGGGCTGAGGAACCTATCAGGTCTCAGTTGCTGTCAGCCTAGGGATCAGGATCCCTACCTTTCTTCCCTAGGTGGTGCCTGGCCGCCCAAGGAATCACTCTCTGTGCTTTACTTTAAGAGTGCCCTTCACTCCAAAATCTGTCAAAATGAATAGAAACCCAAGAATCATTTCTGTGTGCCACAGGAGTGCTCTCCCCCTGCACCCCCACCACACACACACACATACACTCCTGGTGCTGAGATAATTTCCAAGAAATTACCAGTTCCTGGTTATTCTCCTTCCTCCTGGCTCCCTTCCTAACTCCCCCTCCATCACCAGATTACACAATTCCTTGAGCCTATGGTATTTTCCCCCGGAGCTAGTGTTCATTTCCTAACTCAATTAATTCCAGATTCCCTCTCTCACCTTTTATTTTCCCTCGTTTTCACTAGAAAACACTATTTGAGTGACTTTCCTGGTTAGTTGAATTCTTCTCAGCTCCTAAACTTTCTTTTCTGTGTCTGCAAAAGCTTGATGGAGATTACACAACTAGAGAATTCTCCCCACACACTCCAGCACGGATCAACTCGTATTTTTACACCCTCCTTAGTATCTGCAGCCAAAGCAAAGGGAAAACCACTCAGGCATTGTGGGGGAGGTACTCTGAGTGTCTGGAAGATGCCAGGCTGAGAACAGCAGTAATAAATGATATACCCACGAAGGAAAAGTCTCTGGTCTCCCTGGGTGAGATGGCCTTTCCCTGGAAAGGAGGCCACCTATGACCACTTCCTTTGCCCTTTGCTGTGACCTTGCTGTCCCCAGGTGCTGTCAGGGATTGTCTGGGAGGAGGTCGGGGGGGTAGGTCAGTCACAGGTGGGGACACATTTGAACGGACCTAGACTGGGGAGCCTTACACAGAGGTTCTCTGCTTCCTTCCCACCTCCTTAGGGTATGAAGCTAGATTCCCTGATCTGAATGGATTCCATGGAGACAGTCACCTAGACAGACACCTGGTTTCAGGTGATCCCTTTCTGGACAAGGTCTTTTGTTTTCAGCGCCCCCCTCCCCTCGCCCCAACAATGGCATCTCCTCCTCAGCCCAGCCAGCAGCCCCAAGCTAGCATCTGGGAAGAGTCCAGGGAAGCCCAACGAGGGAGAGTGGGCTGTGTCTGGGATGGCCAGGGATCCCCTCCAAATTGGCACCTGCGGCAGGTCGTGAGTCCAGCCATCTCTAGGGCAGCCCACACCTTCAGCAAGGAGGGGCAGGAGACCTAGAATGGGGGAAATGGGAGGACTAAGATTCTAACGTTGGAGGTAGGGCAGGCTGGTGTTACCTGCACGAGGCCAGAAGCCTCTTCAGGCCGCCTCTCCAGGGACCGTGCCAGCTGTCCCCACTTCGATCAGCCACAGTATTGGGCTTGGTCCAGCACGAACAGAAAGCGAAGTGTGAGCCCAAGCCAGAGAGGGGAGCCCGGACACCCTTATGGAACCAACAGCCTCTGGGGAGGCCTGTTCCAGATCCCGAGTCGGGCGCACAGGGAGATCCCCGCAAGGGGGCAGAGGGAAACCCGGGAGGCCCGCGAGAAGAGGCGAGGCCAGAGGCTGGGCGCGGGCAGCCAAGCGCACTCGCGGCGCCCCGACTCCAGGTAGCAAGTAGAGAGGAGGCTGAAGAGCCCCTCGGTTTTTCCGAAAGTTTCCAGCGAATCCTTCTTGGTGAAGATCGGCCTCTGGGAGGCAGCGCGTGTGCTTCCCGAGAGGGGGCCCCCTGCGCCGTCCCTC
Organism: Gorilla gorilla gorilla; assembly: GCF_029281585.2. Classification (NCBI taxonomy): domain Eukaryota; kingdom Metazoa; phylum Chordata; class Mammalia; order Primates; family Hominidae; genus Gorilla; species Gorilla gorilla. The sequence continues at coordinate 29,215,944 of NC_073245.2, forward strand.
TTCCCCTGGCACAGAAGGGTTGAAGGACTGCACACAGGGATCCCTCCTCAGCCCAGTCTCCTCCCAGCGCGCCCCCTCCCCGCCATGCCGGCCAGCGCCGGGCTGTGTCCCAGGCACTGCCCCCCGCCAACCCTGGCCCGACCAGCCTCGCCGCTGCAGGCCGGGAGCTGCGCTAGCTCATGCTCCCAGCTCGCTCGGTGCTCCCTGTTCGCTCCGGCCCGGCCCCGGCCCCCATCGCGCCGACCATGGAATAGGCGGGCGGCCCCGCGAGGCGCTCCTGCAGCGGGCGAGGCCAGAGCCAGTCCGGGGTGGCTTCGCCAACCGGCAGAGTTGGCCAGCTGCGGGCCCTCCTACCGTCGGTCCTTTCCCGCTCCTCCTCCTCTGCCCCCGCCGCCCCCGCCTCCCGGCCGCCCCCGCCGCCCCCGCCGCGCCGCCGCCCCAGGCCGAGCGCGGGCGCGGAGCGTGGGAGCCATGGCGCGCGAGGAGGAGCGGGACCCCGAGCGCCGGGAGGCGGCGGCGCGGGCGAGCGGCGAGGAGGAAGAGGAGGAGGGAGGGGAGGAGGGACCGGGCGATAGCGACGAGGAGGGCGACGACGAGGAGACGGGCAGCGGCGAGGAGGAGGAAGAGGAGGTGGAGGCGGCGGCCGGGTGGGAGCGCAGCGAGGACGCGCGGCTGCTGCGCGCAGGGCTGCCTCCTGCCGCTGTCCCCGCCGCGGCCGCCCGCGACAGGAGCGGCCGCCGCCCCCCGAGGCCGCCGCCCGGCCGCCCGAGGATGCGGCCGTCCGGCGACGAGGACCGCGCGCGTCGCCGCCGCCGCCGCCGCCGCCGGAGGGACCTTCTGCTGAGCCAGCTCTGCTTCCTGGCCTCGGTGGCGCTGCTGCTCTGGTCGCTGTCGAGCCTGCGAGAGCAGAAGGGTGAGTGCACGCTGCCTGCCCCGAGTGGGCGCTGCGGCTCCGGCGGCTCGGGGCTCCCGGGGCTGGGCGCGGGGCTGCTTCGGGCGGCCCGGCCGGAGCCCCGGGATAAGCGGGCTGGGTTGGCGGGGGGAGTGGGATGCCAGGCACGAGGACTCCCCCTGCCCCACGCAGAGGCATGGAGGTGGGGACCCTGAGCGCCAGCAGCCAGCACGCTTAGGCGTCTGGCCGCCCTGGGAACATTTACCTGTGCCCGCCTGTGCGCTGCTTACTCGCGAGCTGGAGGTACTGCTGGTGGCGGTGGTGGGGAGTCTTACTCTCCATCAGCCCCCAAGGCCAGGGATAAAGTTGTGGTGGTAGACCCGGCACCTGTGCAGGTGACCACCTGTATACTCCTTGGCTTGCTGAAGGATTCAAGGGGACTGCTTAACACACAGTTGTCCGTATGTTCTCCATCCAGAGAGCAGGCGGGATGGCCCGAGTAGAGAGCTCTTCAACCCCCTTTCAGAACAGGTGCCGGGAACTTCAGGGAGAGAAAAAGTGTTGGCCCTCCAGCTACGGGCTAGTAGGGGACTTGTTCTCCTAAAATGACCACTCACTGGGAAGACAGGGACTTCTTCCTCAGAGGTCCCTTTTGCAGAGCTGCTGCTGTGGAAGAAATGGTTTGCAGTGGACCACGCATCACACTGTCCGCTCCTTTACCGGTGCTCTGCGCAAAGTCTGCCCTTTAACCCACAACTTTCGTCTTGTCTTTGTCCTTGGCCTTTCTTGAGCTGAAATAGATCTTGTGTGCTCAGAAACTGTTGTCTGCTGAAACAGTTTCGATCCTGGGATTCAGCTGTCTATAAAATGAAGGAAAGACATGGGAGAATAACTGTTGTAAAATGGTTTTATATCCCGGCCGTGGAAGTGGCAAGATTCTTGGGAAAACAGCCATGTAGAGGGTTGTGAGAAAGAAACAAAACAAAACAAACAAACAAACAAAAAAACAGTTACAAGTATGTGCTGTGGTGTTAAGGTCGACGTAGCTCTAATGCAAGATGTCATGAGGTGCAGAATAAAGACATTTTGATAGTCACCGTAAAATATTTTCAAAGGTGCCATGAATTTAAAAAGGGATCTCCCCCAGCTTGGCTGGTCTCCTGCTTGGTGGGGAAGTGAAACAGGCGTCAGTCTTCATTCAGGTCTTAGCAGACCGCTTGACAGACTTCATCATTTATGGTAATAGCAGAGAGTCCGTCTTGGTCTTCAGTGAAGCTGTTGAAGACTCCACGGCTCTCTCCATTGCTCTCCTGGATCTCAGATCCCGTAGCCTTGGGTTCTGACATCAGCAAGGGGGCCGTGCCGGTATGAGGGAAGCAGAATCTCTCCCAGAGCAGATTCACATCTGCCAGACTTCTGTCTACTGACAGTCTCATTAAGGGGGTTTTCCCGAATCCCGTTTTTATTTTCCTTTTTTATTTTTCTTCAGTGAAAAACCAGTTTATAGTTCATGCCACCTTTGGAAAGGGCTATTCCTAGCGGATTACACGCTGGCCATTTTTTTCTGGTATGTTGGGGCTCTATGAAACATAGAGTTCCCACCACTTTCAAGAATATAAAAGACATTTTTTTCAGGGTGAAGGATGTGACTCATATAGTTAAGTCAATCAATGACAGGGGGCTGCCTGGGCCCTGAAAAGCTGGGATTTGGGGGGAGAGGAGGCCAGACACTCTGCAGACTTGAAACCTGGGGACTGGAATGTCATTTTGAAATGGTTTCCCTGGTAGTGACATTTCTATTCAGGTGCCACTGACTCAGATTTAGTTCCATAGCACAGCCTTTTCCGCATCCCTCCCTCTGTCCCTTTCTCCTTCCTACCTTTCATATTCTTTTTTCCTCTCACTTCCTCTTCCTCCCTTCTCATCTCTGTTGGTCTTAGGACCCCTCCACACCCCCGTAACTGAAGATCTAACAGGCAAAAGCCAAGTGTTAAGGAGGATGCCAGCCAGCCTCCCTGTGTTGCCCCCGAATGACATATGAGTTGAAATGGTCTCCAATCACTTTTTTTTCCGTTAGGTATTGATGATTTCGGTATGTGATGCACAGTAGTATTTTGCAGCAAGACACAGGTTTTTCTAGATAATTTTTAACATATTAATTAATGTGTGTGAATCTGCAAATGATAATTTTGCAAGGGGAATTGTCGTTTGGCACACGTAAGCGTTTGAATGGTGACTTTTACCCTGGAAACTTGGAGCACACACTACCTAGTGGTCCTTTGGTACAGATACTGAAGTTTGGAATGGAGCATTGTTTTGAAGACCTTGTGGTGTAGAGAGGCTGAGTGATTAGCTTAAAGTCACACAGCATTCGAAGAGTAGAGGAAAAAACCAACCTGAGGTAACCTGGTTTTTTGTTCCCAACTCTGTCCTCGTATTCAAACCACCATTTGGGTGTAGCTTTGTAATATTTATATAATCCCATAGGTGGTACCTTCATAATGATCAAAGGTAATATTTTCATTTAGTCACCTTGAAAGCCATGCAATGATTGTTAAATGTAACTTCTCAGAAGCTCGTTTTCTAACACATATTGACCTTTCCCTCCCTCCTTCCTTCTGTTGGCCCTTCCTCCCTCTCTCCTTCCTTCATTCTTTCTTCCTTCCTGCTCCCTTCCTTTCTCTCTTCTTTCCTCTTAAAATGACAGTTCTTTTACCAAAGCAAAATAGAGATGTGTGATAATTATATTATATAATGTTTCATAACATTTCTAATCATATGGAATCCGAGATCCCTTTCTAGACATCTAACGAAACTCAGATTTGGCTGTGTACTGAAAAGTTTTGGTTATATACTGAAAACATTTTCCGCATATTCAGTATTTGGTTATATGCAGTAAGAATCTACATTGATTCTTTTCTGCTGAGGTGTAACATGAGGTCTGCTTAATTTAGGTCAGGAAGAATTAGTGCTGGAATCAAGAAATTCTAACAACAAAAGCAATAATAATAACTGGAATTTTTGTGGGCTCTTATGTGCCAGGCAATGTGCTATGCCCACCTTATAGGTATTGCTTTATTTAATCTGCAGACACTCTTTTCGGAGGCATGAGCCTTCAGTGGTGGAAAGCAATGAGCTCTAGTTGCCCTATTTAGTTGTTATGGATGAAGATGTCATTTTTGATCTCTGTTTTCAAAGCCAATTAAAATAAGGTGTTAGATTTGCTGAGGAGGATTTTCTTTCCTTTTTGCAATGAGAATAGATTACTTTTGTATATTTTGAGTGGTTTAAAAGTGTTATATTTTTCTTTGATGTAAACTACCTGGCCATTTTTTTCCAGAAGTAGTGTGGATAAAGCCCAGGGATTCTAACTGAGGAGTAATTCTAGACTTTCTCTCTAGAAGGTTCTCAGGGAGGTCAATAGTAATTAAGAAAAAATATACACCAGCCTAGGCAACATAGTAAGACCCCATCTCTTAAAACATTTTTTTTAATTAGCTGGGTGTGGTGGTGCATTCCTGTAATCCCAGCTACTCGGAGTCTCAGGCAGCAGGATTGTTTGAGCCCAGAAGATTGAGGTTGCAGTGAGCCATCATTGTACCACTGTACCCCAGCCTGGGCAACAGAGTGAGACCCTGTCTCAAAAACAGAAAAAAAGGAAAAAAAGAAAGAAATTACACACACATGCATGTACATATACACACACATATGTACATATACATATGTGCATGAATGTATGTATGTATTTATGTATATACTTTGAGCTACTTTCTATACTAGTTGCTATTGCTGCATAACAAGTCACCCCAGAAGTTAGTGGTGTAAAACAGCCATTTAATTTTTTTTGCTTATGGATACTTTGGGTCAGGAATTTGGATGGGGGTAATGGGACTGGCTTGTCTCTGCTCCACTACATCTGGTACCTCAGCTGGAAAGATTGCAAAGCTGGGTGGCTTGACAGCTGCATCTGGAGTCATCTGAAGCAACACCTCTCCCATGCCTGGGGTCGATGTGGCTGTTCACTGGACCCTCAGAGCTGGGCTGCCAACCAGAACACCCACACGTGGCCTCTCCATGCGATCTCTTTATGTGGCTCACTTTGAACTCCCTGAGAGCATGACATCTGGGTCGCAAGGGCGGATATCCCAAAAGGACAAGGTGAAAGTGTATGGCATGTTTATATCCTAGCCTCATAAGTCACAATCACAGAATGTCATTTTCGCTATTTTCTGTTAGTCAAAGCAGCGTTAGATGTCAGCCCACGTTGAAGGAGAAGGGCATAGATACCAGCAGTCATTCAGTGGAGGAGTGTAGGGTCACATTATAAGAGCCTCTGCTGTGGGAGATACTGCTGTGTTGCCTTTTTAAAAACCCAAAGATCTGAAGGGATCGTAACTTGGTAGTGAATGTAGGCATTTCCCAAGGTGGCTAAGGTGAATGCCACATATATGCATACATACAAACATATATAGACAAACGTACACACAGACGTATGTATGTATGCATATATTATCTTTGAAATATCTTCCATTCATGAAAATATTGCTGCTTATTTTAGCTGGTGTGGGGTCTAGAAGTGGTATTTGAAAAGGAGGTTGCAGTGGGTATTTGAACTGCAAATTTAAATTGCAGAGCTGAGAGCCCGTCTTTGCCTTTGTGGCTGCTGATTCCTCCTATGGCGATGACCACAGCTGTTTAATCCTTCTTATGGCTCAGTGTGAGGACTGCTGGAATCTCCAGCTTTGTTTCCCTCTTCTATTTCCATGCATCCCCACTCTGGTTTTTCCTCTGCTCCTCAAAAGGTCTATGATTCTTCCGATCTCAGATTCCTGGCGCTTGCTGGTCCCACTGACTGGACTGCTTTGTCCACCATGGCTAGTGAATTCCTCACTACCTGGCTCGAGATCTTCCTGAATAGACTGGGTCCCTCCATTTCTCTCTCTGAATACACCATATGTTCCCTTCATAGCATTTATCACAGTTGGTAATTATGTGTTTATTTGGTCATGATTTGGGTGATATCTCCTCTTCCCCAGATTCTAGGGTCCAGGAGGTCAGGGACCCTATGAACTTTCCTCACCTCTGTACCCAGTCACTGGCCCCATAGTAGGAGCTCAGAAGATATATAAATATCTTAAGTATAGAGGCAAGTATAAAAGGTATTTGGTAAATAAAGACGCTCTTTTCATCGCTGAACTACAGTGCCTGTGATAAGAAGTAGTCATCCTGTGTTAGGAGCCCATTAGCTGACATGGATTTTATTGTCATGATTTATTAGGTTGGCGCAAAACTAACTGCAGGTTTTGCCATTGATAATAGAATTCTGCTCTCAGTCCAGCAGATTCGATATCATTACCCATTTCTCATGGGATAGCACTGAGCTGAAGAAAGGTGGAGTGCAGTGCCTAGTGTCTGTTAAGTGGAGGGATTTGAACCCAAGTCCACCTACATCAGGGCTGCATGCTGCTGCATTTTCCAGCCTCTGTGGAGGAGGACATGAATAGAAGATGGGGAATCACCCTGCCTTTTTCAGTTAACTGAGGAGTAAGGAGTAACAGAAGGTTGGTTTCATAGAAGCAGTATTTTAGAAACACATTGCTTTTCAACCTTTTCTATTTTTTGCATAAACATATATAGATATGTCTCTTTCCTCTTGGCTTTTCTTAGCTTCTCATCAACCCAGATTTTTCTCAAAGATTTCCTCCACTTGCAAGCCTCAAATCCTTGTGGGAAGCTTTTTTTTTTTCTTCGCCCTGGAGGGTTGGTGAAGCTAAAAGAATTGCAAAACTAGATATTTGCTGAAAATTCCAAGGCCTGGTGGAAGATGGCTGATAGGACAAAATTTTGGCAATTTTCTTTTTCTGTATGGAGGTTTCTTTTCCTTGAGTGAAAGAACTTTTTGGAGGAATAATAGTACACAGACTTTCATAATGGGGAAACTGAGGTATGGGGTGGTTAGAAAATGTTCCCAAAGTTGCAAAGCAAATGGGTTATGCTGCCAGGAAGGTAATTTGGATTTTTTTTTTTCTGGTCCATTTTTACCTTCTTTTTCTATAGAGCTTGTTTGGCAATTATTTATATTTATTGTTTGCAATGGTTTCACAAATGGGATTATCCTGTAGCATTTGAGAATGTGAAGTATTAAGGACCCAAATGGAAGAAGGTTTTGTATGAACCAAGAGGTAATGGGCTTCAGGTTTCCTAGGATTCCCCCTGCTGTTCTCTTCCTGTTCCACTTCCAACCTGGAGAGTCAATGCTCCTTGCTGTTGCTAGTTCCGGATGGCCCACACTATCCCTTATTGGTTTCCCAGCCCTACTCTTACCCTTGTAGGCTGTTCCTTCATGAAACTCTCTCAGTGGGATCCCTTGAGGGAGTCCCTGCCCGGACCCCAGTTGCGTAAGACACAGGGACCTTCACCCATTTGTTCATTCAACAAATGGCAGGCTCTTTGCTAGTTGCTAGGGTGGCAGCGTTGTCTTCGAGGGACACCGTGATGTTCATCCTCGTGGTGCTCAAGCTTGAGTGAGAAGAGAGGTGCTGAACAAGTAATTTTCATGAATTATGAGAGATCGGGATGAGAAATACAGCATGGCATGGAGGAGGCTGTGGTGGTCAGGAAAAGCTGGAACCTGAAAAATAAAGGGAATAAAATTGAGGAAGAATGGAGGATACAAAGGCAAATGTAGAAAAACAGGCAAAAGATGCGGACAGGCAATTTACAACAAAACAATTGCAGATGGCCAACAGACACAAATAACAAACTTAATCTCAGTTTTAACATGAAAATCAAATTAAAAATAATGAAATACCATTTCTCAATATCAGGTTGGTAGATTAAAGTAAATTAAAACATGGGCTCACATCAAGGGTTTGTACAGATGCTGCAGACACAGCTGCTCTGGTTCACTTCAGAGGAGGACGTCAGATGGCACTCCAGACACTGCGGGGGACCATCATCAGGGGACCTGGTTATAGGAATAGACCCCAGATGAAGCCTTGGCCATTTAATGCGATTGACATGTAGAAAGGGAGGTGGTTGGATTAGAATGGCTATATGTAGATATTTGAGACCTGGGTAGAAACTCAGCTGGACCCATCCATGGACCATGGAGCATGTTGGTCATGACTTTTTCATGTTTAGTTGCTTAGGTGGGAGCTCCAGGGAACAAGGAAAGACCTGTGTCATTCCTGGAACTGTCTGAACCAATAAACGTCACTTATTTAAATCATGAAATCTAGTAATCGTTTTTGGCTTGTCAATAGTGATTTATTTTTAGGAGAGAGTGAACAAATAAAGTCAGCTCATCTGTGACCTAATTTAGGGACTTTCACATTTGCAACTTTTACATTTGGAATATTTGCAACAAATATTTCTCTTCCTTTCTCCCTTTGCATTTCTGCATTGTTTGATCTCAGCAAAAGTCATTTTCACTTTAGTCAGCCAGTCTGCCATGGAATTGAACCCACAGAGGACAGAGAAAGTAGCAGGTTTCTTGATTAGGACTTTGACAATAGAACAAAAGGGGTGGGAGAAGGGATTGGTGACCTCAGGAAGTCAATAATGCCATGTTTAAGACAGAACATGAAACATTTATTTTTGAAGATTTGGACTTTTAGAGCATCTAGGTGGAATATAGAGCTGACAGTTGAAAGTCAAGATGATAAGCATTTGTGGCTGCAGATAAAGATGTCGGAATGGTATGCATGAGGGTAAACATTACATCTATGGTTAGCTCCGTGCTTCTCAGTCTTGTCTGCACATTGTAATCGCTTTGGGAACTTTAATAATTACTCATGTCTGAGTCCCACCTCCCAGAAATTCTATTGTCATGCTCCCAGTTGTGGCCTGGGCATTGGGATTTTATAAAAAAGTAATACAGTTGGTGCCAGTGTATCTCAGCAGCCAGAGCTAAGAACCAAAGGGTTAAAGGTTATTCTTTACCTTATCACAAGCACATTTTGCTGTTCGTCACTGAGGTACGAAATACACCGTACTTAAATTTCCTGTCCTGAATGTGAATATATGTGTTTTTCTGCTTCATTTTCTAAGCCTTCACCACTAATTTAAACTTAAACTTCTCTCCAGTTGCCTAGATTTCCTTTTCTTTTTAGAGACAGGATCTTGCTCTGTTGCCTAGGCTGGAGTGTAGTAGCATGAACATAGCTCACTGCAGCCTCAAACTCCTAGGCTCAAGCAATCCTCCTGCCTCAGCCTCCTGAGTTGCTGGGATTACAGGTGCGAGCCCTCACACCTGGCTCTTCCATCTCCTCTCAATATGTGCAGGGACACTAAGTATTCCAGCGTGTCTTCTTTGGAGGAAGTCTTTACCAGATTCCTCTGGCCTGCTCTGATCTAGACAGGTCACTTGTAAAGTCTGCTGCCAGCTGTCATCTTGCCATTGCCCTTCAGCTTCATCCTGCATATTTCTTTTAATTTTCCCTTGGGATGAAAGCCCTGCTCCCTGGAACCCAGGTATGCGTCTTTCTTAGCTTATTCCTGAAATTTCAGTGTACATTTTTTGAGGGTCACACCCTCCAGGTGCCTCCTACAATAGGGAGTGTGGAAAGTAAAGATTCAAGACTGTATGTACTTTAAAATATATTCCTTCTACCTCTACACTTAGAAGATAGTTAGACTGGGTCAAGAATTTAGGTTGAAACTCATTTGCCTTGGAATTTTGAAGGCATTGCTTGAATGTCTTCTAGCTTCCATTGTTGCCTCTGAGAAATCTGCTGCTGTCTTGGTTAATCATTTTGGAAGCCTGTATCCACCCCTCCCCCACCCCAAGAGCATGTCTATTCTTTGCTTTGCTCCTAATGGTCTATTTTTCCTAATCTTCAGTCATGTCACAATTATATGACTGGCCTGGGTCTATTTTCATTCATTTTCTTGGACCTTTCACCAGGTTCTCTTAAACTGGAAGCTTGTCTTCTTTAGGTCTGGAAACTTCCCTTTTATAATATTCTCCATCCTAAGTACTCCCTTTTCTCATTCTGGATTGTCTATTATTTGGGTGTTTGACTTCCTGGATTGACCTTCTAATTTTCTTATCTCTTCTCTCCAATTTCTCTCATCCTTTTGCTCTAATTTCTATAGATTTTTTTAACCATGTCTTCCAACTCTTATACTGAGTGTTTAATTTCTGCTGTCATATTTTTAATTTCCAAGAGCTCTTCTTCCTGTGGAAGCTATTTTTAGTAGCATCCTGTTCCGCTTCAGTGGTACAATATCATCTCCCATATCCCTAAGTAGATTCATAGTAGTATTGAGGCTTTCTTTTCCCCATATGGACTCTTTTTTCAAGTTGCTGTTGTTCCTTTGTTTTGTCTTGTTTTTCATATTATACATGCTTTCTTCAGATGTCAGGGGATCTTTGGCAACGACTTATATTTAGGTGGTGCTGTGGAAAAGATGACTGGAAATTGTGCAAAGGAGGGTCTTGTTGATTGTATCTCTGTAAGGCTATCTAACTGGGCTATTTTATTGGGCAATGCTTCATATCTCAAGTTTTAGATCTCTGTCAGGGGGTGGTCAGTTTTCCCAGAGAAAGATCACTCAGCATCCTGTCTTGAGGGAAAAGACCTAGTTACTTTTGAGAATCCGATAGGAGAGGAATCTGGGAATGGGGAAGGTTTTTTCAACAGAAACGGTCCCCTAGACTCAAGATATATTCAGCCCTCACAACTGTGAGTAAGGAAGCACTAAATAATTTATTTAGATATATAGCAGGACCATCCCAAATTATTTAATCCTTCCTTCCTTCCTTCCTTCCTTCCTTCCTTCCTTCCTTCCTTCCTTCGTTCCTTCCTTCCCTCCCTCCCTCCTTCTTCCTTCCTTCCTCCCCTTCCCCTCCCTCCCTTCCTTCTTTCCTTCCTTCCTTCCTTCCTTCCTTCCTTCCTTCCTTCCTTCCTTCCTTCCTTCCCTTTTAACTACTGTACACATGAATGTGGTAAGAGCTACTGCCTCCTAGTAGAACTAATGGTCAGAAGTAAAGAGAAGGCTTAATCTTCCCCATACCCCTTTTTTTAATTGAAAATTTTTTTAGAGAATTTCAGATTCACACACAGTCATAAGAAGTAATACAGAGGGCCAGGCACAGGGGCTCATGCCTGTAATCCCAGCACTTTGGGAGGCCGAGGTGGGCGGATCATCTGAGGTCGGGAGTTCGAGATCAGCCTGTCCAACCTGGTGAAACCCTGTCTCTACTAAAAATACAAAATTAGCTGGGTGAAGTGGCGCATGCCTGTAATCCCAGCTACTCAGGAGGCTGAAGCAGGAGAATCATTTGAACCCAGGATGTGGAGGTTGCAGTGAGCTGAGATTGCACCATTGCACTCCAGCCTGGGCAACAAGAGCCAAGCTCTGTCTCGGGGTGGTGGCGGTGGGGGAGAAGTAATACAGAGACATCTCTTACACATTTTCCCATTTCCTTTAATGGTAACATTTTACAAAACTATAGTATAATATCATAACCAGGGTAATAACATTGATACAATCCACGAACTTTATTCGGATTTTTCCAGTGTTATTTGTATGGTAGTCCCTCAGTATCCATGGAGGATATGTTTCAAGACCTCCCAGTGAATGCCCGAAACCGTGGATAGTACTGAATGCTACATACACTGTGTTTTTTCCTATACCTATATAACCATGATAAAGTTTAATTTAGAAATTAGGCACAGTAAGAGATTAACAATAACTAACAATAAAATAGAACAATCGTAATATACTCTAAGAAAGGTTATGAGAATGTGGTCGCTCCTTCTCTCTCAAAATATCTTCTTGTACTGTGCTCACCCTTCTGGTGATGATGTGAGATGATACAGGGCCTACGTAAGGAGATGAAGTCAGGTGCATGACGTAGGCCTGTGACATAGTGTTAGGCTACTGTTCACCTTGAACAAAGGCACTGCCACACCGTGACAGTCGATCTGATAACCGAGCTGGCTACTGAGTGACTAAGTGACTGCAGAATGGATCAGCTGGACAAAGGGATGATTTATGTCCCAGGCGGGACAGAGCATGACAACTTGAGATTTTATCACATTACTCAGAATAGTGGCAATTTAAAACTTAGGTATTGCTTACTTCTGGGTTTTTCCATTTAATATTTTTGGACCATGGTCGACTGCAGGTAACTGAAACAGCAGAAAGTGAAACTGAGGATAAATGAGGACTACTGTCCCCATGTGTGAGTGTGTGAGTGTGTGTGTGTGTGTGTGAGTGTATTGAGTTACACACAGTTTTATCACCTGTGTAGGTTTGTGTATTCATTATCACATTCAAGATACTGTACAGATCCAACACCACAAGGATCCCTTATGCTGCACACCCGTGTGTCTTTTAGTACAAAAGGAGTAGTCCAGTAACTTATGTCACCTATTCCCAAAAAAGTCAATTAAAAAGTATAACGTCAAGAATTAAGGAAATTCTACCCCCAATAATTTTGCACTCTACACAAAGAATTTCTTGCAATTTGGGGCAGGTCAGTCTACATTAGTAAAATTGAACCATGAAGGGTTTTCTCCATGGATGCACTTTTATTACTGTCAGGTATGGTAACCTGAACTACGTGCTGGATAAAGGCCATGCATGGCTTGTTAACAATTTCTTTGATAATGATTTTTTTTTCTGTCATTTGCACAATATTTCTGAATGAATGCTCCATGAAAATAGCCTATTTGAGTAGTTTGTTCATTCAAGCAGCTTAGCCATGGCCCTTGCAATATTACTTTCACCATTATCTGTTTCCTAGAGTATTAGAGATGGAGAAACTCTTGGGGACCATTGAATCTTAACATCCTGTTTTACTTTTGAGGAAACTAATGTCAAAGGAAATTGGAATTGGGGCTGGAACCCAGGCTTTCTGATTCTTTGCTTAGTAAATTCTTTAAAAAATGCCAGAAAGTTAAGGTTATAAAAATATTTAATGCAAATTAACTCTTGGTAAAATTTTTTCAAATTCTGAAATTCTTCTGAAATGCTGGAATCTTTCTGGGAATTTTTTGGCATTTAGTGTAGTTAGTACATGGGAAAAATTAGGAATTTTCAGGGTGAGCCACTTCTTGTGACAAAAAAGAGATTTGTTTAATCAGAAACACTGGCTGTTGGAATGCTCCTAGGTTGCTTTAGAAGAGAGTTTGCATTGTTGGTTCACCACCTTCTACCTGGGTTGTAACCTCATATAACCATTAGGATGATTGACCGTTCTGAAAATGAGTGGCCATTAATTCGTTTTGTTAGGGGTCTTTGAGCTTACGGATTTTCAACTTTTTTCATCCTTCTTGTTGGAATTCTGGGTTGTGATTTGAAGATACTTCCAAAGAAATAAAATTTTCCTAGGACCTTAAGAACCCAGGCTTTGTAAACGTGATATGAAGGACCTCTTGAATGGCATTCCACAGTTTGGTTGTTTGAAATCACAGGTGTTTGTTGGGCCATGTGCAGGAAGAAAGTCATTGTACCTACTTTAAGTAAATCTGGGCATGAGAACAGGTCAATTCTGGTATTTTCCAAGCATTGTGGAATATTTCTTCCCTTACATATGTTAAATTGATATCATACTACATATAATGTTTTAGATCCTGCTTTTAAAATAAAAAAACCCCTAAACTTGACAGGGTGCAGAACAATATATCACCCCAAAAAAACCCCTCAAGCTACCCCTTTATATTCATACCCTTCTTCCATCTCTGAACCCTGATGTGTTTTCTGTTACTATAGTTTTGTCTTTTTGAGAACGTCATAGATGGAGTTCTATAGTTTATAATCTTTTGAGACAGGCTTTTTTCACTCAGTACAATGCTTCTCAGCTTCATCTAAGTTTTTTTGCACATCAGTAGTTCATTCCTTTTTATGGCTGAGTAGTATTCCACTATACAGATGTACAATAGTTTGTCCATTTAATGTTGAAGAACATTTGGGTTGTTTTTAGTTTTGTTAATTTATGAACAGAGTTGCTAAAAACACTCAGATCCAGGGTTTGTAATTCCTTTTTCTTGACTTATTACAGTGGCTAAGACTTTTAGTACAATATTGAGTTTGAATGGACATCCTTGTCTTGTGTCCCTGATATTAGGGGGAAAACATTTAGTCCTTCCCTGTTAAGTATACTATTTGCTGTAGGTTTTTCATAGATTGCCTTTATCAAATTGAGTAATTTCCTTTCTCGCCTTAGTTTTCTGAGAGTTTTTATCAAGGGTGGATATTGGTTTATCAGATGTTTTTCATGTATCAATTGATATGCTGAGGTGGTTTTAATTCTTTAGACAGTTAATATGGTGGATTGCATGGATTGATTTTCAAATACAGAATCAGCCTTGCATACCCTGTATAAGACCCACTTGATCATGGTGTGTTTTTCATTTTGTATTTCCTGGATTTGACTGATCATATTCGGTTGAGGGCTTTTGTGTCTAGGATCACACAAGATATGGACCTGTCATTTTCTTCATTTGGTACTATCACTGTCTGGTTTTGCTACCAGGGTAATACTTGCACCATAAAATGAATTAGGAGATGCTTCCTCATAGTTTCTGGAAGAAACTGTGTACAATTGGTGGGTCATGCTTTTTAACTTATCATGGGCATCCCTCCATGGAATTAATCTTACAAACTAGTTTTAATGTCTGCTTAATAGTAATAATAATCACAGTATTTTTCTTCATGTTACAGCATGTAGTGTTTATTGGGCATTTAGTGTGGCCGAGGACTGTTCTAAGTGCTTTACTTGTACTGACTCCTTTAATCTCCACAATAACTCTGTAGAGTAGATACCATTATTATCTCCAATTTACATGCGAAGAAAAATAAGACACAAACAGTTTAAATAACTTGCTCAAGGTCACAAAGTTTCTATGTGGTCAAGTAGAATTTGAATCCAGGCAGTCTGATTCCACATCCTGTGGTCTTAACTATTACATTGTATCCTTTGATTATGTCATAACTTATTTATTCATGGTTCCATTTGAGATCCATATTTTGAGATTTTCCGTGCCTTCACTTTGATGACTGTTCTTGTCAGAAGTCTTTGACAATCTCTGCCAGTTTCTTTAGGTTGGATTTCTAAAGGTGGTATTTCAACATCAAAAGGCATGCCCATCGTAAAGGCTCACACATACTATCATGTAACTTTCCAGGAATTGGAGCAAATTTGAAATCCCAACAGCAGTGTTTGAGAGAGCACAATTCGATGTTCTGTTGCCTGAATTATTTTTATATATTTTTAATTCAATTTGATTGTAGAAAGATGGTGTCCCGTTGGTTTAGTTTGCCTTCCTTCTTTACCGAGCAGGTTCAACGTTTTACACGTTTGTTGAATTTTTATATTTATTTTCTTGTGAGAAGGGTTTGCTCATATCCAGTCTTCATTTCTTCTAATGAGTTAATAGTGTTTTTTCTTAATGTTTTGTAAGAGCTTTTATATATTTTGTTTTACTTTGCCGTATTTCAAAAGTCTTGTTCATTCTTTTTTTTTTTGGCATAGAGGATTCTCATGACATCTGGCCCACACCGTATCTCTTTCTGTTTATTTTTTCATCCGCCTATTCTAAGATTCAGGCTCTTAGTCAACATATTTATTCCCCATTTGTATGGTTTACTTTTTAAAAATTTTAACTCTTTACTTCATTTGGAATTTATTTTAGCATAAGATTAAAATTTAATTTAAACAGATTAACATATTTAATAGTTAATTCCAGAACTGTTTATTGACTACTGTTTCCTCTACCTCCACATTTGTGGTATCACCTTTATTCCATGCCTATTCTCTTATGTACCAGAGGCAAATATTTTATGATATTTATTTTATTATATTTACTCATTAGTTAATTGTAACTTATTAGCATGTTAATTATCTGGTAGGTCAAGACACCTTTCCTGTTTTTTGAAAAAACTATTTATTTATTGTTGTCACTCATTTATCTTTCCAGATGAATTTATAATCCTTTACATTTTCTCCAAATCCTTCTAGGTTTTGATAAATCTATAAATAATTTATGGGAAAATGGCATTTTATAATGTTGATTCTTTTTGTTCATAGTGTGTTTCTTCATTTGATAAAGGCTTTTAAAAAATTTGTCAAGATTCATGATTATTTCTCTATTTCTTTCTTACATTTACTGGTGAAGGTTACTCTGGTATTTATTATTTGTTGTTGCTCTTGTTTCATCCCTTAATAGTCTTTTAAAATATTGCTTCTTTATATTTTATTCTTAAAAATGTGAAATTATACAATACTGAAAATAAATTTACTCTATGAATCAATATCTTTAGGTTCATTCTGTAGCTGAGGAGTTTTTTTACTGTTGGAAGACTATGTGCTGTCCATTGGGGTATGGATCCCGTTGGCTATTAGTGACACTGGTTACTTTTCATTATGCTGTGGAAGTTTCCTTTCATTTGTGGTTTTCTATATTAGAAAAAAATCAGGGCTGGGCGCGGTGGCTCATGCCTGTAATCCCAGCACTTTTGGAGGCTGAGGCGGGTGGATCACGAGGTCAGGAGATCAAGACCATCCTGGCTAACACTGTGAAACCTTGTCTCTACTAAAAATACAAAAAATTAGCCGGGCGTGGGCGTGGTGGCGGGCGCCTGTAGTCTCAGCTACTCGGGAGACTGAGGCAGGAAAATGGCGTGAACCCGGGAGGCGGAGCTTGCAGTGAGCTGAGATCACGCCACTGCACTCCAGCCTGGGTGACAGAGCTAGACTCCGTCTCAAAAAAAAAAAAAAAAAAAAAATTAGCCATGGATGTTGAATGTGATCAAATGCCTTATTAACACTTATTAAAGTGTTTAATATAACAATATATATAGAAAAAATATCCTTACTAAAGCACTTCTGAAAGTGAATCTTACAAAGGCATGATATATATTTTTAATATGATGCTGGATTTTATTTATTTGCATTTTCTATGAAATTTTTGCCTATATATTTATGAAAGAAATAAACATATAGCTCCTTTGCCAGGTTTTGGTGTCAGGATCACACTAACTTTACAAATGAATTGATAATTTCTATGTTCCTCTATGTTCTGGAATATTTTATGAAGCATGGAAATTATTTGTATATTGAAAATTTGACAAAAGCACTTATAGTGCTGCCTGCCTTACAGTCTTCTATGAAGATAATTTTGAACAAACTTTAATTTCTTTCATTGATACTTTTCTGTGTGGGTAATTTATGTTTTCCTAGAGAAGTGTTAATTTCATTAAGATTTTAGAAATGAACAAAATTATGGAGTACTTTTTTTGTTTTAATTTGTTCTGTAATTGAGATCATATAACCTTTTCTCAGTACTAACTTATATGTTTATTTTTTTCATTGATAAAATCTGACTGTATTTGGTGTATTTTATCAATTTGTGAAAATTTGTATCTTGTATTTCTTCATTAATTTTTCTCTTTTCCCTTTTCCCTGAGTCAGTAAAGCTTTAATATTTATTCAAAATCTCCTCTTAATTCCTGTGTTTATTTTCAAATATCTTGAATTAAATGCTTTATTTCCTTTTTTATTATTTCTTGCTTTATAATGCATTTGATGTTTAGTGTAGCTTTAGACTCAAACTATAAGTTTTAAAATGTCATGCAGTCATTATTGGTACTTTTCAAATAGTCTTGTAATTATAGTTTTTATTTTTTCTGCAATTAATTATTTGAGAGACTGAATTTTAACTTCTAAGTTGTTGGAGTGTGTGTGTGTGTATATATATATATATGTATATATATGAAGTTCTAATTTTATTTCCTTTTGCCCGGAGAATATGACCTTTAATTGTGGCTTCTTGTTGGTTTTGGTTGTTTCCCTTGGAACATGAACTGTTTGTAATTTGGATAGTTATTTGTCTGTGTCTTCATCTTTTTGTCTTTTCCTCTTCATTCTGTAAGAGCCTATGTTTTTTTCCCCTTGGTAATTTGATTTTCAGCACTAGTGGGTCTGCTGTCTGCTGCCTCTTATTCCCATTTATGTTTTGTGTTTGCATTTCTGGCTTTTTAACCATTTTATGTCTTGTCATCTCCATCTTAGCTGACTCCCCTTGTAATCTTAGCCTTTTCCATTTAGTGATTTTTCTTTCATATATCCTATGTTTATTTGATATTGAGATTAAAAAATGGATTCCAAAATTTACATCTTCTTCCCATAATAGATTTTTTTTTTAGAAGAATAATGTTTTACTTCGGATGTTGCAGAGAATTTTCAAAATTGTCTTGAGTTATCAACCTTTGAAAGAGAAGGTCCAGGCCAGGGGTGTGCCTGTGAACAGACCCTCCTGTCCCTTCAGCACCCTCACCACTCTCACCTGGCCACAATTGTCAGGTTACTGTGAGCATCGCTTATGCTGAAGGGGTGGTTGATGTGCATGGTCCCTGGCCAACCTTCCAGTGTTGATGTTGACTTTTCTAGGGTGACTCAGCTTGCCTGAGAGGGGATCTCCTGCTCCTTCTACCTTGTAGTTAGAATACTGAGGTGGAGCCTTATTCATTATAATTTTGATCAGTGATAGTTCTTCCTAGTTCTTATATCTAGAGGCAGTGTGTGAAAATCTGCCACCCTGGTTTGATCCCTCCTGTGGCTCTTTCCATCGCCCCTCTTTTCTGTTAATCTCCAGAAGGCTCTATACCACCCTCCTTTTGCTTCTTTGCCTAGTTGAGTTGCATTTCCAGGAACTGGGGTCTCTGAATGAATGGGTATAGAAAGACATATTGATGGCGGGGGGGGGGTGCCCTTTACAACAGTTCCTTTCAGCAACAAATGCCTCATGTTTCTGAGATGGGATTCACACCTGGGGACCCATGTGCCCTTCCACAGTCCGCATGTCACAATCCCTTCTTGTGTGTTAGGCATTCATCCACACTCAGCTTCTTTTATGCATCTCTGTATTTCCTTCAGTGGGAATGACCCATTGAAGGGTCATTGGGTCCTAATGCTAGGCTAATGACCATGCATCCCAGAATGCCTGTTCAGATTTTAACTTGAAATTTTTAGTTTGTTACAAAGAAAAAGAAATTGGGATTTGGGAACAACTAAAGCTATCCGATATTAACTACTCTGTCTTAGTATTTTTTAGGCTCACACCTGTTTCTATGGTTTACCTCACGTAATTATCTCTGCAGAACCATGGATTAGGTATTATTATCCTCATTTAAATTAAAGTAACTTTCCCAAGGTAAAAAACAGGTAGACAGGGCAGTTTTGAACTTATACTTTCTATGAAAACACTCTTACACTGTTTTCCCCATGCAAAACATCTCTGAGGAAAGACATTTCTGGATATTTCTGCCAGGAAGTTAGACAAGGAGCTACCCCAGTGTGGTTTGCAGAATAGTGCTCCTGAAGATGTTTATGTCCGAATCCCTGAAATCTGTGGGTTTGTTACGTTATGTGGCAAGGAGGAGTTCAAGTTGCTGATGGAATTCAGGTTGCAAGTTAGCTGACCTTGGAATAGTGAGATGATCCTGGATTATCAGGGTGGGCTCCGTGCAATCACATGGTTCTTGTGAAACAGGGAGGCAGGAGAGTCAGCCAGAGAAGGTGATGTGCCAACAGAAGCCGAGGTCAGAATGATGTCATTACTGGCTTGAAGATGGAAGAGGCCGTGAGCCAAGGAATGGGGGGTGCCTCCAGGAGCTGGACAAGGCGAGGCTGCAGATTCTTCCCAAGAGCTTCCAGTAGGAATGCAGTCTTGCTGACACATTAAATTTAGCCCAGCAAGACTTCTGTAGGATTCTGACTTCCAGAACTGTATGGGGCTGTTGAAAGCCACTAAGTTTGTGGTAATTTATTACAGCAGCAATAGGAAACGCACGCACCCAGTGTATCGAATATTGGCCATGGTCTAACTCTCTGCAGAGCAGGAACAAGAAGTCCTGAAGTGATTGGCTGTGTGTGCACACCCGCCACATGGAAATTTACATTAACATGTAACATGTTATCACTTGATTATATATTTATTAGCTCATTTTATTGTTGTCACCCTCCCCTAGCTAGAATGTCAGCTCCCTAAGAGCAGAAACTTGGTTTGGTGCATTCATGGCTGTATGCCCAGTGCCTCATGTGGAGGAGAGGCTAAAGTATTTATTGGATGATTAATTTTTTTCCCAGGTGACATTGCACCAACTAAATGGAAGCTAACTTATATCTTGTGGTGGAATACTGTATATTATATAAGTAATAATAGAAATAGAAGAAATTGAGTTAAAATTATGCTACCCTTGACAATCAAAATATTTATTTTCAGTGTTCAGTGTTTGGTCATAGGTGTAAATATTATTCACGTAGGTAGTAAATATTCCTATTTAAGGATCAAACATGCAATATGTGACATTCTGTTTATTTTGTGATGATCACCTCTCTTTATTTTATGAATATTTTTATGAATAAAATAAGAGAGATGGTTATCACAAAATAAATGCAATGTTGTATGTTGTATTTTTGACTTTTAAATAGAATGTTTCATGTTGCACTTTTGTGACAACATATTTGAAATAAAGGTCACTGAATTTTTTAATAATTATCTCAGTCTGGTTGGCATTCTGTTGACTGTATAGGTCATACTTGTTTATTGTTGGTTATTTAAAATATTATAGCTTATTTGAGATATTTGAATACTGTTAACTGAACACCTTTGTGCATGAGTCTGCTGTCAATCATGTTAGCTCTCCAGGCATCACCGTAGTAGTCCAGTAGCCTGCACTAGCTGGGAAAGCCACTGACGAGGACTCTGGAGTTAGAGAGCTTTTGCATATTGATAGAGAACTCTGTTGGCTAAGCTATCTGCCTTTAGGCTTGTTGCATGCTTTTATAATTTTTGTCTAAATCTATTTAGAGGGAATTCTCACCTGGCATCAGGTGTCCTCACCTTGCCTCTTCAACCTTAGCTTGTGCTTCTTCTATGGAAACTCATTCCTCATCAGAAATGCCCAGACCTCTATGACAAGTGTAGGCAAAAGCATAGTATGAACGGGACAATGATGGCAAAGGAGGAGCTACCAATTTGGAAAATGAATCGACTTGGAAACTGAATCAACCCCCAAGAGCGTTATTAGTATCAGACTAAATTATCTCCTTTAACTGCGTCACATCATGACCTTTACTTTTTAAACAGATATCTTGTTTTTCTTATCTTCTCTTCTTGACAGTTGCTTCGGTTTTTCTACATACTGACTGTTCCTCTGATAACAAAGCGAGAAGGAAAAACAAAATTTTGACCGTCAACTGAGTTTCGCAAGAGCGATGAGCAGTCCGGGGTGGGGAGGGGATCTCCCCAGGCTCCCCGTGGTTGTACAAGCCAGCAGCATTAACGGAAGTGCACACAGCAGTTCCAAGCCTGGGAGGAGAAGGATGTCCGCTCCAGGCAGTTTAGGATAGTTGTTTTGCCTCAGATGGCAAGAACATCACCCTTGCATCTTGAGCCAAGGAAACCATACATGGACACATCTTGTCCTACATGGGAAGGGATACCCCTGCAGGCTTCTGGGGTACCATAAGTGTCCCGGATGGCTCTTTCACCTTGGGGTTTGTTTTCCAAAGTTTTCTAAGTCCATTGGAAAGTAGAGTAGGAAGGAGGGGAGGAGGAAGGGGAGACAAGAAATACACTTGCCTGTGCATGCACTTTTCTGATTAATGTTCTGAGTGTCAGCACACAGTGAGGGTTTATTTTAGAAGACACCAGGAATGAAATATTTTATGTTGATATTGTGCAGGACTGATCTTTATTTTCGCTATGAAGGACGGTATAACTTCATGATGCTCCTGCATCTTTGTAGTTCCTGTCATGAAATCATTCAGGGGTAGGAAACATGGCTCACAAGAGTGAAGGGCATTGCCTAGAACAGGAGTGCTGGACAGTGACTCTAGAGACAGGAGTTCTAATCTCACTTCAGCTATTAACTTTCTGCATGTTCTCTTCTGTTCTCAGTTTCTTTATCTATAGAATGGGAGCATTTATGCTAAATTGTCTTTATATTGGTAACACTAATTTCTCTCTAATTTGATTATTGATTTTAAATCTCTAGCCTCCTGAAAGATGCTACCTTCTAAGGCTAATTTATAGCCAGAGTAATATGGTTTTGCTCTGAGCATGCCCTGAATCATTATTTGTTCTTATTTCATGAGAATTACTTTTGTAAGTGTTATTTTCTGTTGGTTTCACAGAGCCATTGAGATTGCACAGCTTGGATTTCTTCTGCATGTCATAAATTTTGCTAATAGTATAAACCCGTGTTTTTCAAAGTGAGAGCCTTGGAACAGCAGCATCAGCATCGCCCAGGTCCCCTGTGAGCTTGTTAGAAATGCAGAGTCATGGGCCCCTCCCCAACCTGCTGAATGGGAGCCTCTGAGGATGAGACCCAGGAAAGTTTGCTTAACGAAGTTGACATGTATTGCCTATGAAAGAGAAGTTTGAGAAGCACTGCTGTGAAACAGGGCAGCCAGGAGGTGCTGTGATTTTGCCCTCTGCACGTGGTCACACACTCAAGCATATGGTTCGCTCCTTGCATGACTGCACTTCAGATGAAATGCCAAGATTGAGACCCTTCTATGCTAGTGAAGCACAGGCTACTTTATTGAGAGCCTAGCAATATTGAGAGAGAAAAATGCAGACCTTCTTGGGGTAGAAAGGAGGATGGGTTTCCTTTCCTTATGAGATGGGATCCAGCTTCCTTACTACTCCAGAGTCTCCCATGGATGGTGGCTTTGCTGACTTCAGAGGGAGCTGCAGGTGCACAGGAGCACCGTGATGTCATTGGTGTGCTCTGAAGAAATGAGGCCATGAGAAGAAGGTGAACAGAAGGTATTTCTAAAGGGTCTGGGAAGAGGAACAGCACCTATGATAATGGCTATCATTTCTGTTGCACAGTACTGATTATTTTGATGTTTGGCCCTGGGCTTTGATTTCCAGCCCTGTGGTCACACACACTCCTTATAATCATCTGTTCCCAGGAGAAGGTGTCATGAATTCTCTCTGTTCCTCCAGCCTTAGCTGGCACTGGCCTGGAATACGGTGTGACTGTGTAGAAGCTGTTGGCATTGTTTCTGCATTGTAAACTCGCACACACTGAGTTAAATGCTGCTGAGCAGTTAACGTGCCCACTCCGGCTATTTTCTACCCAAGGATACTTGACTCATTTCTTGTATCCTCTACTGTCCTTTAAAGCTCAATAGTGCTCTATCGGGGCCATTTAATGTGGTGGCACAAGGCATGCCCTGCATGGGATGTCTGCTTATGTTTGAGTGGGACTGAGACCCTGGCCTGGAGCTGTAGCTGCTTGGAGCAAGACTGCCTTTTTCAAATGTGCATGAAGGTGCTACCCACTCATCTTCCCTGCCTATGCCCCTACCCAGTGCAGAAGTAAGGTGAGGTAGGGTGGTGCTGTCTCCAGTTTGTACAAAGGACTAGCTGCGGCTCTGGGTCCCTGTATGGTGCAAGGAGAAACATTTATTTTCACTCAGGTGCTCTGCCTTGATCTAAAGCAAAACTCATGGACTTACCTCCTACACTAGGGTCCCTTCCTATTTACACACCTAGGTTGAGTACCTGAGTCTCCTGAATTCCTGTGTCTTCATCAGAGCAGCATCTGGGACGCTGGGTCCCTGTACTAGCTCCTTCACAGCGTCTCTCCCATGGCCCCTCATCTGGACTGTCACCTCATCTCCCCTCAAGTCCAGATCTTGACACCTTGTACTTGCACCTTCTGGCTCCTTACCTGTCTGGCCCTCTAGACCCCAACCCCTTCCTCCTGACTATTCCAGCACATCACATGGACTGAGCTTCCTGCAGTAGCTTTGAGATGCTGGCAGGCGCATCCCCTGCAGAACATCCATTCGTATGTCCCAGTTTCTCCATTACCTACAAGGTGCAACTGAGCCCTGCAGCCTGCACCTGGAGCCTCCAGATTTCTGCTTCAGCCTACCTTGAAGATGAAGAGCCAGTCCATAGTCTTCAAGGTCAAGGTGCATATGGTTCATAAATGCGTTTAACAGCATGAACGCTGGGTGACAAACCCAATGAAGAAATAGTTTCACTCTTTCTTTGAACACTTGTGAAATGCTCATGTATGAGTCAAATTTCAAGGCCTAATTTGACTCCACCGCTTCTTCTATCTCATGGCGAACTTTTCTGTTTTTGAATTTATTCATAATTTAATTTGATATAATTCAACCAACTTTTATCGGGGAGTCATGCTCTGTTGGTAACATATGGGTCTAAACAGCATATGGGACACAGTCGTTGCTTTGAAGGCACCTAGAGTCAAGTAGGGAGAATGGGCATGTACAGTCAAAAGACTCTCATGCCACCTGTGAGGTGCCCCTAAAGAGCAGTGTGGGAGTGTGCAAGGGGTGTTGATAGTGAGTGATATGGGTTAATTCCACAATTCCACAAGACAGCTCAGGGGGAAGCCAGCAGTGCCTTCCTAGAGAAGCTTGGAGTCTCTGTCCCTCCCAGGGGGTTGATAGACCGGCCCATATATCAGAGTATGCTTCTATCCTCCACTCTACACTAGTTTTAGAGAAAAAATAAGCAGGCTTATCATGGTGGCTCATGCCTATAATCCTAGTACTTCGGAAGGCTGGGGTGGGAGGATTGCTTGAGGCCAAGAGCTTGAGACCAGCCTTGGCAACATAGCAAGACCCCAACTCTACAAAAAAATATGCAAAAATTGGCCAGGCATGGTGCTGCATGCCTGTATTCCCAGCCACTGGGGAGGCTGAGGAGGGAGCATCAGTTGAGCCCAGGCATTTGAGGCTGCAGTAAACTATGATTGCGCCACTTCACTCCAGCCTGGGTGACAAAGTGAGACCCTGTCTCAAAAACAAAACAAAACAAACAAAAAACAAACAAACTTAGCATGAGCACCAAGGGCATATTGAAAGGTCAACAGCTGTGGCAGAAACCCACAGAGAGAGAGGGATGCAAGTGTGGAGATGGAGTGAGGGAGTGTCCCTTGGGGATGGTGGCTCATGTTTATAAACCTCACTCTTTATTTTTCGGTAGAGTTTTCCTTTTCTTTTCTGGGCTGTTATTCTCCAAGGAACTACCTAAGCTCTGGACACTTCCAAGCCTTGCAACGAACTTTAAAATGTGATATTCATTACATTATTTAGCACTTGGCCTGAAATGATGACGATGACAAATTATGGCAATACAACAAACATTTGATTAGCTCTGTTTCATTGGGATTCTTCACATTTTGAGTTTAGAGACCCTCTAGGTTTTGGGAGCTGCAGATGTTCATCCATTTTCCTTTCCTTCTGAAGTTCCTTCTGCCATGGAAAGAGAAGTTGGGAGGAATTTCAGCACCTGGTGCTCCTGGGCCTGCAGGCAGGGGTCAGTGTCTGGTGTGGGTGGCAGGGTTGTGCATCTGGATTTGGTTAGCTGGCTGGCCATCTGCTGTTCCCTTGCCTCAGCTGCCCATCTTCACCTGCTTTGCCATCTGTAAGTCATCCTGAGAAGGGATTTCATGAGAATTACCTTCTGAGAAGGCCTGGTGTGCTGTCCCTTTCAAGTCATGGGAATCTGTGCTTTGTGGGTTCGGCATCTGTTCCTGTCATGTGCTAGCTCAGCTTGGGTCCAGTCTCTCTGAGACAACCAAACACCAGCAGGGCCAGGCTGGAATCTGGGCTCTGAGCTGATCCTTCCCCTGCTCTCCATGCATAGGACCTGTCTCTTCTCCTGCGTCGTCATTGAATGGACAACAGCATGAGCATTGACCTGTGGCTGAATTCAGCCGGATTGAGATTCACTCTTGGTGAGAGGGAGATTGAGCAGGAGAGATATGCAGCTCTCATGAGGGGCTCTTGGTTTGGCCTCCTTCTCATCAAATCCCAGCCTGCTCCCCCTCTTTCCTCGCAGCCTCCACCTCGCCTTCTGATTTAAGCCTGGGCCTGAGTTTCGCGTCTGTCGGTTTTACTTTCAGTCGATTTTACGGGTGCCTGAGCGGCTGTAACATTTTCCTGCTGCCTTTTCTATTTTCAACCCAAATAGGAAGTGACAAAGATGGTTTTGGTGCAGAGAGAATGTGATTCATTTTGTTACTTTTTTAAAACTTTTTTTAAAGTTCAATATATGTACAGAAAAGGGTATCTATCATAAGTGTATATAGCTTGATGAATTTTCACTAACTAGACAGCAGCTGCCAGATTAAGAAACAGAGCAGGATCTGCACCCTTGAAACCTGCACATGGTCCTTCCGAGTCACCCCCCACAAGAGTGACCACTGTCCCAGCTTCTAACAGCAGAGAGCAGCTCTGCCTGTTCTTATGCCGTTTGTCATCTGTGTGTCTGTTCTCTTGCTGAATGTTATGCTTGTGAGATTCATCCATGTCGTCATGTCTAGTTGTAGGTTATTCATTATTGTTGCCGTTCACAGTTTTATTGTGAGAACTGATGGATATTTGTGTGATTTCTACTGTTCATCTATAATGAGCTGTGCAGCTCAGAACATTCTTGTTCATGCCTTTCCGCCATCACTTGCAAGTATTTTGATCTGGCTTATACTCCAGAGTGGAATGGCAGGGTCTGAGGGGATGCTATGTTCGGCTGCAGTAGATCCTAATAAACAGTTTTCCAACATGGACGTACCTATTTAAAGTGTAACTTCGATTTTAAAGCAAAGTGAATGCTTGGGTTTGAACTTCACAGTCACATTTATTGGATTGAAAGGGCTCATTGGCAACCCACAGCCAAGAGACCAAGAGAGGGTCCTAACCATGGGGAGGGAGCAGTTGCCAGTGCCCTGGCATCCTGGTCCCCACCCTGGTCTGGTGTTGGGTCTCTGCAGCATGCAAAGGGGATGGCCAGACAAGACACACCGAAGACACACCTCCTGCCCTCTGGAGGCTGATTGTTTCAACAATGATCATCAGTATTACTATTGATCTTTCTCCTCCTCCTGTCCTTCTCTTTCACTTCTCCCCTCCACTTCACCCAAAAAAAGGAGTTTTATTCCCATCCCTCACCCAGCACACACATGGGTGCATGCACACACACACACACACACACACACACACACCCGCCAAATTCGTGGGAGGACCCACTCCTAAGGTTGGGATGCAGTCGGGAATCACAGTGTGGGGAAAAGTGTTAGTTACACTGGAGGAAGTGTGATGCAATCACTGGAGCTCTTTGAGAAAAGCTTATTTTTTTTTTTTTAAAAAAAAAAAACAACACAGAGTAAGAATGAGTCTTTCCAAAATTACTGTGTCTGGGGCCAGGCCTGGAGACAACCCTATCCCTCTCTTATGCTCCTTGCGCAGTGTTTGAGATGCCTAAGCCCGTATGAAGCACAACAGGAGAAGCAGCCCCAGTACCCTCAGATAAAAGCAACAGGTGATGCGTTTTCTAAATAGTGCATTGCCTTTCTAGTGCCACCTCCTGCAACTGGGGATCCCGCTGCCAGCAGCCTCTCCAGGCACCCCTGAGGCTGTCTCTCACAGGTGGGCTAGGAGATGGGGAACAGGGCTCGCTGCTCACCTGAGGACCTGCATGGGCAACTGGAAGGGGCCAGCTGGACACAAGAGGCACTGGGTGCTGTTGGAGAAGAGGGTGCTTCTTCGGGACATTTGTTAGCCATCAGAGGATGGTGACCCCAGGGTGGCTGACCCTTTCTTCCTCCATTCACTTCAGCTGGGCGTGGCAGAGGAGCTTGGACATGCATCAATTGCGTGTCTGCAGGGCCGGAGAGGTGTGTCATATTAGCAGGTAACCGATTTGATCCACACAACCCTGTCACATTGTTTTCACCCCAAGGGTCCTGGCTCCCAGCCTGAGGGATCTCAAAGGTCCACCTCGATGGCTTTGCCTTTGAGAAGTTGGGGGAGTGGAGGCATGGGTGAGGAAACTGCCTGGACACAACCCAGGGGCCCTGTGGGCAGCCTTGGCACTAGTCCAGGGCTAGGAAGCTGCCCCCTCAGTTCTATGGCCCTCATTGGACTGTGTGGGACCCCATGGTCTGTGGAGTGGGAGAAGCACAATCTGCGGTTGTCCTGAGTCTTTTCTGTCTTCCTGCAGGCTGCCCAACCCCAAGGGCCTAACAGAGATGATCAGTTTAACCAGGTAGAACATGGTGGTTTTGATACCTCCTTCTGTTAGTTTCTTCCAAATGGCCAATGTCTTGGAAAATTCTGTTGACCAGTAAAGCTTTATTAATAAAGCATTCATTTTTTCATTTTCCCACTGAAAATCATCATAGACCCACATGACTGCCAGTGGGGCTTCGGATCACACTGCAACAACTGCTGTGACTACTAGAGTTTATCTAACTCTGTCTGAAACTAGAGGCTCGTGATGTTCTTGTGAGCCATTGCAGCCTCAGTGGTGTACATCTGAGGTTCCTGTTGCTTTGAAATAACATGCAGACCCTCAATACCACACTGTCCTACTTCTAGAAGGAGAAGTAACTCTGAATGTGAGTTTGCATTGTAAAAGTAGTTTTCTCCTTCCAGGAGTTTCCAAATTCTAAGTGACAGGGAACTCCAGGGATAGTAAAACTCTCTTCAGAGTGGACAAAACTCTGTATGTGCAGACAGGCTCAGGAAGCCAGGGAAGCCAGAGGAGGTGCTGCTGCAGTAACTCATCTCTCTTGTGAAGGTGGAAATGAAAAAGGAATCTCAAACCTCCTTCTGTGGGTCACCCACTGTCTCTGGTTAGTGAGCCTGATTTGTGGGCAGGTGAGTAATTGAGGGAGGGAAGGAGGATAGGCTGGGGATGAAGGTTGGGTTGGGATGTTGTCTCTGCTTGGGTTTGGCTGATCCCACAGGGTGCTCTGGAGCACAACAACATCACACAGTTGATCTTATCTTGGGTCAAAGGGACCACTTTTTGTAGACCCAGTCAGCCACTCACTAGCCCCTGGCTGCCCCTCACATGGGGCAGGGGAAATGTGTGACTCCTAAGCAAGGCAGCTTCTCTGGACATGGGGGAAGCTGAGAGCCAGGAACAGCCAGAGCTCACAGCAGCAGGGTGCATGGCCGGCAAGGGTATCTGCAGGCATTGGCAGCAAGTGCCACGCCTCCCACTTGTGAATCTGGCTGGCCATGGGCTACCACCTCTCTCGGCCTGTCCCGGTGAAGAGGGTTGGTCTAGATTTAGATCCTACTGTTTGAATAAGTCTCTGCAGCCCTGCAGGGATCTTGCAGTAGATTGAGGGAAAGCAAACCAACCATGTCCAAAAAGACCATGCCAGTGGGCAAAGTGGAGCAGCGGAGATGTGGCTGTTAGGGTAGGGCACGGACGGGGTTATCCAGAGGTGTGGGGAGGCGTGCCTGTCTCAGACCTGTCCAAGATTCTTTCTGGATGGCATTTCTGCTCAGCCATGTGTTCCTGCTTCATCCATGTGCTTTGAGGCCCCAGGGTTTGTGCACACAATACTCGGGGCTTGGGAGCGCCCCATGTAGCTCAGAGCTGTCCACCCCTCACTCCCCAGGCATCTCCTCTCAGGCCAGGGATGCTTTTCTCAGGATGGCCTGGCCGTTTTCAGGCCACTCGGTTTCTCCATTTCTCCATTCTTGCGGTGGGCCTATTGATTAGGAGAATCTCACCCAGTCTCGCTTTGGCCGGGGTAGCCCTGCCAGGTCTGAATTCTTTTCAAAAATTGAAAAGTACTTGTAAGTAGATTAACCGTGCATGCCCGGGGCGTTTCCCAAAGCCAGCATTGACAAGTAGATAAGAATGATTTATAACTAGCACTTCAGTCTGTGTCAGTGGTGCTTGTGGACATATAACGGTGTCTTCGGCTCGATTTCTTCTTGGCTGAGTTGGAGATGCTCCTTCCAGGCTGGTGGCTCTGAATTCAAGAACTCTGGCACACTCAGCTCTCATTGAGGGCAATCGTGATGAATAGTGAATCAGCTTCCCCTGACAATGGGGGTCATTTTACTGCAAAATGGCTGCCCTTTGTGTCTCTGGGAAAAGGGTGCTGAGAAATGAATGTCGAGGGCTGTAGAAATGCTGAATAATAAGTGAACTTGATCCCATCGGGCAGCGAGTCTGAATGCTTCCCTTTGATTTGACCCAGTTATACCTTCAAGGTCCCAGGACTGGTGCTTTGGAAAAAGTGACTGGTTCCAGCACATCTCTGTGTGCCTCAGTGCTATCAGATCTCCATCATGGACTCTCATCTCAATAGAATGTTAAGTTTTAGAATAATAACTCAAAGACTTTCCTGGAAAAGGTGGAGGAGGTGAGGTGAGGGGTGGGATTGTGAATGGGCATACTGGAGACCCAGCTCCAAGAGGAAGATTAATTTAGAACTCAGAGGGAGGGGCCTTGGCTTAAGCTGGAGCCGAGCTGCATGGGCCCTGATGGGAATAAATAGAAGCTCCAGGTTTTGTAGGTGTTTCACCTGATTCCTTTATTCATTAAGTCAATGGGCAGGTGTGGGATTAGGTCAGTTTTGCTCGTATTGCATTTGAGATGTCCCATATAGATTGAGGTTTGGACGATAGAGGTTTGGGTTGTGGGAGGAAGCAATTCTTTACTCTTTTCCCAAGACTGTACTGAAAGCAGCTGGGATTGCATCTGATGTTTTCCACACATGATTGTAATCTGAAAGTACAGGGAAGTTGTCGGTTGTCTCTAAATTCACGGGGCAAGTTTGCATCCCTAGTTAAGTAATAATTTAAAGAAATGGTTAATCATGACCTTCCTACAGATATAAAATAAACATGTGTTGAAGATTTTGTTTAACTCATTATGAATGAGGAAACTGGTAAGATATTATAGACATTTCAAAGGAGAATCCAAAGAACAGACACAAATATAGATCAGGAGTATTGAAATGAATGTGCAAATGGAGGCAAAATTGGTTTCTTTCATAGTAGGGGAGAGAAGTCAATTGAACCTACTAGACAAAATTTGCATGTATAGATAATTATTTTGCATCACCGTCAATTTACAGAGTTGTAAAAGAGCTCAAATGCAATGAAAAGTAAGAATAATCTGGAAAGGTGTGCTGTAAACAATGCATAATTTCCTATTGAACCACATTTTTTTTCCTTTTCTCTTCTTAGTAAAGTTCAATATTTTTATCATTAAACTTGTTCAGAAAGTGTCTGTCTCTTTAAAATATGTAAGCAATAATAAAAGTTTATTTTTTATTTGAGATGTTTTATGTCTGTTTTTATGATATTAAATTTTAGGTAGGGCTTTTACTCTCCAAATAACTCTAAGAGTTAATGAAATTATCCCAGGTGATTTCCTGAGACATATGTTAATGAGTAGAAAGTATGATTTATAAGATTGATGTATATTATTTGTAAGATACTGGGGATATGAATAACATTGGAATAATGAGTCTGTGACCAGAATAAAATAGCTCAAACAACACAGAAGTTTCCAAAGCACAACTGTTACGGGGTGGGCTACAGGAGGTGAGGGAATAAGACACATTCAGAAACATCTAGATAATTCCAGAACACAACTTCCCCAAAATAACTGCGAATTTCTTCATGCATTATTTTTGAATCTCTGAGAACTTCTAGAGTGATTTAATGCAAGTTAACGTTTTTCCTAGTTCAGAAGAACCCCACAGGGTAGATGCCTCTATCTTGTCTGTCTTTCTAAAGTTTATCCTGAAAAGATGTACAGGAGAACATGGGAAGGAGTAGGTAATTCATGGCAGAATTGAACTTGCATAGCTTCTTCTGGTGTAATGTGGAAATAGTTCTTCTTGACCTTTCTGCAGCCTTTGACATTGTGGACTCAGCTCTCCTGTTGGAAACCTATCCCTCATTTCCTTAACCCTCTTACAGTCCCTGTTTCTCATCTGCTAGGGCTGCTTCCTGTGTCTTTCTCTGGCCCCTTCTTCTTTCCTCCCCTTGGTTCTGAGGACGCAGCCCCAGCCACCACGCTCCTCTCTCCCCAGAGCCTTCCCCAAGAACTGAATCCCCATGTGGAAAATCAGCCACCCACCTTGATTCAGATGACTATGATCTTCATTCATCTCCCGAGCATGATTCCAGTATTCCCCACGACCACTGGAGGTTTCCACCTGAATGTTCTTACACTCGTTACTCAGAGTGGCTGAAATGTAGATAATCAAATATCTTCCAGTGAAATATAGCTCCCTTTTAAACGTATTCTGTCATCCAATTGTTTGACAATTACCAAGCATTGTCAATTCTTTCTTCTCAATCTCTCTCCTATCTGACCTTTCCTCCCATTCCATTGTCAAGCCATAATCCAGGCCTTTATCCCTTCATCAAGGGGTCATCCTAATAGCTTCTGCATTCATCTTAATTCAGTGAGCATTCCTTTAGTGCCTTATGAGTAGATACCGTGAACCAGGTGCTGACGTGCCTGGTAGGGCTACAATGCCGAGAGGCTGCTGGGAAGACAGACATCTGTTAGATACTCACACTGTTAAGCAACTAATCATAAACTGCAATAAGTACTAGAAAGAAGGTGTGGTGAGAACATGCAGTGGGGAACTGGACATTAGCCTCTAGGGCCAGACACGGCATCTGAGGAATGAAGAGACATGACATACATCAAGGCGAGGTGGAGGGGAGAATTTACCAGGCAAAGTCCCAGCGTTGGCCAAGTCTATGGGGTGGTTGGAGGCATGGCATGTCAGAGAGACTGAGCATGAAAGGCCTGTTGCTAGAGCGAGGTGAGGTGGGAGAAGGCAGCGGCAGGCCGGCAATGTGAAGTTGCAGTAGGAATTCAGGTGTCTATCCTCAGGGCAGAGGCGAGTCTTTGAAGAGCTTAAGCAGGAAGGGAATGACAGGATCGGGTAAGCCTTTTCTAAAGGTCATTGTGACTGCTTTGTGATGTCCAATAGACAAGATAGCCTGAAAATCCTCCTGATCCAAAACAACAGGAAATGCTGGATAATATCACAGCAGAGCTGAACTTAGAAGCAGGTGGGAGATATCCTTGGAGCTGTAAATAAAGAGGAAGCTGAATACCTAAGGAGCATGTTGTCACTCACTACTGCATCTATCCTGGTGGCATTTGCCCATCTCAGTAAACAAGAAATGTCCGTTTTAATGACTGCACAAGGACAGAAGACAAGGCTGGGGGTGAAAGTGGGTTGGGGAATGGGATCTGTGACCCTGCCATGAAAGAGGAGCCTTTTGATTAATAAACAGGGGACTGTATGGTAAATCCGCTTCTCACGAAATAAAATGCTAGAAAGTTTGTCTCTTTTGATCTGGGCTCTAGGTGGGGCTGGGGGAGTCTTCTTAAAAAATATCTTATCGTGGACCTGCCCCAAGTGGGTTTGGAGTTCTTTACGCTATTTTCATGGTCCTGGAAACCTCATGCCAAGAAATTAACATATTATAGTAATGGGGTTCACACTGGTCATCACTGCAGGATTCCTAGAAGAAGAATGGAAATTTTCTCTGAAATTCTTAGTAGAAATGAACTCTAAATAACTTCAAATAATAATATTCATGAATATTTATATAAAAAGATATTTTAAATATTTCAGACTGTATAAAGCAATGACTACATAAGTATGATCAATTTGAGTTGGCGATCAGAATTATGACATTTTAAGTCCCTGTATTTTTGAAGAAGACAGTCAATATAGAGTGAAATTTAATTTTATTAAATGAAATGTTTATGTTAAAATTTATGGAGAATTACCAAGATAATACATTCACAACACAAAGGCACAAATGGTTGAAAATAAAAGAATGGAAAAATATGTAGTAGGCAAACACTAACCAAAAGACACCATTGGATTAGGTTGGATATTACTATCCAATAAAGTTGATTTAAGAGCAAAACATTCTTATTTGAGACAATTTTAATGCTAATGGTAATTTTAATGGTAAATGGTACAGTTTACTGGGAAGATAAAACAATTTAAAACTTCTAAACATTTAATAACATAGTCTCAACATGTCAAAAAAAAACTTCACCAGAAACTGAAGATATAAGAAGAAACAAGAAATTTTTTAAAATGACAAATTTATAATCAGATTGAGAGATTTTAATACAATTTTTTGGTAACTGAAAGATCAAATAATAAAAAAGTCTTTAAGGTATAGAAGATTTGAACAATGGTTTGATTTGATGGACATATATAGAACTTTACTCTCAACAATATAGCATAATATTTTCCAAAATATCTAAGAATAAAACATGTGTAAGAATTCACTTTGTACGTGGCCATAAGACAAGTCTCAAAAAATGTCATTGAATCAACATCACACCAGTTAAATTATTTGACTACAGAGAGACATATATAGCCTTATGTTGAATATTGTATATATTATCTTATGCTTTATTATATCACAGTAAAGGAAGACTAAAATTAAATATGCTAATTGTTCAGTGTGATAAGTTAGAAGAAAGAATAATAAACCTAAACAAATTAGAAGGAAGGAAATAATATATGTGAGTAGAATCAATGAAATAGAAAACAGCTATTATCAGTAGAATGGTCAAAACTCAAGTTTTGTTCATTATGAAGAACAGTAAAATACACAGATTCTTTGACAAACTTGATCAGCAAAAATGAATAATGTTAGACAAGAAAAGGAGGATATAGGTACAGCTATAGCAGAGATTATTAAAAAGATAAAGTGACTCTTACCGACATATTAGGCAACTCAGATGAGATTGACATTTTTTCTAGAAAAATATAACAACATGACTGAACAAGAAATCGAAAATGTGAAGAGATATATAACACTAAAAATTTTTATCAGTAGTTTAAAATATGTTTATTTAAATCTATGATGTAATTTATCTCATGAACAGATAAAAAAGAACAGGATTATTTCAATAGGTGCAGAAAAACATTTTTAAAATTTGAGCCTATTCTTTGTCTCTCTCTCCCTCTATCTCTGTCTTCTATCTCTGTCTCTATCTCTTTCTCTATCTCTATGTCTGTCTCCATCTCTATCTATCTCTATCTCTATCTGTCTCTATCTTGTTGTCTGCAAAGCAGGGCTAGTAGCGAGTAAAGACTATTTATCAAAACCTGAAAGTAAATATAATTATCAATTAAGAAATAATAAAAGCATTTCCTTTAAAATCAGGAACAGGCAAGAGTGATCATTATCATCCCTTTTAATCAATATTTTATTTGTGGTTATAATCAGCGTAATAAGTCATAAAAGGAAAGTAAAAGCATTTCAACATAAGAAGTACATTTGTTTATAAATACGTTTTTTAAATAAAAAAGAATATAAATTCGATGATTAGAGTTAGAAACAAAATCAGTTCCATATGTACACGTCAGTCATGAATAGAAAAGTACGTAGCATTTAGAAAGCAGGGCCAATGACCCCACTAGGCTCTCTGATGGCTCAGTGAGGCATTGCCTGGTGAGTGAGCCTTCCATTTTAGGTACAGAAAGAATTCTGTGTGCAACTTATGCCCACCCTCCTACCTATCCTCGCCAAAGTTACTTGTAACCCCAGTTGCTTTGCATAATATTTTTTTGACTAAAAGAAAATTATGGAGAAAAAATTTTAAATCCTCTTTCTGAAATGTCTTCCACTCTTTTTAGTGATCTATGACTTTCTCAGAAAACTCTTTTGGAGGAAAGGGTGTAATCCTGAGGTAGTAATGTTGTGGATAAAAATATGAGGCTCATAGC
This sequence comes from Gorilla gorilla gorilla, assembly GCF_029281585.2. Classification (NCBI taxonomy): domain Eukaryota; kingdom Metazoa; phylum Chordata; class Mammalia; order Primates; family Hominidae; genus Gorilla; species Gorilla gorilla. Next base: position 29,251,393 of record NC_073245.2, read on the forward strand.
CACTGAAATGCTCATTTCTAGAGGAAGAAGACAGTTCCCAATTCTCTCTGGTTTGGTAGCCAACAATCACGTGTAGCTGATGGAGCAACTTGAAATGTGGAATTGACATGTGCCTTAGGTATAAATGCTCATCAGATTTTGAAGACTTCGTATAAAAGAATGTGACTATTTCCTTATTAATTGTATATTGAGAACATGCTGCATTGATAATATTTTTGATATATTGGGTTAATTAAAAGTTACTACACTTAATTTCTTTTAGAAAACTTCTAAAATGTGAACACTAGAAAATTTAAAGTTACATATGTGATTTGCTTTTTAGATGTTTTATATCTACTTGATGACACTGTTGTAGGTCCTCCAATTCCTAATTGTGTGTTTTGGGGTTAGTGCTTAATTTTCTCTCAGCCTCAGTTTCCTCCTTTGTAAATAAGTGAGATAAGTGTGTCCTCTACCTTAGATGATTGAGAGTATTCCATGGAGAAACCCATCCTTTAAAAGACAACTTTCTAAATGGTAAAGCTTTATAAAACCTACATAGGTTTGTTGTTTCTTATTTTTCAGTCCAGTTTTGTTCCAGAGGATGACATAGTCCCAAAAATAGAAAAAAACAAAACAAAACAAAACAAGGTGGAGGGCTTGGAGAAAATCTACCATGTTTCTGCCACGTTGCCTCCTTGTGGGAGCCAGATGTCAGAACCAACCTCTAGGCAAGGTTTTGCCATTTCTCTTCTACTTTCAAAGAGAATTCTGTGTGCCCTGCATCCCGTTCATCATGCTGCAGTAGTACAGAATTGTAAACATTACCATGTAAGCTGAAAATGTGCAATATCATCTAAATAATTAATAAAAAAAGACGATGGTTTTGTAAACTTTAACATTTTTTCTCAAATCTTTAAAAACTCTCTTAGTATTGGTTATAAAGCATAGTAAAATGGAAAATAGTGAAACTAATATTCAGTCAGTACATTTAACAGAACATTAAAAATATTGGCATGGAGAAAAGGGAACCCTAGTACCCTTTTGGCAGAAATGTAAATGAATACAGCCATTATGGAAAACAGTATGAAGGTTCCTCAAAAAACTAAAATTAGAGTTACTATATGATCCAGCAGCTCCACTTCTGGGTATACATCCAAAGACTTTGAAATTGGTATGTTGAAGGGATATGCACATTCCCATGCCTGTTGCAGCACTATTCACAATAGCCAAGATACGGCAGCAACCAAAGCGTCCATCGACAGATGAATGGCTAAAGGGAAGGTGGTGTATATATACAATGGAGTACTGTTCAGACTTGAAAGATGATGTCAGTTGTGACAACATGGATGAACCTAGAGGATATTGTGCTAAGTGAAATTAGCCAGGCACAGAAAGACAAATACCGCATCATCTCATATGTGGAATCTAAAATAACCAGACACATAGAAGCAGGGAACAGAATAATGGTTTCCAGAGGCTGGGGAGTGGAAGGAATGGGCAGATGTTGGTCCAAGGATATGAAGCTTCAGTTGGACAGGAGGAATAAATGATAAGTATTTGAGATAACGAATATGTTAATTAGCTTGATCCAGTCATTCCACATTGTATATGTAGATCACAGCATCACTTTGTATCTCACAAATAGATCCAATTACAATTTGTCAATGTGCAGTTGAAAAGCCATTATAATTTTGAGAACCAAAGTGTTTTATTTCTTTGTAAAACAAACTTACCAAGAGTAGTTTGAACAGTGCTTATGATGTGGAGCGAGTATCTTTCCTAAGCCCTGGCAAGCTTCCGTACTCCTTTCTAAGTTTGGCTCAGCTTCCAACATCTTATCTTTTGTGCTCTCAGTGTCATGAAATATCTTCAAGCATTTCTTTAAGACATCATCCTTTTCCTCAAGACCACTTTCTTCATTTGTGTTGTTTGTCTTCACTAATTCCTGTGTCTCCAAATCTAGAGTGTCTGTACCTCAGGAATGTCAACATCCCCACAGTCAGCTGCTTCTTCTCTAGCTCCATTTATATTCCATTCACATTTCATTTCCAGCGTGAACACGTTTCATTTCTTTGCTTCACTTTCATCTCATCTTGTTGGCCAGTTGTTTCTTTTGGCCATCTGTCTTGTAAAATGGGTTTATCGCTGGGAGACAGGAAGGCAACACAACTTCACGATTTGCTATCTATTGGTGGACTGAGTAACTGATGCACAGTGACCCCTGGCGACTCACTTTGAAAAAAAAATCAGCATGTTAGTCATGGATCATGGTGCACATGTTAATTGCATGGTGATTTGCGGACTGAAGCATTAGGGGCGGAATTTACACTTTTAGCAATTACAGTTAATATACCGTGCTAACTGAAACTTGGACAGTGTTATTGGGGCACTAAATTAATGCCTACAGAACTATGCCAAGTGAAGACTGCCTATGCTCAGCATTTTCAGACAGTTGTTCCTTGGAGGAGTCTTTGTCTCTTGTCTTTTGACTGACCTGAAAGGCCATCTTTCCTATTTGCAGACCTCACATGCTGTCTTCTGAGCATTCCAAGTGTGCAGAGGAGATGTGCAGGGGTCGGTAGTCATTCAGTCATTCAACAGCCATGTGTGCAGTGTCCACGCTGTGCTGAGCTCAGCGCTGGGTGCTGGCATATTTGCTGGCAATTTCCAGTGCCTTAAATTGCTGTCATTTTTGGCTTTTGGCAGCTAACTTTCCGGCATATTTTCCAAACCACTGCTTATACAATTTGCACAAGGTTTTAAAGTTACCTCTCACTTGCACAAATTTCCACTATCTTGATTGCTGGAATACACATACTGTCAGGAGCATCAGGTTCCTCCGGTTGGGATACAGTCCCCGTCCTGGCATGCCAAATGGGGCAGTCCCTTTCTAAACAGAACAATCAGCTAATGGACACAGTCTAAACTTGCATAGTTGCTGGTTAATTATTCAAAGCATGTTTCATTAAAGCCAGTCCCATTTCTCAGCATCTTCTTTCTTCAGTGTTTTTAATTGACCTGAGAATTAGCATACTCTGAAGGGTGTGTTAGAGTTTATTTAGAATCAGATGTCTTTGCCTGGAGCATTAAATTCCACTGAAAAACTACTTCAACCAGAAGAGAGGTGTGGCCAGAGAGAGAGGTTCATAGTTTTAGAGCTTTTTAAAAATGTTTTAATCCTTTTGAGATTCTTTGCCATTAAATATATTAAGTAGTTTTGGCAAATAATGTGTTTGCTTAAGAAATCCAAAACACTTTTTATAAGGGAGCTCCCTGGCTCCCAGTGGTTAAGGGAACCAAACGTTTATGGATCTGGGAGTGTGCCAGGGACTTTCACATATCATCATCCGCAATCCTCATAATGGCCTTATAGGATGGAAATTGTTATCTTCATTTTCACAGTTGAGGAAACTGAGGCCTAGACAAGTAAATTAAGATGCCCAAGATCTTACTTCTGTTTGATGTTAGAGCTGAATTCTGACTTTTTAGTTTGTCCGATTCCAAAATCATTATACTTTTCCATATATAAATGATTGCAAATGCCTGACATGCCAGCCACCACTCTTCCATTCTGGTACCATTACAGACATCACTAATTGATAACCTATGTATTCAACCTGCCTTTTGTCATGCAGCTGCCCATGAACGCTGCTCAGAATGGAAAACCCAGCTCACCCTCTAAATGGAAGATAATGTAAGCAAAGAGATTTTAGGGTAGCACTGATACAAGCTTTTAGGCCAGTGTAGCCACTCACTGATGTTGGATTGGAGGTGCCCCTCCCTCATACTGGCATTTTCTTATGCCCTCTATTTCTACATTAGGGATAGTAAGAGAGCACTGAAGCATTCCCTGTGGAAGAAGCCACAGACAGGGAAGAAAAGTAAGAACTTATTAATTTAAATTCTATCTGTTTCGCCAGTGTCTTGGTTTGGGTTCCTCTAGAAGCATACACTCAGACAAGGACTTGGGTGCAAGGAGGTGACCTAAGAAGCACAAGAGAGAGAATGAGGTAATGAAACAGAGTGAGGGGAAGGGCAGATAAAGGTGCATTCTTAAGCAGAACACTGCAGGGGACAACGAGGGCCCAGCTTTAGCCAGGGTCTCAGAGAGTCTGTGGAACAGGCTTCAGAATTGTCCCATGAGAGAGGCAAGGAAGCCAGGGTATTGATCCACCTAATTCAGTCCTCTGCAGGTTGAGGGTTGCTCACATCCCTCCACTCTCCTAGAATTAAATCTTATCTGCCTCTCAGTTTGTCTGTGCTGGTCCTGCAGAAAGCCCTCCAGGAGGAGCTGGGAGACTCCAGCCCTGGAGTTGAGGAGCTGTCATCAGGACACTGCACCAGGGCAGCTGGGGTCCCCAAGGGGGCATGAAGGGGGCCCCTCCAGTATCTGTGTGCTCTCTAGCTGGCTCTGTTGGGTAACTTTCTCTGATGGTGATCAGAGTTAAGTTGATCCCACTGTCCTAACTTTAGAAAATCACTGAGATTCTGTATATCCTGAACGCCACCTAATGGGATGTATAGACCACAGATGGCCTTTCTTTGTGGCCAGGCTACATTCTCAGTGGTTGCAGCCCAGCAGCATGGATTTGAAATGTATGGTGGTGGTTGATTCCACCAAAGACAACACAGAGTGTTGTGTGTAGCTCTTAGTAAATTCCTTGTTATCTTTTACAACCATCTCGGGCAAATATTGTTCCTCTTGACACAGTGGGCCATGTTAGCCAGAGCAAATGTTACCCCAGACAACCGTGAATTGAAGATGAAAGAGGAGTTGCAGCCAGAATAACTAGCTTGGAAATGGAGCCAGTCTTTCAACAGCAGAAGGGGCAGATAGGAGGCAGGGTGAACTCAGACAACCTTTGTGCTGAAGAGACCCTTTGCTGTGTGAGGGTCTAAGCAGTTGTGGGTAGCAAAATTTTTGCCACCAAGGCTTGGAGTAAGAAGAAAAATCATGGTGGTGACAGAGTAGCAATATACTTGTGGTCATAGGCGCTAATTAACCCAGACAGCTGATTTTAATCATTGCTGTCATCTGTTGCAATCAGCTAGCTGACAGAGGGGTTCAGTTTCATCTTTTCCAATAAGTGAATATTCAAAGCTATTCTCTTTTGTCTCTCTTTCAGCTTAAAAAAACAAAAAGCCTGAAATTGGAATTGGGGGGGGGGTGCCTGTTCCAGAAACCCCTTGCAATTGCCCTTCAGTCATCTTAGTACATTCATTTGTATGTGACTTTGTCTCACTGGATTGTGTAAACTAGGCAGAGAATAACTCCGCAGATCTTACTCAACAACTCCCATGATATAAACTTCTTGGGATCCTCCAGTGAAGCCTCTAGTATGGGGGAGGGGTCAGCATGTTTAGAATGAATGTGTCACTAGCTCTGTGCTAAATTCTAAAGAGACACATAGAAGAGGTGGTGCTTGATTTCACAATCTCATGGTACAGCTTTGGGTGCATTTAGATTTATATAATTATGCAATGGGTGCTTCGCCTGTTGGAGTGAAGCAAGGTCATGTGGCAACTTGTGGAGCAATTCTCGGACACTTGGGCTTCCCACGGGGTTAGGCAATCCTGCTGCTCCTAAGTGCCCCCAGGCAACAGACGGGATGGTATCATTTATAGAAGGCATCCAGCTTTGGGCCGGTGGTCTCATCTGCCATTTCCTATAGGAGTAGGTAGAGGAGGGGACAGACCTAAAGACTCACATTCTCTAGGGGTTTGTTGGGATGTCCCAGGGCCCTGGCACATCCTGAAAATTTCAACCAGGGAGTGCAAATGACCTGCCACGCTTGGTTGCAGGAATCTGTCATTTTCAGGGCATTTTCGCTTCAAGAGAGGCATGAAATTGTTTTAGACTCTGGGGTCTGATGAAGGTGTGCGCAGCACAGGCTCATGTTGCCCTTGCCAAGCGTTACCCCTATTCCCCTCAGGGCCTGAGATCTTCTGAGCAGTCAAATTGGAATCCTCTAGACTTCCCCAACCCTTTCCATGTTGTATTTGCTTCTGGCATTTGCTTCTCGGATTGTTTCCTGGTTGTTAATTTTGAGTCATCAGCATCTTTGCCTGTAGGATCCACATCTGTACACCCTCCGTGGCCTTCTGAGGTCTTGGCGTGGGGTTGACCAGTGAGGGGCTGTGTGAAGTCGCCCCGCTGTTACCCCCATCCTCACAGGTTTCCCATAGGCTCTTCTCACGTTGCATGAGAACCTGTTGTGGGCCTAACCCAGTCTGGCAGGAAAAGGAGAGAAGGAAAGTGCATGGAATGGTCCTGTCCTTAAAGAGCTTCTGGAGGAGATGGAGAAAGGAGGCATTCACATGTGAGATGAAAACAGCAAAGCAAGACCTGACAAGCTTGACAGGCCTGATGAGCCAGGCCACACCGTCCTCTTCCATGGCCCAGTCCAGTGTGCATGTTCCATGTCTAAATCAGAGGACCCAGTGGGAGACAGTAAGGAGTAGTGGAGGCTGTGGTGAGCACAAAGGAGGTTTTCCTGTCCAACAGGAGGTAGACGTTCCCCTCAGGGCTTACATGGCATGAACTCTGGCCCATGTTGCCATGTCTTCTGGTTTTTAAGAGAAACTGGAAATCTGGCTCTTTACATGGAATTGGGGACTTTTTATGACATTGTATGAGGAAATAAGCACGCCTGTGCCCATCTTCATCCTGACTGTAACCTCTGGGCTGTGCCATCCTAGTGTGCTCCCACAGAGTGACATTGCCCAGGCAGCCATCTACTCCCGACCGGACCCCAGAGTCTGGCTTCATTTGTGAGGTCACCTCACATGGTCCAGGGGTTCCCTCACAAGTCACGGGCTCCACTGAATGTTCAGTGAGTAGAGGCTGGGGAGAAGAGCTCATCTGTGGGGACACGGCCTCCCCATGCTCACTACATTGCTTGCCACCTCAAGGGAAGATTTCTGAGGCTGCATTTCAGGCACAGATTTCTGAGGCTGCACTCAGGTTGGGTAGGCACGTTTTGGGGACAAAAGCAGTGAGTCCAAGTGTTGTAGAGCCTGTCATTCCTCAGCAACAAACTCAGCAGCTTTCCTTCCAATTTAATAAATCCAGACCCTTGTGGCTTATATAACACGCGTGATGACAAGTAATGATAACTCATGAAGAAAAGGAAGAAAACTTTTTTTGTCTTTCTGACTCATGCCTCTAGTGTGGGAAATCTGGTCAGGGTGGCCACACATGTTCCCTGGAGCTAGAAGGCGAGATTCCAGAGGACACACAGCATGGGCTGGGAGGTCTTTTGCTTCCACTGAGGAAGATGAGATTTCACAGGGAAGGGTTTCCTGGAGTTCCAGGTTTCTCCAGGGCAGCATGGTAGTCGGGAACCTGCATCCTAGAGCCAGATTGCCTGGGTTCAAATGCTGGCTGCACCACTTACTAGCTCTGTGACCTTGAGAAAGTTACGTAAACTCTCTGTGCTATACTTCTTTCATCTTTAAATGCAGGTAATAAAGAATACCTCTCACACAGCGTTGTTAGGACTAAAGCTGCTTCCAGTACTGTATACAAAAGGAAGCATGCATCTGCCTTGCCCTTTCCCAGAAGTAGTAAATGCTTTTGATTCACTGGGTGGGGATCCATGTGGCAATATTATTTATAAGGGATAGAAGTTCACTGACTGTCATTACCCAACAGACCTCATCTACCCAGGCGTGTTTGTACCTCATCTCCAGGGCTACCCTGCAAAGCAGGAGATGTATGTATTGTTCCTCTGCCAAGAGTCCCCAGGGGAGTTGAGTGGCTTATCACGGTGACCCATCAGTTTAACTCTTGCTGCCTGTCAGTGGTGGCTGCTGTTGAGAATTCCCTCCGCTATAGGATGGAGAGGTGCTCTCTTTAGGATGATTGTGGCTGGGCTGTCCCAATCCTTGTCCCACTGGGCCTGTGCCCTGGTTGAAAACCAAAGATGATTAAGATTTGGAGTGTCGTTGAGAGAGAAGTGTGCACTTCCATGGATGTCTGTTTAGCCAGATGGATTTCCATCTTTGTCCTCTCCAGGTGGCCCAAAGCATGGGTGAAGAGGAAGCATGGTGCCACTGGATGGTCCCAGGAATGCTTGGGTTCAAGCTCAGATGGAGCCATTAACTGGCATGTGGCCTTGGGGCAAGTCATTGTCCTTCCAATGCCATACTTAGTTTCTTAAAAAGAGGTGGACTAGATCTGTGCTGTCCAATATGGGAGCCATGAGCCACACATGGCAACCGAGCACTTGCAATGTCACTTGCTAGATGAGATGTGCTGTGAGTATAAAATGCACAGTGGCTTTTAAGGGCTTAGTACAAAAAAGAATGAAAAATACCCCAGTAACTTTTTATCGGTCAAGTGCAGTGGTTCATGCCTATAATCCTAGCACTTTAAGAGGCCAAGGAGGGAGGATTACTTGAGGCCAGAAGTTTGAGACATCCTGGGCAACATAGTGAGACCCCATCTCTACAAAAAATAAAAATAAGAATTAGCTGGGTATGGTGGCACGTGCCTGTAGTCTTACCTACTTGGGAGGCTGAGGCTGGAGGATTGCTTGAGCCCAGCAGTTCCAGGCTGCAGTGACCTATGATGGTGGTACTGCACTCCAGCCTGCATGATCGAATGAGACCCTGTCTCTAATAATAATAATAATAATAATAATAATAATTTTTTATCTACACAGTAGCAATGAAAAGGAATGGAGCACTGATGCATGCTGCAACATGGATGAATCTTGAAAACATTATGATGAATTCATAAGCAATTCAGCAAAGCCCACATACTGTACAATTCCATTCATATGACGTGTTCAGAACAGGCAGCTCCATAGAGACAGAAAGCAGTTTCATGGTTGCCTGGGGCTGGTCAAGAGCATAACAGGGAGTGGCTGCTAATGGATGCAAAGTGTCTTTTTGGGGTGATGAAAATATTCTAAAATTAGATGATGGTGATGGTTACACAACTCTGTAAATATATGAAAAACCATTTAATTGTACACGTTACATGGGTGAATTTTTATGGTACTGGCGGGGTGCAGTGGCTCACGCTTGTAATTCCGGCACTTTGGGAGGCTGAGGTGGGCAGATCACTTGAGGCCAGGAGTTTAAGACCAGCCTGGGCAACATGGTGAAACCCCATCTTTACAAAAAATACGAAAATTTGCCGGGCATGGTGGCATACGCTTGTAGTCCCAGCTGCTTAGGAGGCTGAGGCATGAGAATCACTTGCACCCAGGAAGTAGAGGTTTCAGTGAGCTGAGATCATGCCACTGCACTCCAGCCTGGGTAACAGAGCAAGACGTTGTCTCAAAAAAAAAAAAAAAAAGAGAATTTTATGATACTTAAGCTATGTATTGATAAAGCTGATAAAATAGTTTTTATAATTATTACATGTTGAAATGTTAATATTTTGGATATATCAGGTTAGGTAGAATATATCATTGAAATTAATGTCACCTGTTTGGTTTTACTTCTTAATATGTCTGCTAGAAAATCTGGAATTCATGGCTCACATTAGATTTCTGTTGGACTGCTGCACCAAACCCTCTCTAAGGACCTTCCTAGTTCCAAAATTATATTCTTCCACAAAACGATCCCTAGGTTTGGACTTCTGATGACTCATCTGGTATCATGGCTATGACCCAACTTGAAAAAAGTTCATTTGGGTCTTTTTGAAAACCATTTGCAAAAACAGGTTTTTAAAGAGAAATCCTGAAAGGAGGCACAGAGTCACATAAGGTGAGCCCAGGAGCTGGGACCGTCACTTTCTCCTGCCTCCGTAAGCAGCCTGGAGCCATCTCCAGCTGTGGATGGGGCTGTTTCAAAAAATCTATAGTCTAAGCCTGAACATCGGTTTCCTTAATCGATCCTCCTCTCGGACGGTTGACTCCGCTGAGACTGGTCCTGCTGAGCATCAGGCCCAGGAGAATGGGCAGTAAATTCCCAGTTGGGGTCAGCCAAGAACAGGTGCTTGGGTTTCTCATGTTCTTATGGTCCAGGGGGCGACCAGGGAGGTGCCTTTGAATCCCCAAAAGGCTCAATGTCAAAACACAAATCTCGGCCTCCAGTTGTACCTCCAAGGAGGGCTCAGGACGATGTTGGGAAGCATCTTTTTACCTTAGTTCTCCTGCAGGAATTAATTAAGAATGCCTGTTACGTTTCCTACCTTTTTCTGGGTGCTGGAGGGAAATTCAGAAGTCTCACTTACATCTCTTTTCAGAGCAGCTTGACTCCTGCAAGAACCAGAGTGTGTTCATGTCCATAAAAACCAAATCCAACCAAACACCCACCAAACTCCTGGATATGGTGTGTATTTCCATTGGGAGCTTGAGTCTTTCCTGTTTACTCCTTCTACTGCTTCTTTTGATTTTTATATTTTTAGAGATAGGGTTTCCCTCTGTTGTCCAGGCTAAAATGCAGTGGGGAGATCATAGCTCACAGCAGTCTCAAACTCCTGAATGTAAGCCGTCCTCTCATCTCAGTCTTCTGAGTAGCTGGAACTACAGGCACACGCGCCACTGTGCCCAGCTCACCTGCTTCTTAAAGGCTGGTAAGAGTCTGAGCCCTGGGGCTGTGAGCCTTTATCAACCTCTGTTTTCTGCAGCACCTGCACTTAGGTAGTTTCCTGTTTGGAATGCTGTTCCTAAACTGGTTTACCTCCCTTTTCACCTGTTTTCATGTAAACAGCTGATACAAACACTGCCATCCTGGGGAGGCCCAGCTGCAAGCTCCTGGAGGCGGGCACCTTTGCTGCCTCTGCCCTCACAGCTCTTCTTCCCACCCCATGAGCTCTTCTTCCCCATTCCAGGCTTTGGGCAAAGGCAAGGGGAAGAGAGCTTTTGGTAAAAGCCACTCTGAACATTTTTCCAGAAAACTGGGCAAAAGCAAACTTCTTTGGGTACTGGGCATCTTTTTAGATGATAATTAGAAATGCAGAGGAATAGTAATAGAAACTATAATGACGGTGGGGTGCCGTGGCTCACGCCTGTAATCCTAGCACTTTGGGAGGCCGAGGTGGGCGGATCACGAGGTCAGCAGTTCGAGACCAGCCTCACCAATATGGTGAAACCCTGTCTCTAATAAAAATACAAAATTAGCTGGTTGTGGTGCACTTGCCCATAATCCCAGCTACTCGGGAGGCTGAGGCGGAAGAATCACTTGAATCCAGGAGGCGGAAGTTGCAGTGAGCCGAGATCGTGCCACTGCACTCCAGCCTGGGTCACAGAGTGAGACTCTGTCTCCAAAAAAAAGAAAGAAACTATAATGATGAGGCAGATATAAGAGTGAACATTTTCCTGTGGCTTTTCCACCAAGCACTGGCTTTTCAGAGAACTCCAGAGAACAAGCAGCAGACAGGCAGCTTGTGCAGGGTCGATCAAGCACAAGATAAGGCCAGTGTCTTCAGGAATCAGAGTGGTTTGTGAGACACTTAAGCAAATTGCATTCAGGCCCTATCTCCTTCTGGCAATAATTCACCAGAGAAATGAGCCATTTCACTAGAAGATTTCCATTTTAATATTAGCACAGGGACAAGCCTTGTTTCACAATTAAATTAGAGCCAGGTAAGTTTTCTAGTAATAGTGATATCTCGAGGAAGGATTGAAAATAGAGCCGCTCAGAGATAATTTGCTTCTGAGCCAAGTTATTTCATGGATCTCCCAGGAGGACGTCTTGCTGGTATGGCTTTGCTACTGAGGGGAAGCCCTCCAAGCCCCTCTGATGAGAAGATAAGTCACACTGCAGCTCTAAGAGGAAAGGAAATGAGTGTGCAGCTTGAGAGACAGCGAGGTGCTGGGACACTCTGACTCCACCGTGCAGATGTCTCAGGAGCAAAGGACCCAGCATGCAGGAGCTTTCCTTCTGGAATGGGCTGCTTCCGCCCGCCTGACACCTCTAGGATGTTGTCTTGTCAACAGTGGATGTTTATCATATGCTTGGCCACTGTGTTGGCACCATGTCACTCTGCTGGTGACAGTTCAGGCCCAGAGGCCTTTAATCATAGTAGAAACAGTCTCAGAAGTGGAGCACTGCTGAGTGGCAGCGACACCTGAAGATTGGCGACCAGGCAAGGTGATGTGACCACAGTGGCCACATGGCAGCCAGTCACGGCCACCCCTGGAGGGGTTCATGGAACACATCAAGCTTGACCGCAGCCCTTGCTGTTGCATTGATCTTTCTTCTTATCACCCTCAGATACTACAAGAGGGTGTTATCAATATTAATGTACCACTGAGGTATTGGAAACATTGTTTCTCCCCCAACATCGTATATGAAAATGTTCAACCATACAGAAACATCAAAACAATTAGATGGTGAACACTCAGATACCCACCACCAGGATTTCACCATTAACATTTCACTGTATTTATAGTTTTTTCCCCCTTTGCTATGGGAAAATCTCTTTTTGATGTTTCTATCATGTTTTCCTTTGAACAAAGTAGGTCTCTCCCTCCCATGTCTCAGATGGAAACATTGAGGGGAAGATCATGCCAAATACATAGCATGTTAGTGAAGCCAAAGAAAAAGAATCCGTGTGCCCTGAGATTAAGGTAGCAAAATATTAAGGGAAGGTCTCTGGAGTGGGATCTGGAAGGTGGATACCAGGCCCAGCTCTGCTGCTGCACAGCCTGTGAACCTGAGGTAATCAACTTCATCATTGTTATTTTTTCTTTTTCTCTTTTTTCCCATTATATTCAAGATCACCTCTATTCTGCCAGGATGGTCCTAAGCCTGACATTGGGCTAATTGTTGCCTGCAGTCTAGTCCTATGCAGAGATAACAGTTAGCCTGCGACCTTTGGCAACTTGCTGGACTCGATTCTGAGCTATTGATTTCTTCTTTCGGAAGTGAGGATAACAACACCCAGCTCTCAAAGCTGTTGTAAGGTTAAGTAAGGTGTTGAGATGCAAAAAGAAAGTACTGAAAACCATGCCCGGAATGAGGTCAGCATACTCAGCATGGCAAATATTATGACTCCTAGTACACATATTCCCTTGCCAGTGTCCAGCACATAATCTCCCTGAGGGTAAGCACTGCTGAAGTTAGAGCTGTGTTGTATTTAGAAATAATAATAGTAGCAAGAGCAGCAGTTATTGTAAAGTAAAACTGAACTGAAAATGAAAGAACTCGAGATACAATTTCTCAGTTCACAACATGTGCATCCTCTGAATGAATTTGTGAAAAGAGCTGCTGCACTTGTCTCTGTAGAAGAGCATGTTTGGTTTACTGCTTCCCAAAAAAGATTGAGGCTATGAGACCGCTGTCCTCCTCTGCCACCCTTTGCAGAAGGCCTGTGAGGCATCATTGCCGTAGGCATCATTCTCAGTATGAGATGTGGTTACTGGAGCTCTGCCTTCCCAAGTTAGGTAACCCCCTCCGGCATGGACGGACACGCTTCTCTTACTCAGTGACTTCCTGTTTATCATCTGGCGGTAGACAGCCTGTCATTGGAGAGGATGGGATCAGCTCGAGTCACAGATTCAATGTGTTTCTAATGGGAAACCGAATCAGGGTTGCCTTGGAAGCAGGACATGGCAATGAAGACTTTCTATAGCCCCTCAGAAGCCCTAGCCCCTCCTCATGAGGCTCAACCCTTGCTTCAAGCTGCCTTGCAAATCAGACACCACCATTCACAGTGCCTTTTCTGGCTTCACTGATCCTCTCTGAGGCAAGGAATCCCCTTGGAAAGATGGGAATTTATTCCAGAGACTCCTCATTCTGGTCTGTCCTCCCTCTCTACTGCAGTTTAGAGCTGAGAGGTGCTAGAGCTGACTGACAGGCTGTCCTGATGGAGACATGATGTGAGATAATGGACAATGGACCCCCAAGAAGGGGGATGGGGACTTTGTGGTGAGCATTCATTGTCCCAGTTTTATATTTTACTTTACTTTTAGAGACAAGGTCTCACTCTCTTCCAGGCTGGAGTGCAGTGGTGTGGCGTGATCACGGCTCACTGCAGCCTCGAACTCCTGGGCTCAAGTGGCCTCCCACCTCAGCCTCATGAGTAGCTGGGACTGCAGGTGTGCACCATCACATTCAGCTATTTTTTTTAATGATTTTTTTTTTTGTAAAGATCGTGTTTTGCTGTATTGCCCAGGCTGGTCTTGAACTCCTGGCCTCACGCGATCCTTCCACCTCAGCCTCCCAGAGTGCTGGAATTACAGGCGTGAGGCATTGTGCCCAGCCTTACTGCCCTTCACAAAAATCTTTGTGTCCAAGCTTGCTCGTATATGGAACAGTCCACACCTGTGTAGCGCCAGCTCCTGGGAAGAAGTTTATGCATTCATAAGGCCACATAGGTCCGAAAGTTGCAGAGCAGTAACTTAAACCAAAGTCTGGTGTTTCTCATGACAGTGCTTATATCTTCTTAACAAAAGGCTTAATCTGACATATAAATCATGAGGCTTCACGCTGTCAAAAATAGAAAACAATGCAAAATGCTTGATGTGTTGGAGATTTATCAGCAGCTGTTTCTGCAGGGAGTGTGGGTGTCAAGGCAGGTAGGATCAATGGGACAGTGATGTCATCAAGGACCCAGTGTTGTTTTCTCCTTTCCCTCCCTTCCTTATGTTAGCATCATTCCCAAAGAAGCTTCCTCCATGGTGGCAAAATGGCTGCAGCAGTTGCAAGCATCGCCTCTATACACAGAAAGAGAGAGAAATAGGACATCAGTAGCTCTCTCTGATAAACAGGGCTTTATTCTCAGAAGCCACCAGCAAACCTCCCCTACCATCTCATTGGCAGGAATGGGGCCACTTACCTCTCCCTGAACCAGTCCGTTTGGTCAAGGAGATGCCATATGCTGATTCCCCCAATTGTGCTACAATGATGATGGCCCATCCCTGGAACTAAGGTAAAGTCAGGCCACCCCTTCTCCCCTTTCTCCATAACTTTCTGCTGCTACTCAGTGGGGACTGGTGGAAGGGATCTTGAGAAAAAGACAATGTGTGTGGTATCTATGATGGGGACATTTACTAATCCCACCCACTTTACACTAACTACTGCTCTTGCTCTTACGATTACTTCTGAATGTAATACAGCTCTAACTTCAGCAGTGTCTACCCTCTGTGAGATTGTGTGCTGGGCACTGACAAAGCTGCGTGTGTCCTTATAGTCACAATATTTGCCCCGAGCCATTTGCCCTTTCACCACCCACTCATCCTGCTGCCATGGAGTGACCGTATGGGATTCCAGAAGAGACAGACACGCCCCTTTGTTCCTAGAATCCCTCGCTCCATCACCCACTCCAGCCTTTGTGTGTGTGTGTGTGTGTGTGTGTGTGTTTTTTTTCTGTTGACCCCCCCACATTTGTTCCTGTTTCTTTCACTTTTAGAAACAATGGAAAAGGATTTTCTTTCTGGCTTCCCATCAGAGGACTTGCTGACCTTGGCTGGTAGTGGCTGCAATGAGCAGGGTAGCTCACAGCATTGAGAAGGGAACAGTCTCATGTGGCTTTGGAGAGAGAATGTGGGCTGGAGAGAAGGAAGCAGAAAGCCACGCAAAGAGCAAACTGTGGAGAATGAGACAGAAGCCCTCAGCTAGGGGCACACAGCCAAACCTACATGCTGAATATTGCTTGTTTTCAAGGGGGGAAGTTATTGGAAGTCTGCACTTAGATACCAGTGCTCCTTGTCAGGAGTCTGAAAAATAAAAAAAGCCTGATTATTTAGGCAAATGCCTAATCAATTAGAAATATAGGGGTTCACTAGAGATGAGAGTGAGAGAGGCGTTGCTCTCTGGCTGAAATATGCAAAGCAAGCCTCCCCGTTTCTCAGGTGCAGGTGGTGGCCAGGAAAGTCCTGCTTGCATCAACCCCTCCTGGTCTGACTGAGCCACATCCTCTCTTCTTTCCCTGCCTTCCCTTACCTATCAGTGGATCTCAGACTCTGGGCTGAAACTGAGAGGGCATGGATCTATCTTTCTTTCCATTCAACCTTGCTATTCTCCTATTGCTGGTTTCAGTTTCCAACTTGGAAAGTTGCAAGCAATGGGCCAAAGAATAGGAAAAAGTGAGAAGAATAAAGTGGCTTTGTGTTTAAACGAAAGCTTCACTGCCTGTCCTCCCCTCAGTTCTGTCTTTCTCACTGTGAGCCATCAAGAGGATATTTTAGTTCTGGTGTCAAGTTCCAATGGTGAAAGGAGAACAGAGAAACATTATCAGAAAATCTATGGGCCAGGGGCGGTGATGGCTCAGACTTGTAATCCCAGCGACTTGGGAGGTTAAGACAGGAGTTCGAGACTAGCCTGGGCAACATAGTGAAATCCCATCCCTAAAAAAAAAAAAAAAAAAAGCTTACTGTGGTGGTGCACGTCTGTAGTTCTAGCTAGCTAATTTCCACCACTACACTCCAGCCTGAGTGACAAAGCAAGACCCTGTCAAAAAAAAAAAAAAAAAAATTATCCACTTCTGTGGCTCTGGACCAAACACATCTTCCCACTTGTTTTAAGAGACATTGTTTCCAAGATGAGGTCAAGGTTACCTTCAGGGCTGACATCACTTGGTGTCCCTCAAGACGGACCCTCGGCTCTCCTCTGGTGCCAGCCTCAGGTGCCATGGGCAGTTCAGTGTAAGCTCAGACTCTCGTTGCAATACAGCATTGCCCCAAGCATACGCTATGTGTCTCTCTGCTTCCTGGCTCAGGGCCTTCCTGAGAGGTGGGAGCCAGCTTGACTCACTCAAAAGTGCAGTCTGCCCAGCACTTTGGGAGGCCGAGGCGGGTGGATTGCCTGAGCTCAGGAGTTCGCGACCAGCCTGGGCAACACGGTGAAAAACCTGTCTCTACTAAAATAAAAAAAAAAAAATTAGCTGGGCATGGTGGCATGCACCTGTAGTCCCAGCTACTCAGGAGGCTGAGGCAGGAGCATTGCTTGAACCTGGGAGGCAGAGGTTGCAGTGAGCCAAGATCGCGCCACTCCACTCCAGCCTGGGCGACAGAGCGAGACTCCATCTCAAAAAAAAAAAAACAACAACAACAAAAAAAACGTGCAGCCTGGACTCTGGGGAGTTTGTGCTCCTGGAGCAAACCTCACCTAGTGAGGAACGGAAGCCACAGCCTCATTCTTCACGTGGACAATTCTGGGAAGCATTCTCAATGCATGTCTGAGCTTCCAGAGGGATCCTTGTCTTGTTACCAGTGGCAGCAACCTTTGTAATGCATGTTTATATATGCTTTTCCCCTTTATCTGTCTTGCTTTCCACTTTCTTTCACTGTTTCCTGGGATTCTCTCCAGAATAAACTACTTGCACCCAAGTCCTTGTCTCAGACTTGGCTGTTGGAAAACCCAAACCAGGACACCTTTCAGCGTTGCAAACACTATATTGCAACGTAAAGCATTACTGCACTACTACAATGACATCTGAGGCTTTTGTTTGTGTGACTGAGCCAGCCTCTGCTGTCAGTTGGCCCAGGCTAGCCAGGTATTTTGGGGGGCTAGGTGTCAACTATCTTGCTCCACCATCAGTGGCCAGCCTTCTCCCCTTGTAGCTTGTACTTGAAACTTTTATGTCCCATAGCCATCTTAATTCACAATTTCCCCAGGGCTCTTAGAGCTTTATTACTGTGATTCATAGAAGCCACTTGAGAGGCTCTGTGTTCATGGCATGGGGAGGGACATTCATGCAAAGAAAAGAAATAGCTCTTTGCACAGCAGGGCACTATGATGGACACAGGATGAAGCCAGGAAGGGCTGGGGAAGAGCGTTACTGGGGTTCTGTTTGGGATTTCAACAGACTTTACATGGGATGGGATTTTTTTAAAAAGTAGAAGCATGTATCAGCTATGAGCTTCTCAGGTGCTCTTAGAAAAAAGCCAGCCCAATCTGGCTCAGGCTAAAAAGGGAATACATTGCAACATGGAATCGAAAAGTTTATGATTAGTCTGGCTTCAGGTATCAGGGGCTGAAATGTGATGATGTCAGGACCTTGCCTATCTCTGTCCTTTGGTCTGACTGTACTCACCTTTATGTGCCATCTGCCGACTCTCAGCCTCCAGGCTCTCCTACTTCCAGGTTCAAGGTCACTGGGACAGAGTGGGTGAGTCTCTTTCTGGGAGCTCTGCTTTGATTGGCCTGGCTCAGTTACAGGCACCTCTCAGAACCAATCATTATGGCCTACAGGATATGGGACTTTGGCCTTTAGTTCAGGCAGCATCTTTGCTGGTGGTGCAGTGGGTGGGTGGAGCTTCCTCCCAGAACACGTAGACTTGGCAGGAGGGAGGGGTCTCTCCTAAAATGAAAATCTGAGGTTGATTCTAACCAAGGGAGAGGGGATGCTGGGAGGGGGAAGTGCAGGCACCAAACTTGCAGTGTAGTTAACACTTTAAACTTCCCAGTGGAGTTTTATTGAATCTCTCCTCTGTGCAAGTACTGGGGCCAATAAGAAAAAAAATGATGTCATCAGGAAGCTTATAGTCTAATAGGGGAAATAATCATACGTAGATAACTGCAATGTAATAATTGTTTGAAGGCACATTTCTTATTACACTGTGAGCAGATGAAACGTGCCTTCTCACTGTTCACATGGTAGCTGCTCTTTCTTCTCCTCACCCCTAGAGAGTCCCGATATTTGGTACTTTTGAAGAAAGGTGTTCCAGTCAGGATTGTGGAGAAGAAATCACTGTATTTCTTTTCCCTGTGCCTGACTCACTGGTGATAACTGTACTCTAGGCATGAATTAAGAAAAGCCCAGAATTAAGGAAAGACTGATTCCCTGCCCTGTTCTATAATGGCAGAGACAAGACAGCCTGAGAGAAAACAGCAGACAATTTTATACTCATACTCACAAATAAATTGGACTGTTTATCCAATCACAAAGGATGGAAGTGGCAGTGATTTTGAGAAGCCAAGTGATGTAGAGTTGTCAAATTCTACTCAGTTGGAAACAAAAAAGTGAGTTTTAAAGAGAACTGAAGAAACACATTTGGCAGGTTTGCAGGGGCAAATATATTAGATGTATGAAAAATACAAGTGTTCGGAGTATATCAACAGAGCCTGAGGCAAGGCATATATACAGCGGGAATGGACTATGTCATCTGAAGCTGTGATCCTTAGGAAAGTATATTTTTTAAGAAATTATGTTTAAGAAATATTGTAATATACATTATGTATATATATGTATAATGAGATATTATTTTTAAGCCTTATACCTATCTTTGTATTTGTAAAATTTTATATTTAAAAGAGTGGTCTCAATATTACATAAACTTCAGGTCCCATAAAACCTGGATCTGCCCCAGATTTTTATATACAATGAAAGATAAATGTAATAGGAATAAAATAGCGATGAAATAAACCATTTAAAAATAATAATTATATTTTAACAGAACAAAACATGTGGATTTTTCTAAACTATGATGATGTTAATGTTGTTATAGTTATGGTAGTATCTTATTGAGAAAACATGATAGAATATATTTAACCACTTTGAAAATATTAGTTCCATACTTTGAGATACAGCTAACAGAAGGTCTGCTTATTTTAATTTAAGGTTCAGTTTATTTTAAGTTTGAAGTTTAATGGCTGTCCTACTTGTAATAGATAATTCCCCAAAATATGTAGGTCCAAATGGAAGAAAAGCACTGTGGGCTCTAACTACTAAATCAAGATATTAAATTTTCAGTTTCATTCACCAATTACCCAAAGACTGTTGTTAACATCTTTCCATCTTTTCTGACTTCAGTAGATTAATCTTGCAACTTTTCAGAAGGTGTTGCATTTACATATTTCTAATAAATGGATTTATAAAAATCCATTTTTTTAAATAAAAGACATTGAATTTTAATTTCAATTTTCTAATAAAAGTCATTGAAACTCTTTGGGAATTTTTAAATCAGGTTATGTAATTTTGATTCCAAATTTTTAAGTGGAACATATACATGTTTTTAGAATGTACTGATTTTTATCATTTTCTTGATATGATTTATCATATGAAGACATAAAAATTCTTGATATTTATTTTCAAAATGCTCTCTCCATAGAGGAAATTTCTTTAGAAAAGCTTACTCTTTCACTGGTTGTTAAAAAGTCACCTTGAGGGATGTGGAGCGAGGGCAGACATGGGGGGCAGTGTGTTTTCTGAAAATATCCGCTAGGTGCACACTTAGCTGGTGGCCATGTCTTCCCAGAAAAGGTTAGCATATTTATATCACTTGTCTTTTTATAAGAGAGAAATGCATAATTCATCTCTAAGTTCAACAGTTTTAAAAAATTCTTTGCCAAAAGACAAGCAATGGACATGTGCATGGTGTAAAAAGATTTCACGATCATGTCCCCATCTCATTTCAAAATATTGTAAAGATTTTAATATTTCGAATAATATTGGCAAATCTGCTCAACTGAGCCCATGTAAGGTGCATCATGCTGTGATACTAGGAAAGTAGGTGAGCTAGGAAGGGCACCAGGTCCATCCTGTGCTTTTCCTTCAGGTCCCTCACCTGCTGTGGGCAACAGGTGCACTTCTATTACGTAAATTATGGGATATGCTGACAAGTGCACTCGGTGCGGGTGCCATTGTGAATTCATATTTTAAATATTAAATAAATATGTATTTCTTATTTTTAGAGTGGAATGTGATATAAAGGTTCCAATATTTTCTTTCCAATCTCCAATAAGTTATGTAGCTCATCCTCCAGTAGCACACAATTCTGAAGGTGGGGGACCCTACCAGCTTTTGAACATATTATTCTACCATAGATTTAATAAAAAAGACTCTTAAAGTCCAAACGCAAAGGACCTTAGAGGTCAGCTCATTCATGCTTTTTAATATTCAGATGTGGTAATCGGGCTAAAGTGATTCAACTTCTCCAACAGCTTAAAGTTCATGATAGATCTGAGACTAGAAACCCAAATTGACAAATCACCAAGATGACAAATTTCTGCTATCATAAGTCCATGTATCTTCCCATGGGGCCTCATGTGATTTCTTGGTCAACTTGAGTTGTGTTTACTTTAAATCCTGGTTGGGATGCTTCTATGCCATCACTATGCAAGATCACTATACCAAGTCACTATCATTCTTTTGGCTAAAAGGGCTTAAGGCTAGTTTTCAGTATTGATGCTCCTTTCCATTCTTTTCTAACAGTGAGACTGGCTGGCTTTCTTCTTCCCAGGCAAAGAAGGAGGCCAGAAGAAAATAAAAGTCAGACAAACTCCATCTTTTTTGTCTCATCAGAATGTTTAGTAACCTCTATCTAAAGGCCATTGCACTTTCCTTTGTCTCCTCTTGCCACTGCAGTCTTCTGACAGATTGGGGTTCTGCCTTGGTTCTTGGCCTTGGAATAGGGGACTCAGATTATGAGATAAGGCCAGTCCTTAGTTTAGTCACTAGCCACATGTGTCTATTTAAATTTAGATTTGCATCAATAAAATTAAAAATTCAGCTTCCAGTTGTATAGTCTTATTTAAAGTAAATAACAGCCACATGTGGCTGGTAGCTACCATGTTGGACAGTGCAAATATGGGACATTCCCATCACTGCACAGGGTCCTTTTGGACTGCACAGACCTAGATTGATCATCATGGTATTTGGGAGTTTCTGCCTCTCAAATGTGGGAAATTATCCTGGGGAGTGTTTCAGGAGCTCAGAAGGGGATAGGTAACCACTCACCTACCAGATATGTCTCTGTTAATTTCCCAGTATTCCCTGGCATGTTAGATCTCAGGCCAGGTGGTCAAAGAGTAGCCCAAGAGTGATAACAAGTAGCATTTAACTGACAATTTCTGTCTGAAAGGCGATTTCAATTTCTAGGCCAGAGGCCCACATTGTTTCCATTAAATTGTGGGTGCACCTGTTGCCATCTGCCCCCCTTTGCTCCTCCCTTTCCCCTTCTTTCCAGCACCCTTTGAAAGCTGAAAGCTGTCTTCATTGTGAGACCCACTGCACAAACACCTATACAGGTTGAGTTGAATTGGATTCCTGCACTTGAGTGTCATTCAGTATAATGGTAGTGGGTGGGGTATGGCTGGCACAGATGCCCCCTGTTGCCTGAGAAACATGTGGTTCATTTCACTCTCCATCATCAGGTGAGGTGGGCACACAATTATAGTATTTGCTCCTGAGGCCTGTATAATAATAGTTGAGACCCAGCAGGCTCATGCTTTCAACGGGGGTTAACTGTAGGTCTACAGAGTTATTGCATGAAGAGAAGAACATCCTGCATGCATACCTTCATCGTGACTCTTCTTCCTGCTGGACAGAACCCACTACCGGTCAGAACATCATCTTCTTCGCTTCCATTCCTACGATTTCTCTTCCAACAGCACCCATTTCATTGGGGCTGCTCTGTCCAGCCTGATTGGGAGTCCCTGGGATTGCTTGGAGCTACTACACAATGCATTGCTCCTGAACTTGCATTTTCCTTTCTGAAACACAGCCCAGTTGGGGTGCACATTTGCATATGCTTGTAGTGACTCAGATCCTTTCATGTATGTGTACATTCACTTAAAAATGTGTAATTGAGCCCAGCTGCTCAAAGTGGTGCTTGGACCAGCAGCACTGGCATCCACTGAGAACTCTTGAGAAACACAGAATCTCGGTGCCCACCCAGACCTCCTTACTCAAAGTGTACATTTTAACAAGGTCCCTACATTACATGCATGCATGTGCTTTAGAGTTTGAGACATATCTTAGTTCAGGCTGCTATAACAGAATACCACAGATTTGGCAGCTTAAAAAACAGCAGTTTATTCCTCACAGTTCTGGAGCCTGGAAGCCTAAGGTCAGGGTGCCAGCGTGGTCAGGTTCTGGTGAGGGCCCTCTTCTGAATTGCATACTGATATATTATTGTATCCTCATGTGGTGGAGAAAGGGCTACAGAGCTCATTAGGGTCCCTTTAGCAAGGGCACTAATCCCATTCTTGGGATTTGGTGGATGTATTCTGGTCTTATTACCTAATTACCTCCCAATTGGGAGTTAGGATTTCAACATATGAATTTGACACCAACATTCCATACTTTGTAAGAAGAAACCCCATATTGGACATTGTATGTATGTGAGTGTGGGAGAGAGATAGAGTTAGAGGGGGAGGGGGAGGAGAAGGGGTGGAAGAAGAGAGAAAGAGAGAGAGAGAGATACTAGAAGAGAGGAGAGAGAGAGGAAGGGTCTTCATCAGGTGGGGCAGTCAACATCCCTGAGCTTTGAGCTACTACAGATTGTGAAACCTGGGGAAAGACATCAATAGGCAAAGGGTGGCAGGAGAGCTTTTGAAGTCCAGCAAGGGCCAGAGGAAGGGGAGCCTGAGGAGCAACTGTTGCCTTGGGGCTGAGCTTGGGCCCTTGAAATACCTGAAGACCATCACAAGAAGGGCAGGCTTTGAGCAGAGAACTCCTGGGCTCAGCCCTATAGGTCATTAGAAAAATCACATTTACGTTATTTAGTAGTTCAATGGAGAAAGATGGGGATGTTCTGAAAAGAGAAAGCTCTGAAACCAGGATGCTGGGACTTGATTTTGTGAAGCCTTCTGAAGCAATTTCAAAATGGGAATGTCAACCTCGCTAATGATCAGGGAAATGCAAATTAAACCCACAGTGTGATACTACCTTACTCCTGCAAGAATGGCCATCATTAAAAAATAAAAAAAAAAAAGATGTTGGTGTGGATGTGGTGAAAGGGAACACTTCTACACTGCTGGTGGGAAAGTAAACTAGTACAACCACTGTGGAAAACAGTGTGGAGATTCCTTAAAGAACAGCAAGTAGAACTACCATTAGATCCAGCAATCCCACTACTGGGAATCCACCCAGAGGAAAAGAAGTCATTATATGAAAAAGACACTTGCACATGCATGTTTATAGCAGCACAATTCGCAATTGCAAAAATATGGAATCAGGCTAAAAGCCCATCAACCAATGAGTGGATAAAGAAAATATGGTATATATGCACCACGGAATACCACTCAGCCATAAAAGGAATGAAGTAATGGCATTTGCAGCAACCTGGGTGGAGTTGGAGACTATTATTCTCAGTGAAGTAACTCAGGAATGGAAAACCAAACATTGTATGTTCCCACTCATAAGTGGGAGCTAAGCTATGAGGGTGCAAAGGCATAAGAATGACTCTGGGGACCTGGAGGGAAGGGTGGGAATGGGGTGAGGGATAAAAGACTACACATTGAGTATAGTGTACACTGCTCAGATGATGGGTGCACCAAAATCTCATAAATTACCATTAAAAATCTTATCCGTGTAACCAAAAACCTCCTATTCCCCGAAAACTATTGAAATAAAATTTTTTAAAAAGAGGACTGTTGGCGGATAGGGGAGAAAGCGTATTCAGGTGGCCACACCCATGTGGATGCTGAAGTATCTTCAGCAGGGGCTTAGGCCCCTCTCCCTTTCTCCATCAGAACTTCTGCTTTCTCTGTGCTGCCCGCCCAGCCACTGGGGGTGGAAACCATTTCCCTGATCCTTGCAGCCCTCTGCCAGGCACTTGCAGGCTCTGCAGCCTCCCTTTGCTGATCCTGCTAGGAGGATTGCCCCTCAGGGTCTGAGAGCAGTAACTCAGACTCCAGTGGTCTCAGTGAGGGGCCTTCCTGGTCCTGGGGATGTTGAAGACTGCATATTGGGCTTTAGAGATGGAGAGATCAAGCTGTGCACTGTGCTGGGAACTTTGAAGGCATGCAACAATGTCTGTGAGTGGAGCTGGGATAAAATAGGTAAGCACAGGCTGTCAGGCTTCTCCAAAATTGCTGGGCACGTGAGTCACCTTGTGAAAATGCAGATTCTGATGCAGCATGCTGCCTGTCTCACAAGCTTGCAGGTGATGTTGATGCCGCTGGTCTAGGGACCACACTTTGAGAAGCAAGGCTGTCATGCAGACAGTTTTGTCCAGCAACCCAGAAAATCTGGATTCTGGCTCAAGCTTGCCACTAAAATTCTTGGGCTTATCATTTAAACTTAATCCCCAGGTCAAGGGGCATGGCCCTGAGGGGTGGGACCCATGGACCTGGGATCTTTTCTGTACGCTGTGCCTCCCTCCTCCCTTGGTGGTTCAGTGATTACCCAGGTGGTAGCTCTAATGAAATGCTGGGACACAATGGCTACAGCATCCAGGCTGTCACTTTGGGAGGTGGGGAGACACAGCTAAGAAAAAAACACAACTGAATTTCCCTGGAGCTTACAACCCACGGGTGGGGGTCAGGGATGGGTGATGGAGTAAAGATGGACAGGTTTTTGTGAAGGAAGTCCTGGAGGGTCCAGGAAGGCTTCCTGGAGGAAAGGCTTCCCTCTAGAAAAAGTGGGAGAATATGTGGGCTTTCCCATCTTTGTGCCACCCTCACAACCAGCTTTCCTTGATCTGCCCAACAATCACAGCAGAATCTGCCCTTGGGACCAGTTTGGACTTCTGGCTTAGGACTTTGGTCCAGGTGCTTTGGGCCATCCCTTGTTCCCAAGGCCACCCTTGCCAGGGGCTCAGCCAGTCTCCTCTCCTCATACCTAACCTAGGCCAGTGTGGGCGAGGCCATGTAGGGGTTGGTGTCATGTGGGACAGGAAGGCAAAGGGATTTTGATGGGAAGTAGAGAAAGAGCCAGGACTCTCTTTGCCCTCCCATAGGGGAGTTGCACTGGGACTGGTGATGGGGCCATTCTCCCAGGGTGCAAGACACAGGTGAACCCCACAGCCTCACATCAGAGCCCTGAAGTCCCAGCTGCTGGCTTAGCTGCCTGCCTTTCTCCATCAGGACTTCTGCTTTCTCTGTGCCGCCAGCCCAGCCACTGGGGGTGGAAACCATTTCCCTGAACCTTGCAGCCCTCTGCCAGGTGCTTGCAGGCTCTGCAGCCTCCCTTTGCTGATCCTGCCGGGAGGGCTACCCCTCAGGGTCTGGGAGCAGTAACTCAGACTCCAGCATGCCCAGGGATCTGCTGCGGATCTTGTGAGATGCAGATTCTGACTCTGGTCCAGCCCCGGGAGGTGCCAATGCTGCTCCTCCTCTGACTGGAAGACAGGGACTCCATCCAGAAGACGGAAGATCTCCAAGCCACAGGAGGCCATAGGTTCTGTTTAAATCCTCTTCCATGAGCTGTCTCCACAGCCTGTCCAATGGGCAAGGGGATGCTGAGAACACCCCCTTGGGCTGGGTCAAGGTCTCCCTCTAATGTCCCCAACTCAGCAACGACAATCACAGGCATCACCTCTTAACTGGTGTAAATTTCTTGCCAGTATCAATTGAGCCTTTTCAGTCCCTCCAATAGGACAGGCCTTCCTTTAACCCAAAGGCGAAGAGGGGAGAAGGCACGAAGTGCCCTGCCTCAAGTGAGCAGGTGGCTAGGGTTGCCTTCTCCCCTCTTCCCCTCTGGGTTAAAGGGAGGCCTGTCCTATTGGAGGGACTAAAAACGCTCAACTTTCAATCTGGGTTTCCTCTTGGAGTGGAGGTGTAGCGCCTTGACACTGGTGAGAAATTTACATCCAGTGTAAGAGTTGATGCCTGTGATTGCCGCTGCTGAGTTGGGGACATTAGAGGGAGACCTTGACCCAGCCCAAGGGGGTGTTCTCGGCATCCCCTTGCCCATTGGACAGGCTGTGGAAACAGCTCATGGAAGATATTTTAAACAGAACCTATGGCCTCCTGTGGCTTGGAGATCTTCTCCCAGCCACCTTCTCTGGATATTCCCTTCTCTGACTTTCTGGAAGCTTTGAGGCAGTTGAGGGGAATGAATGTATGGCCCTCTTAGCCTCTGGCTTCCTCCTCTCCTGCTGGGTTAGGAGAGCTCCATTTGGGGAATGTATGGCCCTGTTAGCCTCTGGCTTCCTCCTCTCCTGCTGGGTTAGGAGAGGTCCGTTTGGGAGATGTATGGCCCTGTTAGCCTCCAGCGTCCTCCTCTCCTTCTGGGTTAGGAGAGCTCCTTCTGGGGGCTGCAACCTCTCCACAATTGGTGCTCCTTTCCAAGGACCATGAACAAAAGCACAGGGAAGCTTTTGCTTCAGCTGGAAAACCCATGAGAAAAATCTACCTGTACGAAGCCAGGGCCTCCACTGCTCCCCTCTTCACCCACAGAGGGTGAGGACACCAGGCTCATCCTTCTGAGACTTTAGGGGGAGGGGCAGGAAAGGGGTCATTTGGAGAGCAGTGCTGCTCACTCAAGTCTGCAGAAGGCGTCCGCTGGCTGCGGGCTTATGCAAACCTGACCTCCAACCCCGGGGTGAAGACCCAGGGTGTACAGAGTGGAGGCAGCTGTGTAAACTGTAGGGTGGGGTATTTATAGCCTTAGTGAGGAGCACCAAACCAGCCTAGAGAGCCTGAGTTAGTGCTGCCGCCCTTGGCTGTGTTTCTTGTGCCGTTAACTGAGTTTTCCAGACATTCTTTCTCCAGTGTTGCATTCGGCTTTACAAGACTCAGTTTCTTCATCTGCAAATGGGAGGCTGTTGCCATGGCCCTCTGAGTGCTTCAGCCAGATGGTTCTCTGCATCCCAGTTTTCAAAAAGAAAAGCAGTATTCCAGTTCACAGGGAGGGGAGAGTTAATACGTCCTCTCAAAAGGAGCTGCTATGCCCCTAAGGCCACTTCCCTGGGCTCCTGGAGCTCTGGGACAGGTGAGAAACACATACCTGAGCTTTGCAGTCAGCTCTGGCCTAGGGTCCTGGCTTGGCTGCTTACCCGCATCAGCATTCCCTGCAAGAGGATGGAGTGAGATGGTACAGGAAGGGTGCTTGGCACATAATAAGGGGCATAAAAGATAATTTTGCTGATGATGCAGCAAACTTCCTCATCTGCTGCCACCACTGTGTCTGAAGGAGTTAATCCTCTTATCAGAGAGCAGGCAGCTCCACCTCTCCACCAGGCCTGGGGCTAGTGTTTGGGAAGGGTTTGCAAGCCCTGTGGGACAAGGTTCACATAGGAGACAGTGTTAGGGTGAAGGCTGCTAGTCAAGGCTATTTGTCAGGGGGCATGCAGGGAGATCCATTCTTGGTGTCAGAAATCCTTGGGCTCTCTAAGCCCCAGTTGTGGGGAGGAGGGCGGTAGGGGAGGAGGAGGGAGGAGAGCACAAAAGGGTGAGCACACAGCTCTGTAATGGAAACTTGGCGTCCAGCCTCACTTTGTGTCCTTCCTTAGTGCATGCGGCTTGCTTCTCGAGTTGAGAGCTTGGTTTCCTCCCCTTCTAGCCAGCATCCCGTGCTATCCCCACGGCCCACTCCTGTCCCCTCTTCTTAGAGCCTGCAGTCCTGCAGACTGCCTCCACCCGTGACATGTGACATGTGAGCCTGCTGCCTCCCCTCTTCATCCCCTACCCCTCCCCTGACTAATTAGGCCAACATGCAACTTCCAGGGCCTGGCAGATGAGGAGCCAAGAATGCCATGGACAGGGGCCAAGTGTTTTTGTTGACATTGCTCAAGTATAGCTTTGTGGAGCGGCCTCTTTGCTGTAGCAGAGAAGTCCAAGGAAGCTGGAGAGGTGAGCGAGGGGAGAGCAGGGAGGATAGCCAGTGTGGGCGCCTCTCCGTATCCCTTTCACCTTCCCACCCTCCAAGCCTTCCCAGCTGCTCACCCTCTGCCCCTCCTCCCTAAGTGCAAGAAGATAGCCCTCCATGTCATAATTTGTGGGACCAGCCCAGTCTCTAGGAAATCACACTAAGCAGAGTGAGTTGCACGCAGTGGGACTTTAGAAGTGTCATTTCTTCGTTTGTGAACCTTTCATGGGGGATGCTCGTCCTCACTGCTGTTCCCAATTCAGTCACATGTCCCTTAACAGTGGGGATATGTTCTGAGAAATGCACTGTTAGGCGATTTTGTTCTTGTACCAACATCACAGAATGTATTTACATAAACCTGGATGGTATAGCCTATTGCTCCTAGGCTAAAAACCTGTACGGCAAGTGACTGACTGTACTGAACACTGTAGGCAGTTGTAACACAGTGGTAAATATGTATGTATCTAAACATATCTAAATACAGCAAAGGGACAGTAAAAATATGGTGTTAAAACCTTATGGGGCTGACTGTATGGTGGCTCGTGCGTATAATCCCAGCACTTTAGGAGGTCGAGGTGGGAGGATCACTTGAGGCCAGGAGTTTGAGACCAGCCTGGGCAACATAGTGAGACTCTGTCTCTAAAAAAAATAATAAAATTAGCTGGATGTGGTGGCATGCACCTGCAGTCCTAGATACTGGGGAGGCTGAGGCAGGAGGATCATGTGAGCCTCGGAGTTTGAGGCTGCAGTGCACCATTGCACTCCAGCCTGGGCAACAGAGCCAGACCATGTCTCTAAATAAAAAAAAAAAAAAAAATTGACCACTCTTATATATGCCCTCCGACACTGACAGAAATGTCATTTTGCAGTGCATGACTGTAATTTCTGAGGAAACAACCATCTTTGAAATAAGACCAGTGAGACTTATTTACCTCTTCACTGCTAACCTATTATAAGGTGCAGGCTGCATTACTGAGCTACTTTACTATAGCTGTATAATGAAACCAGGATGGATTTCATCCTATTCCAGGATCTACCAAGAATTTGTCCTTTGAGGTCACTATACCTGGGTTCAAATCCTCATTCTGCTACTTGCTCACTGTGTGACCCTGGGCAAGATATTTAGCCTCTCTGCCCATCAATTTCCTTATTTACAAAATGGAACTAGTATTTCCATGTAGGGCTTTCATCCATGAAGATGAAACATGGTGAAGAATGGAAAGGTTTCTGCACATCACAGACATTCGGTGAATGGAAGCCATGCTAACTACGAAACGATAGTTGATGTAGCCACGGATTGGCTCTGATCTTAGGCAAATTGCTTATCCTCTGACTTATGTACTCTAAAAGTAAATTGACCCCAGAACCAACTGCCTCTTCCTAGCTCAGCAGGAGTTTTGTGAGGACAAATGAACTGTGCTATAATATTGTCAAACTTGGTTCTCTGTGGGAAGGAAATGGATGCAATGCATTGCTTCATCATTCTTCTTTTCTCAGACTCTGGTCTCTGTGTTATTACATCAGCCATCAGTGGTCAAATACATTTTTGTTGAGATAAAAGTTTGCAGGTTTTTGGAATCCAGAGGTGCTGCCTTAAGAGTCTAATTCCTGAAGATATTGAATCATTATGTTTAAAAATCCTCTAATTTTCTGCTACAATAGCTGGCTTTATTTTTACATCTCTTAATTGGTATCAGCTTTTCTCTCAGAATTACGGAACCATGGAAACTTGGCATATGAAGGAACTTTGGAAGTCATTGGAAGGGATACTCCTGCTTCTTTTTAAATCTTTGGGGTCTTCCTGAGCATTAAGATTACAGTATCACAAAGCATTTCTCCTTGACCCAGAGAACAGTGGAATGGCCACACTGCTGGCCACAGCATGACTCTCTCTTTAGGTACCGTGTAGATGGGCAGATGCCGTGGTGCTTGACCCGTATTACTTGGTTCTGACCTCTTCAATGCCAGCTGGCACAGTGCAGCTTCTAGCACCTGCCTGTCATTGCCCAAGGCCTTTTTCTGGGCATCACCTTGGACATCCATGTGGCAGATTAGAAATGCTGGGGGATTATGTCCTCTTTCATCAGCTTCAACCAATGTTAGACTAGGAGTAGGTGGATGAATACCTAAGCTTCCTCACATCTTGGGTGTCCGAGATGCATGTCTACGCTGGCCCCCAAAGCTATCCAGAGAGATCAGTTTCTAGTTATTCATGATGGCAGCTGACTTAAAATGCACCTACTATTAGCATTTCCTGTCCTACTCTGCTCTTCTACCAATTCTTCTTGGGATCACCTCCCATATAAACCACCTTCTCTGAAATCCTTCTCTCAGGGGCTGCTTCTGGGGAAACCCAGCCTGAAACAGAGGGGATGCCCTTCTCCACACTTTCAGATTATTTGTGATAATATGGGAGTTTAAGGCTACTAACCTTAACGTTTCTTCATGAGGTTTTGTCTCTGTTCATCACTATTCTTAACCATTAGAATCCACCATTCAGGTTATCCAAACTACACAAATGCCTTGCTTTAACCTCGAATTATCTTTGATATTGTCCTCATAATCTGGGCTAAGCTGATACATGTGGTCACCATGTAGAATTTTGTATTTCAAGAGTCTGAAATTATTGTTTCTTTTCATTAGACTCCACATCCTTCCTCCATTTTTTGGGGAAAAAAACCTGGGAGGCTCTCCTGGACGATATGCATAAACTGTAATTTGATATCTTGCTAAATTTACATGTGGAAGCAGGGTCTGTGTTTGAGGAAGACCTCAGTTCATGAGCTACTGCTATTATGTGCATCGTGTTAGCTTAGGTGAGGTGCCCACAGGCATTGTGATTTCCAGACACTTCCATGAGTCTCACTTTCTCCACTTAAAAAGTGGGACTAATTATTTCAACACATACCTACTGAGTACCTACCCTGAGCCAGCAGTGATCAGGTGCTGGAGAGGCAATGTCCACACTCTCTTTCTTTTTGAGCGGTGTTGTGAGGTTTGAATTCAGTAACGAAGGAGAAATCATTTGGGAAACTGAATCACTGTGGAAGTAGAGGAGAGGGCAGAATGCCCTCCAGCTCTTCAGTGACCACTTCAGACACCGTGTTGGTGTGGCTGGGTGCACCATGTGGCCTTGTGTGAAGGCCACTGGGCCCATTGGTTAGGCCCACGTCTTGTGTTTCGATCCGTTTTCCGCCCGCGGCAACTTTGGACATTCAAGAGGCAGCATTGCCTCAGGTCCCTTCTTCAGTGCCAAGGCCCTGGAAAGAGCCACTTTGGCAGCTTGGCTTACTGTCTGTGTCTCCCCATGGCCCCATGATGCCAGGCCCCACCTGTCATGTTTCTGCCTTCATCTTACCTGATCTGTCCATGGTGGTCAAGGCTGTTGGCTACTCCTTCCTTCCTGAAATTCTCTTTCTGCTTACCTTCCACGACACCAGCTTTCCTTGCTCTTTTCCTTCCTTTTATGATCCCTTCCTGTATCCTTTTGCTCTGTCTCCTCTCTGAAGGATATTGTGTTCTTCCATTCCTTCTCCCTGGTGCCCCCTCTTCTCCACCGGGAGACCCCATTCATACATGTGCCTCCCACCCTTCCCTATTGCTGATGACTTCCCTGAGGCTTGCTGTGGCTCTGCTTTTCTGCCCGAGGTTCCTCCACTCGCATTTGCAGCATTTCTAATCTGCCACATGGATGTCCACGGTGATGCCCAGAAAAAGGCCTTGGGCAATGACAGGCAGGTGCTAGAAGCTGCACTGTGCCAGCTGGCATTGAAGAGGTCAGAACCAAGTAATATGGGTCAAGCACCACGGCATCTGCCCATCTACACGGTACCTAAAGAGAGAGTCATGCTGTGGCCAGCAGCGTGGCCATTCCACTGTTCTCTGGGTCAAGGAGAAATGCTTTGTGGTACTGTAATCTTACTGCTCAGGAAGACCCCAAAGATTTAAAAAGAAGCAGGAGTATCCCTTCCAATGACTTCCAAAGTTCCTCCCTTTCCGTGCTCTGCAGGCTCTTCAAACTCAGCATGCTCCAAACAGAATGCACTGCACTGGCCCCTTCAGTGTGCTCTTTAGCCTGTGTTCTTTCTTCTGGCACCTCCAACCCCATAGTCATTGCAGCCCTGAGCCCTGTTACCTGCTCTCCCAACCTACTGTTTCCTAGTTCATGCCTTCATCTCTTGTTCATTGAAAACATGCTGTGTGGCACTCATGAGCCTATGCTTTGGGGATGGCAAATTATGTCTTTGCTTGATAACCCCCAGAAGCAGATCCT
This sequence comes from Gorilla gorilla gorilla, assembly GCF_029281585.2. Taxonomy (NCBI): domain Eukaryota; kingdom Metazoa; phylum Chordata; class Mammalia; order Primates; family Hominidae; genus Gorilla; species Gorilla gorilla. The sequence continues at coordinate 29,284,029 of NC_073245.2, forward strand.
GATGTATGTTCAATGGTGGGTGGTTCATTTGGGGGCTGGTTTCAGGAGATACTGGCAGGGGCTAGACCTCGGTGGGCTGGAGCCAGCTCTTATTGACTCAGTGGAGCTGATTGTGTCCATCTCTTCTGAATACCATTTTCAATGATGTCATGTGGGCAGCTTGGCATTGGCTACAATGGGAATATTGACACCACAGAAGTTGGCCAGTGGCTGCAAAACAGGGCTTTTCTCCCCCTTCAAGAGTTGGTTGTTAAACGTTTCTCAGCACGTCACTGGGAGCAGGGAATTGAGACAGGGAAGGGGAGGCAGTTGATCAAGTGTGCTTTATCAAGAGAGTTACACAGTAGACAACTGGAGCTTGATCCCACTGGGAAGAATCTAGAATCCAGCTTAGAACATACACCTCAAAGTCATCCCACTGGTGTGGCAAGGAAGCCTTCAGGCAGCTAGAGGCAGAGTGGATGGGGGTGCCGGCGGGGCTGAGCAAGTGATGGCTGATCAGGGCAGTGGGCATGCAGCGTCGGCAGAGGCTGAAACCCAGCTGTGAATGATGTGTGGTTATTGTCTTTGTCTCCCCAGAGCTTGACCTCATGGACCTCATAGGGGAAGACAGAAAGTGGATGATGGGGAGGAAGCTGATGCAGGTGAACAACACTCTGACTTCCGAAGATGCCGGACTCCGGAACAGCAAGAACTGCACCGAACCAGGTAACAGTGCTGGCTACTCATGGGCAGCAGCTGTCATTTTCTCTGGTTATGGCTGAGGAAGAGCCAGCTGCTGTGTGTTTTCTTAGAATTTTAATCCAGAAAGCCTCTAAAGATGTTTAGGACGGGAGTCTAAGAAACTTTCAGGTGACATCCTAAGGGACTATTAAGTTGTGTTTTGACCTCTGTGTTCATTTTCTACTGGAGCTGGGGGTAAGTCAGAGACAGTGACACTCCTGATGCGGTACTGAGATCAGATGTGGAGGCTGGTGCTGCCAAGTGAGAAACCAAGGCAGGAGCAGGGTGGGTGAGGATATTTTGTGGTTAACTTTGCTTTGATCGCTTTGGTCCTCTTTGGCTGGTTTTTAATCAGGAACTTTGTTTCTATCACAGTAGAGACACAGGGATTGGGCCAGATCGTCACTCACGATGTTGATCTTCTTGGAAGAGGCGAATATTAATTTATTGGTTGTTAGATTTGATATCTATTATGCCATTCCCCAGAAATATATATGGAACATTTTATCTCTAATGTTACTAAACAGAAAAAGAAAACAAAGCAGATCAAAGGGAATGAGGAGCTGTGAGGACCCAGCCCACCAAGCCTCAGGGACATGACAGGCATCCCTCTGGATGAATGGAGTCCCTGAAGGTTTAGACCTGGAGTCGGTAAACTTGTTCTGGAAAGGGCCAGACAGTAAATACTGTAGGCTTTGCAGGCCACGTATCGCATCTGTAGTGTATTCTTAAAATAATTTTTTATAATGCTTTATCAATTTAAAAAGCATTCTTGTCTCACAGGTTGTACCAAAACAGGTGGTGGGATGGAGTAGGTCTGTAGCCATATTTTGCTGCTTTGACTTGGACCTCGAAGCTCTCTGGGGCTTTCTGTCCTTGCCTGGTGGGGACTTGGCCTCATGTGTGCCACTGTCAAGGGCCCAGGAGCTCAATGACATGCTGATCCTACATCCAAAGGTCTGTCTCATCTTTAGTGTCAGCATGGAAGGATATAAACAATCTCCATTGCAGCCCAAAGAACTACAGGCTGTTGAGAACAGAAGACGTGTCAGAGAATTGCAGGTCTGCGATCTATTGGGAAGATGGGTGGGAGTGCCCTTCCCACCATACTTAGACTCTTAACAATCAGCTTTCAAGCAAAGCTGGAAAGAATTAAAAATAGTTATCTGCCCTGCCTCCACCACCACCACCAAAAAAACAAAAACAAAAACAAATACAAACAAAAAAAACACCCTACGTAGTCTATGTTCCTCAACCTGGAGAATCCAAGGGTTACTGTGGCTGTTGTTCCATGCTCACAAGGAGCATTTTTCACTTGAAAGTGAAGCAGCACATGGGCAGCTACGTGAGTTAGAAATGAAAATGGGTATGAAAGGTCCAAGTGCCCCAATGAGGGACTGAACCACGTGTACTTTAAGAAACAGAGATTTCCAAGGACTAGCCTGAAAAGGCATGGCAGGGAACAGATCTGGTCCTGTAGTCAAATAGTTTTCAACATCTTTCTCCAACTAATAAGCTAATTAGGATTAATCAGCTAATAGTATTAGAAAGCCCAGGTATCACTTCTGGTATGGGAAAGAATGGAATCAGACAGGACATGGTGACCAGCTCTGAGCATTAGGTTCAGCCATATGCAGAACCAGCAAGGGTGGGGGGATTCTGTTCCCTGTTGCTGGGGTGTGTTTTGGGGGCAGGTGGTTGGTCTCTCTGTGAGTAGCATTGCTCACTGTATTGGGAAATACCTTTCTCAGAGTGACAGATGTGGAAGCATAAAGCACATTCAAAGTCATTCCAAGAGTGGAAATAACTCAGCCTCACAGATAGAAAAGAAAATGTCTAGGTAGATAAAAAGAACGGGAACCCGGGATCTGCCCGTGTTGGCAGGGGCCACACAGGGAAAGGGAGGAGAGGAAAGGCTTCAGGAGGAATATGGGAGGAAGCAAAAGCAAGCTGAGTCATGCTGCGAAAAGCAGGTCCAAAGGGAATATGGATCCAGGAGGGACAATCTTGATTTCCTTACCTGCAGACCAAAAGGACTGGGCTTGGTTTCTGAGGCCCTTGATTCAGAACCAAATTCCACAAGGAAGATGATCATGCCTGAAACAGGAGAAGTTCTGTTCAAATCCTAACACATCAAGGGCTGGGTCAGAGCCCATGTGCTTCATGAAGCTTGCTTGGACCACCCCAGACTGCAGCATTCTTTTCTGACTGCTGCTGATATGAAATGTCTCCACATGTGCTATTAAATATGGACATTCAATGGCAATTTCAATTCAAATGAATTCAAACCAGCTAAAATTAAATATTCAGATTCTCAGTTGCACCAACTACATGTCAAATACTCGATAGTTGGATCACAGATGACAGCACAGGTCCCAAAACATTTCCATCATCACAGAAAGAGCTATTGGACAGGGTGGTCAGAACTTGCAGTTGTCTTTGGATGTATCTCCTGTCTTTCCAGCCCAATTGCAAACATCTCAAGGGTGTAGAGCAAATATGTAAATCTGAGGGCCTTATCTCTACCCCGGGTCTTAGAGTCACACTGACCTGAAGCTGTGGACTTTGGCCAAATAGCCAGGTTCTCTGAGTCTCTGGGTGCTTCTCTAGAAGTTGACATCATCATTCTGATCTTTCATGATTGCTGTGAGAATTACTAATAAAGTGTGGACAGCTTAGTGCCCTGGGTTTGATGGCACTGTAGTAGGAGTGTATTCGTGAATTTCCCACCCTCTGTCCTGGGGCATCATTACGGGTGGGGCACAGTGCAAGATTCCTAGAGCAACATTCTCCAGCTACTCCCTGCAGAGCGAGTCTGTCAGCAGGCCACACCACAGGTAGCTCAGGTCTAAACAGACCGTCATCTAGACAGGAGGCTTCAGTACCATCTTCCCATGTAGGCAAGCCCTGAAGACCTCAGGCATGGCAATGAATGCCATCATCTCTGCTGCATTGACTATTTCTAACAACAGGATCAGAACATTGCCACAGACACATGTGAGCCCTGGTTACCTCCATGCCCTTACCAGAATGCTGTCGAAGCTGGCTCCTCGGTCTGGACTGGACAGATATTTTATGAAAAAAGTTGAGAGCCAAAGCACCCATAAGGTCCTGATTTAGAAGCATCATTTTAATAATATTCATCTTCCCTGCCTCTAACTTGTTGTTGGGTGAAATGGTTGAGCAGGAGTGAGGTGAGGGCAGGTTCATTCTAAAACATTGTTCAGTTTTCCTTAAGAGGCCCTGGGCACAATGAATATTACTTGTGCTGGTTAAATATAGTGCTGTCTGCCCTCGAAAATCTTAAATAGAGAGGCTAGGAAGTGAGCCCTGTGGTTCCTGGACTCTCTCCCTTCCTATTTGTGATGATGTCAGCAGCAGCAGTACACTTAACAGAGCCTACGGAGCAGGCTTCCCTCTGTGCTTGGAGGAGTGAAGATTTACACAGGGACTTGAGTGTTTGGGGTGCAGTGTGTGTCCTGGCTGTCTGAGTTATGGTGGCAAGGTCACAGGCAGGAGTTAATTTGGCATTTGTCATAAAGTACACCCAGCTGCCACTTGTGATGTCATGGGGCTTCTCAGACTGTGCTGTCAGAAGCCCTGGCTTTAGATGCTATTAGAGGAAGCCTGTAGATTCAGAGACTGGAGACAGAGTTACCTCTATTTCTGGTTATATTCCCTGTTGGGGCATGATTCTGGTTTGCCTCTCAGATGACCATTCCCTCACCTACAAAATAGATCTTCAACTACATTTATCCCTTCCCTTGCACAAATCCACTTATTCCAAGAAATTTCAAGAATAGAAATTCAAGAAAACTTCTTCCCCTAGACACTCTCCCATTTCCCTTAATAACTGCTGTGTTTGCAGAATTCCATGCCATACCTCAAGCCTTCCTCTACTCCCTCTCCCCTCCTCCCCTTCCCTCTCCCGTGCCTTCTCCCTTTCTCTCTGTCTGAAAACCAGGAGCACAGAGTGCCCAGTTTTGGTGCCAGAGAAAGCCCAGGGTGCTGTCTTCTTATGATAGCTGCTACTTTAAGGATATATTACTTTATACATTTTCTGCTTTCAAAAACATGGCACTGGGCACGGTGACTCACGCCTATAATCCCAGCACTTTGGGAGCCCAAGGCGGGTGGATTACTTGAGGCCAGGAGTTCGAGACCAGCCTGGGCAACATGGTGAAACCCCGTCTCTATAAAATGTACAAAAGTTAGCCAGTCGTGGTGGCATGAGTCTGTGGTCCCAGCTACTTGGGGGGCTGAGGTGGAAGGATCGACTGAGCCTGGGAGATGGAGGTTGCAGTGAGCTGAGATCACTCCACTGCGCTCCAGCCTGGGTGACAGAATGAGACCCTGTCTCAAAAAAAAAAAAAAAAAGGCATTTTTCCTTTGCCCCTTGAAGACCTAGTTTTGGTGGAAATTTGTGAATTTTTTTTTTTTTTTTAACCTTCAGAACTGCATGAACAAGACTGACTGACCTCCGGGCTCCAACTTTTCTTTGCAGTTGTTCCAGCTCTCTGTGAATTTTTAAGGTTGTTTTCTTAGCCTGACACTGCCGATTTCATCTGAAGCCTGGAAACATTTTTTTTTTCTTTTGGCAAGTAACACTTGAAATTGTTTACTCAGATGACCTATTAAGAGAAATTTAACTTTGAATAAATTTGATCCATGGAAAATTAAGTTAGCTAAATGTAATATTGAAGATAGTAGACAACTGTAGCAGAAATGAATTCTTTGTAATATTTATTTGTGCACTTTGCAGAATTTTATTTATACACTTTGCAGTCTGTCTCCAGAAAAATATATCATCTTTTGGTTTTTGGTTCCTTGATATTTTAAGGAAATGAGCTTTTCCTCAGAGTGCTTTTTTCAAATAAACTTTGGAAGAAGGAAAATATTTAAAATGATGGCCTTTGGTGTGGGCTTCACTGCGAGATCACTGGATTTCCCTTGATAAAGGATCATCCCACTCTGTCTGGCTTAGCTGGGCCTAAGGCCTCGAAAAGTGAGGAGGACGCTTGGCCTGTGTTTCAAGACCAAAGTCAGGCTGGCAGGGCACTGCCCTATGGGGATGGCCAGGAGTGCCTACAGGTCAGCTGTTGAGTGGCCCGAAGCCCACAGTTAACAGTTAAATGTGAGCTGCAGTTGACGAGGGAAACCGGGAAGTCTATATGAGAGAAGCAACAGAAGGGGAGGTTCAAGGGGTGCCTGTGGTCCATAAACAAGAACTGGCGTCCAGGTACAGACCAGCAAGCAGAAAACATGCGTTCAGGGTACTGGCCATGAACAGTGTCAGGATCCCGCTGTTTGGGGTTTAAACTGTGACATCAGAGTGGGCTGGTTTAAAATCAGAGGGCTGGACATGACCAGTCTACAAAGCATGATAGGGCCAACACTGTCATCTTTTACATGAAAAAAACAAGAACCAGAGGGGATAAACAACTGCCCAAGGTCACAGGGCTTGTCAGAAGTAACATAGGGCCACCCAACACCCGTGCAGTGCTCAATACCCATTAATAATTGAATAGAAAATCTGAGGTCTGCACAATCTAGAGTAGCACTGTCCAGTAGGAACATGATGTGAGCTACAAGCGTAATTTTAAATTTTCTATTAGCTACATTACAAAAGTACAAAGAAACAGGTGAAATTAATTTTAATATTATATTTTATTTGACCAAATGTTTCTGAAATACTAGAAGTGACAAATTGCAATTAGGTTAATGTGGTTATTGCTGGGTTTGAACCCAAGAAAGAACTAAATTTAAAGACTTAAGATTCATCTGTACATTATTTCACTAGCTTAGGTAACTTGAACTTCTTTCTGAAGTTGTAATTCTCATAATGATTCAAATCATAGCTGTTGAGATTCTTAAGTGGAACAGATTTGGAACTAATGTGATCTGCTTTTTAATTTGTATCAAATTGTTTGCTGAATTATTTAGATAGGGTAATAGTAGCTGCTGTAACAGAGAAGTCCTCCAGATTTCTGTGTTAACACAAGAGAAGTTTATGTCTTTCTCATGGAATGTTCTAGTCTATAGTTGCACCTGTTGCAAGAAGGGGTCCATGGACTCCAGAACCTTCTATCTTTAGGCCTTTCCCTCCTCAACTTGGCTTCCAAGGTTGCTGTGCTTCTTTGCATTAAGGGGAAAGAGCATGGAGGATTTGGGGTAGCAGGGTTTTATGGGCTAGATGCTCACTGATGCTCACATTCCCTTGGCAGAGCTCAGTCACATGACAACTTCTAACCTCAAGGGAGGCTGGCCCATGTACATCAGTGGAATGTAGAAAGAAGAAGAAACAGGTTTGGTGAACTGCTAGCTAGTCTCTGCTACATTAATTTCCCCCAAACTTGTTTCTTCTGAAAAAGCAAATTTCCCACTTTTTCTTTATGCTTATCTCATTTTCAAAAGCCAAATACCACCATTATAGAAAAATCATAACCCAAATTTATGTCTGCCAAGGCTGGCTATAGCTCTTGCTTTAATCTTCATAACAATTCCCTCATCAAGTGAAACAATTTGATTCTCTTTTCACCTTGTGGGGGTCATCAATGAGGTAGAAATTGTCCCAGTGGTGCCATTTGCAAATTGCATCTTTTCTTTGGTAATAAAAGAACCCTGGGGAAAATAATGAATTCTTTTGTATAGATGAAGTCATTTGGCAATTGTGTGGAAAGAACTTGGGTTCTGGAGTAAATCCTAAATCCCAACTCCATCACTTTCAACCTATGTGATGCCAAGTGGCTTCCTAAATTATTTAGACCTCATTTCCACCCTCCGTAAAATGCAAATTAAGATGCCTTCTTCCCAGGCTTGTGGTAATCATTCAGTGAAGTAAGCTTTGCAGAGCAGCTGCAAATCATAGTATGTGCTTAATAAATTGTAGCCATATTATCTTTGCTACCAGAAATACAGTGGAAGGTAGACTGATGGAGATCATTTATAGGGAATTTACCACTCTGCAGGCACATTAGAACTTTGTGGGAATAAGATTGTTTTAATGATGAATAGATTATTTAGTGTCATTCAGCAACAATACCACATTCTTACAGGTTGGGCTGCGTGTAGGAGACATACAGTGGTATTAACTACGAGGCTTCTGACTAATAAGTTTCTGGCCTAAGAGTCCACTATGTAAACAAACAGGATGAAATAGGGAGTAGAGGATTTTCTACTTTATACTAATGAAGAGTTTAAAAGTCTCAGGCTCTAGCAGAAAGGGCCAGACACTATTTGTTTTTTCTAGCTTTGACATCCCTTTAGGGCATTTTTATTGAGGCATTTTTTTAAACACTGTTCTTTAAAAGCAGCCCAGGCAGCCTAATTTGGTGAGTGGTGTCTGGAATCTTTCTGAAACACAGGTAAAGGATGATAAAACTCTGCTGTTAGATGCAGAGATTTTGTGGATCTATTTGTAAAGTCCTTTAGACATTTCAAAGCATTTTCACATTCATTAGCTCATTGGAACATGTTTGGCTCTTGGAACAAATACCTCAAGGTCAGGAAAAACGGTATGATGATGGCCAGTTGATAGATTAGTTAGTCTGAGAGCAAAGCAAGTTGAGTTAAAGAACTGAGAATTCAGAGTCAAAAATGCAAAAACAAACATAGGGATTATGGTTTCTAGTGGCTTCTAAACCCTTTTCCTCTAAGCCAGGGCTCAACAAACAAGAGCCGTTGGCCACAGGGGGCCTGTCGACTGTCTTTGTGAATAAAGTTTTATTGGAACACAGCCACACACATCCATTTATGTGTTTCTATGGCAACTTTTGCTCTGTGAAGGCTGAATTGAGTAGTTGCAACACAGACCACAGGGCTTGAAAAGCCTAAAATATTTATTCTTGGGCCTTTACAGAAATGTTTGCTGCTGCCCCTGGTTCCAGGCTCTGTGACAGTTGCCTCATGTGCTCTGCAGGGGAGGTTGAGGCAGGAATGACATTTCCAAGGTCCTCTCTACTCTCCCTGATCTTTCCCCCAGGTAGTGCCTGTGCCATATTGCATATTTTTAATGTCACCCCTGGGCTGGGGGTCTGTGATTCAGGTACTCTCCCCTCCTCCTGCCCCCACCCACTGGCACACAATCAAAAAACTCCAACATTTTTCCTTTCGTATGTTAGGGATGTGTTTAAAATTTTATTTGAAGAGTAAAAGTTTACCCCCTAAAAGAGCTTGAAACCATGGGCCTGGAACACCCCTTGCTCCAGAGCATCTGGGTCTCTAGACCACATGTCTAGTACTCATTCTACCTTGGAATTGCTTTCCTCTGGGGTTCCACAGTAAAGCAGCCACTTAGGGTTGTCCACCTGTACTCATGGCTTGCTCTGCACGAGGACAGTTTCCCCAGAGCTTATCTCACAGGCACCCCCGGAGCAGTGAGCAATGCACTCAACTGTATGTAGAGACCATGGGTATTACAGCGGGGTGCTGGGAACACCCACCTTGGGGAGTGGAGAGCCTGCAAGAGAAGTCACCTCCTGGTCCCAACACACCTCTTGGCTGCACTGTCGCCTATGACAGTGATAAGCCACATAGTGCTGCTTCCTCCTGGCCTGGGAGCACATGTGGCCTTGGCCATGTCTCCAGCCCTCTGGGGTTCACTCCCACCCACCTGGCTCCCCACTCCTCAATCATTTCTGGAGCAGCAGTGTGCCCAGGGGACTTGGGGCTCTTTTCTTCAATCTCTTACTGAGATTGTTACACAGATAATCTCGTTTTGCAGATGAAGCTTCAGGTTTAGAGACATGAGGGGCATCTCCAGGGTTCCCTGCTAGTTGGCACTAGAGCAAGGACCAGGACTCTAAGGTTGCCTGTCTCCCAAAGCCTTGTTTGTGTGTGGTCAGCCTTAGGTCACATAATCTGGGTTGCCAGGTGGGCTCTGTTCTGCCCCCTTTTAAGCACTCTCAGATGTCTTAGGACCACCACCACCAGCAGCAGCAGCCCCTGGGTGCCTGTTACAAATGCTCATCCTTGAGTTGCACCTGCGCCCTACTGGATTGGAACCTCTGAAAGGCAGGCCCAGCCATCTGGGTTGTAACAAGCCCTCCAGGGGCTTGTGAGGCACACTCAAGTGTGAGGACCCCTGGCTTAGCTCATTGGAGGCACCTGTGGAGATTTTAAACCCAGGTCCACCCCAGGCCAGGAAAATCTCAGCCTCTGGGACTGGGAAGCAGGTGTCAGAGGTTTTCAAGCTTCCAGGGGGTTATAGTCTGAGTGTTTGTGTTCCCCCAGTATTCATTTGTTGAAATTCTAACTCCCAAGGTGATAGTGTTAGAAGATGGAGCTTTTAGGGGAACGATTAGGTCATGAGATCAGTCCCCTCAGGAATAGGATTTAGTGTTCTTATAAAAGAGGCCTGAGAGAAAGCCCTCACCCCTTCCACCCTGTGAGGCTAGAGCGAGAAAGTGTCATCTATGAACCAGCATGCAGGCCCTCCACCAGACACCAAGCCTGCTGGCATCTTGATCTTGGACTTCCCAGCCTTCAGAGCTGTGAGAAATAAATTTCTGTTGTTTATAGGCCACCCAGTCTATGGTGTTCTGTTATAGCAGCGTGAACAGCAGGTGAGAATGGTGGCCTGAGACCCACCTCTGTGCATGGGTAGTCTCTGTCAAGCTGGCTCAGGGGAGAATAGCCGTGCTTGCAAGGCCTAGAATCTTCAACAAGCTGGCAAACAGATGAATAAAGGGAGACCGCCAGCCACGTGTAAGACACCAAACCTGTCTTCCAGCAGAGTCCATGTGTGTTCAGCACTACTCCCAAGCCCTGTGAACATTTGTTTTTTCACTCTATCTTGGAGACCACGGGTTTTGTTTCTAAGCTTTCTTGCCCTGGGAAACACCAGGGTGTGTTTCACACTAGCTGCATTTTAAAATCTCTTTGTATTGAAGTCGACAGGGAATGTTCCTGCCTTGTCCTATTTGTGGGTCTAATCTTGCCGTCGGGTCCTCAGTTGCCTCAGCACTTGCCACTCCCACCCACTCAGAAGCCAGGGCTGGCCGAGGTACAGGGCGAGGTGCCCCTGGGGCTGAGGGCAGGGCCTTGGGGCGCATCTCCCGGCTGCTCTCTGACACTCCCAGGCCTGGGTGGACTCTGGTGCTTCGGGGTGGAATGAGGCCCAGGGAGGCCCAGGTAGGCCTGGTCTCTCTCCCCAAAGGCTCTCCAGGCCTGATGAGTTTCTCAGCAGGCTCCATGAACAATGGGGGTGGCCTGTCTGAGGGCTGTGAAGGTCAGGGATGGTCTGAGCTACGCCAGTGAGTGCGCTTTGGTCTGGTCAGAGGCACCGAGCACAGTCTATCCCTGGCTAGTGGGCCACGGCCACACCTCAGTTTGTGTGCCCTGGGGTAGGTTCCACTGAGGCCCAGGACTACATTCACATTCCACCTTGGAGAGTAAGTTTAAATAGGTACATGTCTAGGCTATCCTACGGACGCTTCTGAGGTTCCTGATAGAGTGTGACTCCCATTTCTTTTGGCTGAAATGTCTATAATAGAACAATAAAATCCTTGAACTAAAGATTAGCAGCCTTTCTTAGAAGCTGACTCAGAACAAAATGGATTTGGGCCCAGCCCAGTGGCTCATCCATCCCTGCCAAAACCTTTGTGCCAGGAGCTCAGCCTGGCTCCCCAGCCCTGGGCCTGCAGGAGACCTCAGGGCCCACTCAGTGTCCACGTTGTTGGGATCAGGGACACTGGTATGGAAAAAAGAAAAAAGGCAAGAAGCTGCAGACCCCTGGGACAGGCTCTGGAAGGAGCAAAGGACTGGGTCCAAAGAGCAGGCTGGACTCAGTGAAGCTTCTGTGACCTCAGTTGATAAATGGGCACTCACAGTACCCACCCTGTCTTGGGGTCATGAGGGAACCTTTCAGATAGATAAGGAGAGGCCACATTTTGTAATTGTAGGTACTTCTGAGCAGAGTGATGGATGTAGGGCCTGGGCATCACAGGCCTGGGGAGGACCCATGGGCTGTGGGACCCTGGACCAGCCACGTAATCTCTCAAAGCCTTGGTTCCCTTCCCTGAGAAGTGGGGATCATTCATGAGTTGGTGGAACAAAGCGTGTCAAGTCTTTAACACACAGCCAGTGCTCGGTCCCTGAGTGGATGCCCATTTTCCAAGCACCCACTTTGCAACAGTCCTGAGGGGTCCTGCAAACAGAGTCTCAGCTTGTCACACTTAGGAGACTGTAGTTATTATTCATGCTGCTGATTCCTTTCTCTGGTTTTTAGGGCGTGGGAATTTTCTACTATGGGAGGCAGGTAAAATGAATCTGACAGGCACTAATACTACAAAAACCCAGGTGGAAAGTAAAAATAGTCTTAGTTGTCAAAGCACAGGAGCCAGTCACACGAACAGCCTGTCAGTATCAAGGTAAGCCTCCCCGTGAAGCTTTTTCTGGGGAACGGGAATTCCACTTCTGCTGAAATCTTGTTGACTTGCCCTGGGTAAATTTATAGAAAAATCACGGATGATGGGGATTTTGGTCTGTAGGCTGAGTATGCAGGCTGGGTGTGTAGAATGGATAGCAGTGGTGGCAGGGATGAGGGTGAGAGGCAGAAGCAGGTGGGAAAGGAGGGTTTGATCTGCACTTGACTGACCTTCTTGTCGTAGTCTGCTCAGGCTGCTAAAACAAAATGCCATAGACTGAATGTCGTCTAAACAACGGAAATTTATTTCTTACAGTTCTGGAAGCTGGAAGTCCAAGGCCAAGGCACTGGCAGATTCAGTGTCTGGTGAGGACCTGTTTCCTGGTTCATGGTTAGCGCCTTCTCACTCTGTCCTCACACTGAGGAAGGGGCAAGGGAGCCCTTTGGAGTCTCTTTTATAGATTTAGTAATCCTATTCTTAATCATCTTCCCAAAGGTCTTACCTCCTAATCACCTTGCCAAAGTCCTACCCCCTGCCTTGGGGACTAGGAATTTAGCATGAGAATTTGGGGGGAACATAAGCATGAAGACCATAGCACCCTTGCATCCATAGGACCATTGAGGTGGGAGGCTGCCCTTTGGACAATGTCTTTCCACATTCCAGCAGCACAGTTTCCCCACTGCCTGCTCCATTTTAACCACAAATACTAGGCCAATTCATTAAATTGAGTTATTTAATACTGAATTTAAAGGAAGGAAAGTTGTAACGCAGCTGCCCCTCCCCACTCTCAGCCATTTTTATCCAATTGCCCTGGTTTCATGCAGGACATTGGCCCCTTTGTGGAATCATTTTATGTTCGTGGCTCGGAAAAGGATGTTTCCCGGCTGGGCATGGTGGCTCATGTCTGAAATCCCAGCATTTTGGGAGGCTGAGGTGGGTGGATCACCTGAGGTCAGGAGTTCAAGACCACCCTGGCCAACATCGTGAAACCCCATCTCTACTAAAAATACAAAAATTAGCTGGGCGTGGTGGCAGGCACCTGTAATCCCAGCTACTTGGGAGGCTGAAGTATGAGAATCACTTGAACCCGGGAGATGGAGGTTGCAGTGAGCTGAGATGGCACCACTGCACTCCAACCTGGGCAACATAACAAAACTTCGTCTCAGAAAAAAAAAGGGTATTTCCTTTAAGGATGCCCAAGCAAAATTACTCAGTTCCTGGCTCTGCTTAGTGGTTCTCAGGAGGACATAATTCCTCAGTAATTCCCACTATAAATATAGAATTACTGTCCCATCAATGCCACAATTTGATGTGCTGTTTATTTAAAATTTTGCTTCCTCTGTCTCCTCATTCAGTCTCAAGAATCTTGCCTTTAGGTCCAGTGGTCCCTTGGTATCCACGGGGGATTGGTTCTAGGACACCCCCCCCCCCCACCTCAGAATATCAGAATGCACGGGTCCTCAAGTCCCTGATATAAAATGGCATAGCATTTGCATATAACCTATGCACATCCTCCCATACACTTTAAATCATCTCTAGGTTGCTTATAATACCTAATACCTAATACAATGCCTATACATCACTTCATTTACATGGATTCAATGTAGTACTTGAGACGTGGCAAATTTAAGTTTTGCTTTTTGGAACTTTGTGGAATTTTTTTTCCAATTATTTTTTAATGGAAAACTCTAGCATTTATTCATAAAATCTATAAATGGAAATCAAACCATTTTAATTGATTACTCTAGTCAAAATTACTTTTAATCAACAAACACTTTTTTTCTTTAAAGAAAAAATTTAATTGTATTTTATATTAAGTTCTGGGATACATGTGCAGGATATGCAGGTTTGTGCTTTGGTGGTTTGCTGCACCTATCAACCCATCACCTAGGTATTAAGCCCCACATGCATTAGCTATTTATCCTGATGCTCTTTCTCCCCCTTCTCCCCAACAGGCCCCAGTGTGTGTTGTTCCCTTCCCCGTTTCCATGTGTTCTCATTGTTCAGCTCCCACTTACATGTGGGAACATGCAGTGTTTGGTTTTCCGTGCTTGCATTAGTTTTCTGAGGATAATGGCTTCCAGCTCCATCCATATATATATGTATGCAAAGGACACTATCTCATTCCTTTTTATGGCTGCATAGTATTCCATGGTGCATATGTACCACATTTTCTTTATCTAAGCTGTCATTGATTGGCATTTGGATTGATTCCATGTCTTTGCTATTGTGAATAGTGCTGCAATGAATATATGCATGCATGTGTCTTTATTGCAGAATTACTTATATTCCTTTGGTTATATACCTAGTAATGGGATTGCTGGGTCAAATGGTATTTCTGTTTTTAGGTCTTTGAGGAATTGCCACACTGTCTTCCACAATGGTTGAACTAATTTACATTCCCACCAACAGTGTAAAAGTGTTTCTATTTCTCCACAGCCTTACCAGCATCTATTTTAACAATAAATAGCTGTTGTTTCTTAACTTTTTAATAATTGCATTCTGACTGGCTTGAGATTGTATCTCACTGTGGTTTTTATTTGCATTTCTCTAATGATCAGTGATGTTGAGCTTTTGTTCATATGTTTGTCGGCCGTACAAATGTCTTCTTTTGAGAAGTGTCTGTTCGTGTCCCTTGCCCAATTTTTAATGGGGTTGTTTGTTTTTCTTCTTGTAAAATTTTTTAAGTTCCTTGTAGAATCTGGATATTAGAATCATTTCCTGAGACTTTGCTGATGTTGCTTGTCAGCTTAAGAAGCTTTTGGTCTGAGACCATGGGGTTTTCTAGATATAGGTTCATGTAATCTGCAAACAGAGACAGTTTGACTTCCTCTCCTCCTATTTGAATACCTTTTATTTCTTTCTCTTTGCCCTGGCCAGAACTTCCACTACTATGTTGAATAGGGGTGGTGAGACGGGGCATCCTTGCCTTGGGCCAGTTTTTAAGGGGAATGCTTCCAGCTTTTGCCCATTCAGTATGATATTGGCTGTGGATTTGTCATAAATGGCTCTTATTATTTTAAGGTATGTTCCATCAATACCTAGTTTATTGAGAGTTTTTAACATGAAGGGATGTTGAATTTTATTGAAGGTCTTTTCTGTGTCTATTGAGATAATCATGTGGTTTCTGACTTTATTTCTGTTTATGTGATGAATTACATTTATTGACTTGCATATGTTGAACCAGCCTTGCATCAGGGATGAAGCTGAATTGATCGTGGTGGATAAACTTTTCGATGTGCTGCTGGATTCAGTTTGCCAGTATTTTATTGAGGATTTTTGCGTCGATGTTCATCAGGAATATTGGCCTTAAGTTTTTTTTGTTGTTGTTGTATCTCTGCCAGGTTTTGGTATCAAGATGATGCTGACCTCATAGAATGAGTTAGAGAGAAGTCCCTCCTTCTCAATTGTTTGGAATAGTTTCAGAAGAAATGGTACCAGCTCATCTTTGTACCTCTGGTAGAATTCAGCTATAAATCTGTCTGGTCCTGGGCTTTTTTTGGTTGGTAGGCTATTTATTACTGTCTCGATTTCAGAACTTGTTATTGGTCTATTCAGGGATTCAACTTATTCCCGGTCCAATCTTGGGACAGTGTATGTGTCCAACAATTTATCCATTTCTTCTAGATTTTCTAGTTTATTTGCATAGAGGTGTTTATAGTATTCTCTGACAGTTGTTTGTATTTCAGTGGGATCAGTGGTGATATCCCCATTATCATTTTTTATTGTGTCTATTTGATTCTTCTCTCTTTTCTTTATTAGTCTAGCTAGTGGTCTTTTTTTTTTTTTCTCCAAAAAAAAAAAAAAAACAGCTCCTGGATTCATGGATTTTTTGAAGGGTTTCTCATGTCTCTGTCTCCTTCAGTTCCACTGTGATCTTGGGTATTTCTTGTCTCCTGCTAGCTTTGGGGTTTGTTTGCCCTTGGTTCTCTAGTTCTTTTAGTTATGATGTTAGGGTGTTGATTTAAGATCTTTCTAGCTTTTCGATATGGTCATTTAGTGTTATATATTTCCCTCTTAACACTGCTTTAGCTAAGGAATCAATTCAACAAGAAGAGCTAACTATCCTAAATACACATGCACCCAATACAGGAGCACCCAGATTCATAAAACAAGTAAAACAAGTTCTAAGAGATCTACAAAGAGACTTAGACTGCCACACAATAATAATGGGAAACTTTAATACCCCACTGTCAATATTAGGCCATTGAGACAGAAAATTAACAAGGATATTCAGGACTTGAACTCAGCTCTGGATCAAGTGGACCTGATAGACATCTATAGAGCTTTCCACCTAAAAACAACAGATTATACATTCTTCTTGGAGCCACATGGCACTTACTTTAAAATCAATCACGTAATTGGAAGTAAAACACTTCTCAGCAAATGCAAGAGAACTGAAAACATAACAGTCTCTCAGACCATGGCTCAAATTTTCCAAATATTTTTTATCCTCAATTGGTTGAATTCACAGATGCAGAACCCATGAATACAGACAGCCAGCTGTATTTTCTTCTCCAGCATTTTATTATGAACATTTGGAAACATATAGAAAACTAGAATGAATTTTATACTGAATGCATATAGACCCAGCACCTAGGTTCTATAGTTTACATTTTACTATACTGGCTGTTATCACATGTTTATCCCTCTACCCAACCCTGTGGCCATCCATCAATCCATGCTATTTTAGTAGACTTCAAAGTAATTTCAGAAGTCAACCCATTCCCTCTCACATGTGTTGTTAGGTCATGTATATCATTAGCTAAAGTTTATCACTTGTTACCCTTCTACTTTGGGTTACCTTTATACGCATGATGTGCACAAGTTTTGAGTTGCATCCATGAGTTCTGACATATAGTAAACCTTTGCCCCCTGCCTCTGTCAAGGTATAGGACATACCGTCATCCCAGGAAGTTCTCTCTTGCCCCTTCTCAGGAAACCCAGCTCAGCATACCCCATACAACTACTCTTCTGATATCACCATAGATTAGTTTGTGCCTGTTCTAGAACTTTATGTGCATGAATCCCACAATATGTGCTTTTGGATGTAAGGCTTCATAGCACTCTGTTTTTGAGATTCATCCATGTATTTGTATGTAGGCACATTCTGGACACATACACATCCTCATATACATACATGTAGATACACATCTATACATATTGATGACATATACACCATGACAGACTTTCCAGGTAAATGTTAATTTGTTGCATGTATTTCTCTTCAGGAAATGCCTTGTAGATTTTAGTCATTTTTCTTAGATACTTATTTAGGTAAACTTTTAAAGAGACTTTTGTGAAAAATGGAAACTTAGAGCTTTGATTGACCACAGAAAGTAACTTAACAAGGGCCAGTTATCCCTAAATATCCCTCTCACTTCCCTCCAAAGCAGAACCATGAACTGGACTCAAAAATCTTGTGCTAGGAAGGGAAGGGAAGAAGGAAGGGAGGAGGAGGTGTCCCTAGTCCTTGGGTCTTATAACCATTCACACCTTTCAGGTGCAACACTGCACATTCAGCTATGACAGTAAGTGGGAGGAGAGAAGCTAAGAAGGTGGGGGAATGGTCTGATTTGCCGAGTAAACAGCCATGTCATTCTGTAGTGGAAGCTGCTTTCAGTGGCCAGCAGCCTCTTCATTATAAACACAGCATCAGAGAGAGAAAACAATTCCTTCTTCAAGTACCTTTATTGGGAAATGGATGCCTGGAATAGATGTAGGGATACGAGGCCCCCTGCATGAACACGGGAGTTGCATGTGTCAGGGTCTTTGGAAGGAATACGATCGTCATTTTTTCCAACAAACTCTGTCCCAGCAGAACACTTCATTGGAGTGGATCCTCATTTGTTTCTTTGTGATTCTTTTTTATGTGTTGGTTCCTGACACACAAGTTGATTTGGGGTGGGTAACTTGAGGTGCATAAATGACATGTACAGCAGTGGCACACCCTTGGTGATCATTAATATGTTGCTCTGCCATCAAGTGCCCTGCTAAGTTCTTGTTCCCCAGAAGCAGATTCTAAGACAGGGATGTGGGTGTGTATAGTTTATTTAGGAGCTGATCCCAGGAAACAACAGTAGAGGATGGGGAAGTGAGACCAGGAAGGAAAGATGAAGCTCAAAACAGGTCAAAAAAGAAAGAAAAAGAAAAAAAAATAGAAGGAACTGAAAAGAAAATTCTGCCTAAGTTCCTTCTGCAAGAAAATAGAAGCTTTACTCACAAAGATTCCCTTTGCCAGGCAGATCTTTTTATTTTGCAAATCAATGAAATAGTTGGTATCATTCGCAATTACCACTGTAAGCAACTCAGTTTAATCTGGCTGGGGTCCCCAGGATACAATGTAGAACGCATACCTCAGAGTTCTCCCTTCAAGGGGTGAGGGAGCTGGGGTATTTATACACCATTTCCACCAGTCATGGGTTAGGGGCTGTTCCCAGAAGTGTCAATGCCTTGGCACGTCCAGCCTGCCCCTCACACAGGAAAAGCAGTCCCCATGGCCGAAGACAGCCTTCAGGTAAAAGAGTGCAGGTGCTGGCAGTTGGAAGTTGGGCCATTGTGGGTGAGGGGAGAAAAGCCGGCACTGACAGTCATTGCTAAGTTCCCACATCCCCCCAACTACACGATTTCAATGTTGTTGAGTTGGGGTGGAAAGCTCATCTTGACCCAGAAGACTACATAATAGTTCTTCCCCTTTGTGTGTGTGTGTGTGTGTGTGTGTGTGTGTGTGTGTGTGTGTGTGTGTTTTCATCTTGCTAAGTCCCGGCACTCAACCTCAGCCCATTATTTTTCACTGCCTCATAACATGTGTTTGTACAAGTGCTGACTGCTGGCAAGCCATCCTGCCACAGCAGTGGGCTCAGCTGAATGGGTGATCTGAGGAGGCATTTCAGACCTAGGTCTAGAATGAGAGGAAAAACATTTCTTCTTTCCTCATTCATCTTTTACTGCCTCCGTCCATGTGTCAGACTTCTGGGGACTCCAGTGAAGCTCAAAACAGGTCAAATTTTTTTAAAAAAGAGAGCCAATAAGAAAATTTTGCCAAAACTCCTTGTACAAGAAAATAGAGGCTTTACTCACAAGGGTTCCCTTCACCTGGACTGATCTTTTTATTTTGTAATACAAAAGTAAAAGAATTATTTCTAGAAGTGTTGCTGGGGCCTGGGGCCTGGGGCCTGGAACTTATGTAAACGCAGAGAGGAGACTCCATTTGAGTCCTGAGTAGAAGTTAGGAGATATGGTATCAGCACAGAAGCACAGTCTGTTCTGGAGGCTTTGACCTGTGTGTTATTTTAGGGGCATACACTGGCTTTCCTGGCTTCAGAGTCAAAAGAAAATGGAACTATATCCACAGGCAACTGGTTAATCCCTCACTGGGCTCTACCTTGTGTGAAATGGAATTTGTATTTCACACAAAATCTTTGAAAGTGACTCAATATGTTTAAAGCCAGGAACGCTGTGGCCCTGGCATTCAGGTCTTCCATGATTTCTTATTTCCAGAGCCTCCCAAATGTGGACACATCCAGCTCAGTGATGCTCCTTAGCCCAAAGCCAGGCACAATGAGAGGTAATTCCTGCTCTGGGAAGTGATGTGTGGATTCCTCAAAGGCGATGGAGTACAGTTTCTAAAGGAAAGGTTGTACCTGTGGTCTTCTAAAACATGCTCACAAGTGCTTTGATATTTCTCTTATATGAAGTGACTCTGATTCCCCTTTACCTGAATATGGCTGGCCTCTGTGAGTCCCCTGTAACTGACAGATTATAGCAGAAGTCATTTGCCTTCAGAAGCTCGGTCATAAAAACAATACAGCTTCCACCCAGCTCTCTCCCTTTGAACCTGGCTGCCATGTTGGGAGGAAGCCCAGGCATCATGGATGACCCCAGCTGAGGTCCTAGCTGACAGGCAGCATCAACAACCAGAGGTGTGGGTGAAGACACTTCCTAGGTGACCCCATCCTCAGTCACCACCTGACTGCAACCACTTGAGAATTTCTGAGTGAGAACTACCTGACTGAGGCTAGTCACACCCAGAACCAGGAGATGTAATGACAAGAAAAGAATGCTGCTGTTTTGTGTTGCCAGTGCAGTCTGGTTTGTTATGCAGCCACAGTGACTGATACACACATATGCTCATTGTCACACGGCTAAAGAACTTCCGGGGCTCATAAAGGATCTCCACTGTCCATCACTCACTTCCTTCCTTTGGTGCAATGACTGACTGGCTTCTTGACTCTCAGGAAATCAGTGTCTGGGGAGAAGAGACAAGGAGGGGTGTCTCTCTCTGATTCCTGGAGTCTTCAGCTTGCTGCCAAGTTTTGTGACCTAGAGGCAGGCAAGAGGTTTCCAGCTGTTTCACCCTCAACAGGTTGGAGATTGAGGGACTGTTCTCTGTCTGGCTGCAAGAAGTGGGGGTGGCAGCTGCTGCCTTTCTTCCTCCAGATGAGATCACAGTGGTGGTGGCAGCTGCCGGGAACAGTTCTCCATGTTGTCCCCACGTGCTGTGCCTCTGGCCAACATAGCACACCTAACTTGCTTTTAGGTTGTGACCTCCACACTGAGCCTCTGACCTTAGGAAGTAGTCAGTTGCAGGGTGCATGGCAATTGGTGCCAATGTCTTTTCCAGTGCTTCAGTTCCGTGGAAGGCAGGTCCCTCTATGCCCAATCACAGGCCTTTCCTCTCACTTTCTCCCCTGCACCTCTCCCTGTTCAGCTTAGGATTGGATCTGCTATTTCTTCATGGGCTCTTGGGGAGAAATGTGAAAATGCATGTGAAAGGACTTTGAAAATATCCAAAGATGTTGCAAAAATGGAAGCTACTGTTAAGGGATTAGTGAGCAATTAGTGGGACAGGCTGGAGCAGGACACCTATCCAGCTGTTTCAGCTCCTCTTAAGACCGTAAGTTAGTCATAAACTCTCAACACTCAGAGACTTTAAAAAAGCATGCAGCCCAGAAATCGATAGAATGCTTGGATTTCCTTTGTAGCATCACCACAAAGTGCTCTTCTACCACGTCCTTGGTTATCCTCAGTGATGGGGAACTCACTTACCACCTCCTTTTAGAGGTCTTTTATTCCATGGGCAACTGGAATTATTAACATTGTCTTCCTTGTGGCAAGCCAAACTCATTTTCCTTTGCGTTATCTTGAATTCTATAAAGTAAGTCGTATTTCTTTTCCTCATGGCATACTTTTGAGGTCAGCTATTAAGTTCTTCCTTGTTCAGGCTTCTCTCTCTTCAGTTTTTTAGTCGCCCCCTTATGTGACATGGTTTGATGACCCCCCTCAGCATCTCCCTTCTAGTTACCTTCTGGGCCAAATGCTTATCTCCTCTTCAGCTCTTAAAAATCAGCCTCCTGTTATTATGTTTGAACAGCTTGTGAAAAGATTGGACCTCACTCCGCCCATGTTTAGCTGTTGAATATAATTATTTCAGATGCAAACCCAGCATTCCTAAACTAGCACTTAAAGCCCTGCATTCTCTCAAGGGACAAAGTAAAGGAACCGGGCATTTGTTGAGTGTCTCCTTGGAGCCAGGGCTGGGCTAAGGGCTCTAGCTGCAGAATCACCTTAATTCTAGTAACATGCCCATGAGTCAGGCATTCCAGGAACACCCAGAAAGGGTAGGACATACAGGAGTTAAATCTCAGCTACACCTAAGTGCTCCTTCTAACCACCTTCCTAAACTGAACTTCAGGGAAGACTCTCAAGCTGGTGGACTATATTTCCATAAGGAGTGGTCGTTGCCCTACATGTGCTAAGCCCTGTGTGGGCAGGGGCTGGGGCTGTTTTGCTCACTAGTAGATTGCCAGGCTGTAGAGAGTACTTGATACTATCTATAATGGTAATGACATTAAATCTTTGGTGAATTAATGAATGATTGAATGAATCCATGTAACTTCTCTGTGACAAGTTTTTAGTATTTTATCTTGAAACAACAAAAATTAATACAGAAAACTGTAAAGGAAAATATTACAAACTCCAGTGTATTTATTTGCCCAATTAATAAATGCTAACATTTTTATATTTGCTTCTAATCTTTTTCCATTTATAAGAAATAAAACATTGCACATCAAGTTGACATCCTTTTTATTTGCTTTGTCAGGTCTTCTACTCCAGAAGCAACCATCATCTTTATTTGGGGAGTGTCTGGCCTGTGTTTAATATTTTTGCCTCATATATAAGTATGCATACGCACTAAATAATTGTATGTGTTTTCAAATTTAAGTAAATGTTGTTTTACTATATTAATATTTGTGATGTTCATTCCACTCATGTATTTTTGAGATCTATGTGTATACTCTACTTCATTTAACTGCTGTCTAGTATTCCACCTTATCACTTGATTGCCATTTGCTTATTCATCCCCCAGTAATCAATGTGTGGGTTGTTTTCGGTTCCCTGTTGTGGGTAGTTAATATTATCGTCACCCTAAGTTTTCAAGCAAGGAAACTTAGAGTCATCAGTTAAATGACCCATTTAAGGTGTCAGTTTTAATAGGTTGTGGAACCTGATAATGAACTTAGTGGCCTTTGTTTTTTTTTTAACTTTTATTTTAGTTTCAGCGGTGCATGTGTGAGTTTGTTACATAAGTAAACTGCATGTCATGGGGGTTTTGTGTATAGATTATTTCATCACCCAGGTAATAAGCATAGTACCCAATAGGTAGTTTTTCTGATTCTTCCTCTCCTCCCACTCTCCACCTCAAGTAGGCCCCAGTGTCTGTTGTTCCTTTTAGTATCCATGTGTTCTCATTGTGTAACTGTCACTCATAAGTGAGAATATGCAGTATTTGGTTTTCTGTCCCTGTGTTAGTTTGCTTTGGATAATGGCCTCCACCTCCATCCATGTTGCTGCAAAGGACATGCTCTCATTCTTTTCTTATGGCTGCATAGTATTCCATAGTGTATATGTGCCACATTTTCTTTAACCAGTCTGCCGTTGATGGGCATTTAGGTCGATTCCATGTCCTTGCTATTGTGAATAGTGCTGCAATGAACATATGCGTGCCTGTATCTTTATGGTAGAATGATTTATGTTCCTTTGGGTGTATACCCGATAATGGGATCGCTGGATCAAATGGTATTTCTGTTAATTTCTTTGAGGAATCACCATACTACTTTCCACCAATGGTCTTTCTCACTGTATCAGTTGTCTGCCTTCAGGAAAGGGAGTGAATTAAAGGAAATGTTGGACTGCTTTATCTTCTAAAACTCAAGAAAGGAAAATGATCATTTTTAGAGGAGACCGTAAATGTTCTATGCAAAAGGAAGTCACCTCGTGTGTTCCAAGGATGAGAAAAAACTCATGCATGATAGGAGGTTATCTCTGAGGCTAAGTCTTGCCTTCCTATCTCCCATTTTTGTTGTCACCACTAGGCATGAACAACGTTGTTACCAAGTCACCCTACCGTGTGGCTGCTGACTATTCACCCATGGCTTCTGAGCAATAGACAGATCAAGTATTACAACCACCTTGAGGTTGGCCCGTGTTTCACAAAAACCAGGAGGCCATGGGTGACCTTATCTCCCAGCTTCGAGGATCCAAAACTAACAAATCCCTGGAGGATGCAGCCATTTCTGCCTTTGGTTAGCATCCTTCTTTAATTTCAATGGAATATAATGTCCCCGTAGAGCAAGTTTAAACAAGTTAACATAAAAAAAGCGTGATCATATCTTCCCTAGCTTCTCTTTAATACATAAGGCTTTGAATAACATTAATCAAGTTTTACAAATTTACCAAAAGATGTGCTAATTTCTGCTACAGTAAAAACCTTATTTTCACTTTTCTAGGGATGGGATGGCATCATGGTCTTTAAGCCACCTGGCTCTGTTCCTTGCTATTGAGAGGCTCAGGGGCAATTTGCGTAACTTCTCGTAGTTTCCTCATCTTTCAAAGCAGATGTTGTCGATACCTGCCTCATTGCCAGAACAAATTTACCAGAAAACCTGAGCCTGGGAGTCCCTACTTGCAATGGCCCTTCCACGACGTTCCATCTCATTTCCTATTCGTTAATTTGGTAGGCTTTTTTAATAAAGAGGGTCCCCTGAGTTGATAAGCTCCTCTCCCTAAGCCCTGGCTCCACCTCCTTGTACATTGGGTTGTTGTAAGGAAGATGCACCCCTCGCTGTGCCTGTGGCGTCATTCGTGCCCAGTAATTGTTAGCTGTGGTTAGGTTAATTTTTTCCCCTTCTTAAAAGAACATGAATATGAAAATTTCTCAACTAAAAGCCAATGGTAAAACATTTTACAAGGGGGAAAAAAGCATGTAAGAAAATGCTGATTACCAACAAAAGCAGAGAAAAAATTGTTCCTGAAAAAGATGAAATTGTACAAGAGAGGAAAGGAGTCATGAAAAGTCTATTCTTGAGCATCCTCAATGCCTGGCTTCTTAAATAATCTACACCCTGAAAACTTGAACGCGACTATTTTGGTCCTGTCTGAACTTTAAGACCTGATGAGTTATTTTTTTTCTTTCCTTTTTGAATGCAAAGTAACAGTTGTGTTCTAAATTTAACTTTTCCTGTTGGCTGCTTGGACTTTTTGCTCACATCAGGCCCAAGTGGGATGTGAGCGGCTCCGCATGAAGGATCAACTCTGCCATGGGCTGTCACATCCCTGGGGAAAAATGGTCTCAAGGGCCCTGAGGGATGAGTGGCTCTTGGATGTGTCCATTGTTTCTGTGCAGTGATATTTTTTCCCCAGAGTTAGTTTCCTTGACATCATGTTCCTCAGCCTCCCCAGGAGTCCCCAGCATTGCCTCTTTCATGAGGAAATGTGGGAGGATGGTTGCTTCCTGTGTAATTCTGAAAGCCATTTATGGGATCTTCTTGCAGTTTCTCACCTCTTTGAATGCCTTCTTAGCACTCACTATGCCATGGAGACCCAGACTATTTGTAATTGAGGCACCCGAACCACCAGGAGGGTAAGGGATTTGGCCAAAGGTGCATCACATGCTAAGAGTGAATGCTACGCCCTGACGGAGGGTAGAGGTGGGGTGCTGCTTCTGCTTGGACCTCCATTCTTGCCTTGCTTGAGTGTTTATACTTAGGATGTTTACACCAGGTATGACTTGTGGGGTTAAGAATGATCTCCTGATACATAGACCAATGGAACAGGATAGAGAACCCAGAAATAAAGCCACATCTGGTCTTCAAAAAAGTCAACATTAACAAGCAATGGGGAAAGGACTCCTTACGCGATAAATGATGCTGGGATAAGTGGCCAGCCACATGCAGAAGAATGAAACTAGACCCCATTCTTTCACCATATACAAAAATTAACCAAGACCTCAAACTATAAAAATCCTAGAAGAAAACCTAGGAAATATCATTCCGGACATTGACGTTGGCAAAGAATTTATGACTAGGTCCTTAAAAGCAGTGGCAACAAAAACAAAAATTGACAAGTGGGATCTAATTAAACTAAAGAGCTTCTGCATAGCAAAATAAACTATCAACAGACTAAACAGACAGCCTACAGAATGGGAGAAAATATTTGCAAACTATGCATCTGACAGAAGTCTAATGTCTAGAATCTATAAGGAACTTAATTCAATAAGCACAAAACAACCCATTAAAAATGGGTAAAGGACATAAACAGACATTTCTCAAAAGAAGACATACATGTGGCCAACAAATATATGAAAAAGTGTTCAACATCACTAATGATTAGAGAAATGCAAATCAAAGCAACAAGGAGATATCATCTCACATCAGTCAGAATGGCTATTAATAAAAAGAAAAGAATAGATGTTGGCAAAGTTGTAGAGAAAACAGAATGCGTATATACTGTTTGTGGAAATGTAAATTACATCAGCCACTGTAGAAAGTAATTTGGAGATTTCTCAAAGAACTTAATACAGAACTACTATTCAATCCAGCAATCTCATTACTGGGTATATAGTCAAAAGACTTAGGTACTCATATGTTCATTGCAGCACTATTCACGGTAGTAAAGACATGAAATCAACCTAGGTGTCCATCAATGGTGGACTGGATAAAGAAATTGTGATACATATATACCATGGAATATTACACAGGCATAAAAAAGAATGAAATTATGTTCTTTGCAGCAATATGAATGGAGCTGAAGGCCATGATCCTAAGTGAATTATCGCAAGAACAGAAAACCAAATGCTACGTGTTCTCACTTGTAAGTGGGAGCTAAACACTGGGTACACGTGGACATAAAGACGGGAACAATAGACACTGCAGACTACTACAGGGGGAAAGTAGGGAGGGGGTGAGGGATGAAAAGCTGCCTATCAGGTACTCTGTTCACTACCTGGGTGACAGTATCATTCATACACCAAACCTCAGCAACACACAATTTACCCATGTAATAAACCTGCACATGTACCCACAGAGTCCAAAACAAAAGATTAAAAAACAAAAATAAACAAACAAACAAAAAAAAGCTCTCACGTGACACTGCATAGCTTTTCTGTCAGTAGAGGTTTATGTTTCACTGACCTTTCCTCTGAGTGAGATCTGGGTCTCCTAAGGACTTGAGGTCTTCTGAGCCTTCTGAAGGCTCTGGCTGTTCTCTTCCCTGGTGAGGATATTGGTTGGAGTGGGATCAGCATTCTAGGTGAAACTGAAACAGCAATGAACTGGGAATCTGCAGATTAAATTTTGGCCATTGCGTTTCCATTGATCAGTTGGATGAAAACATCCATCCTCTCATCTCAAAATGGGGATATGAACTACATTACTGTGTTATCATGAAGAGTAAATGAGATAATATTTGCAATCATGCCTAATATTTATAGTACCGGGTGTATGATCAATGCTCAATCAATGGTCACCCCCCTTTGAATCCTTGGATTTTGTATATCAAATGCACAGACTGACTAGATGATCTTTAAGGCTCCTACTAGCACCAAAATGGAATGATTTTATCTGTTAAGAGGGATCTTTTTAAATCTGTCTTTATGTAGATGAAAAGCTTCATGTAGATGAGAAAAGATAAAACATTTTTAAAAAGCGTCTTTCATCCTCAGCAAACTAACACAGGAACAGAAAACCAAACACTGCATGTTCTCAGTCATAAGTGGGAGTTGAACAATGAGAACACATAGACACAGGGAGGGGAACATCACACACCGGGGCCTGTTGGGGGGTGGGTGGAAAGGGGAGGGAGAACATTAGGACAAATACCTAATGCATGTGGGGCTTAAAACCTAGATGATGGGTTGATAGGCGCAGCAAACCATCATGGTACATGTACACCTATGTAACAAACCTGCATGTTCAGCACGTGTATCCCAGAACTTCAAGTAAAATAAAAATAAAAATAAAGAAAAGTTTTGGCAACCAAAAAAAAGTGTCTTGTTTGTAAAGCCCTTTACACAGGAATACACATGGCAGGGAAACTGAGGAGTCCACCTTGGGACCAACTCTGCATCTGTGGTGACCCAGCAGACATCGGTTTGCTTAAGCTAACTCAGCACAGGAAGATTTACATTTTCCTTGTGCCTCATATTTATGGAAACAAAGAATTTTTTAAAGTGAAATGTTATCTTTATTAACCATACTTGACCTCACGTCTACATGACACATGACACAGAGGTCCCCTCCACCAGAACACAAAGAGGGCCCTTAGAAAATTGATGTGGGAGAGTGAACCAGGTAAGTCTTTATTCCCTTCAACTTGGCCATTGTTTAAATTAAGGAGGTATCATATTTATCATATTTTAATTCAGTGCTATGAGGTTTTCTAACGGACTCATAAAGCAGTGCTTTGAAAGGAAAAGGTCTCTAGTGGTATATTGACCAACTTTGATGTCACCAACTTCTTGACTTTTAGTTTCTTCACTCTACAGCTGTAAAGATTGCTCAAATGGACCTTGCAAAAGGGAAGCTTCTAGCTAGACAGGGAGTGGCTTCATTCTGAAATTGCAGAAGACTGAAGTGACTTTCATTTTGTTATGCATTTTGTTTGGAGGGTGCAGAAATTAAACCTGTGAGTCTGCCTCCGCAGTCCTCAGGCCACCAGCTGAGGGGAGGGGACATTTGTGATGTCTTCTGAAAGCTGGTGTTGGAGAGCTGAATCATGCCAAGTCTCCCATTCATTTACTGTGAATTTGTCTGAGGGCTTATCAGGATAGATTCTATACTTGATGCACTTCGCAAACCTTTATTGAGCGATTTTTTATTAAAGTATCTGAAATCAGTGGTGTCATTTGCAACTCGGAATGGAGAAATACTAAACGGGGTTGCAGGAGGGGCTTTATTTCATTGTTAAGGAGCCCGTATTATGACTTAAGTACCTCATTTATCTGGTATCGTTGGGAAATCGTTTCTGCCTAAGTGGCTGCTGCTGAGGGTGCAGTTCCCTCCACATCTAGGAACTCGACAAATGTCTGCAGAATGTGGTTGAATGAACTAAATGAAACATCTCTGCAAACGCCAGGCCATTTTGAAAAGTGATAAGCATTTGATTGATATCTTTCTAAGTAAATTTAATACGTTCTTGTCTGTGAGTCACAGTGCATAGAATGTGGATTGGACATTCTAGTGATAAATTGAAGCCATGGATTCGTAGAGGACATATGTTATTTTACCATCTTGTAATTCAGACCAGGGCCTCCTTTTTTGTTGTCACTGTGTCCACTGTCACTTCCACTACTTCCTAGGTTTGTCTACCTTTAAAACTTTCACACCCTCAGATCTTCTAAAGTTTCATCCCGACAGCAGATCTATGGATAGAATGTAAACTTTGGTGTCAGGCAGATCAGACTTGAAATCCAGTTCCTCTCCTTTTCTTGCTGCAGAACTTGATCAGCTTTCCTAACTTCACTGAATATGGGCTTCCTCATCTATCAGATAAAGGATCTGTGCTTGACCTGATGGCATTACCAGTTCATTAAATTAGCTAAGGTATATTAAGGGCCTAACCAGGTGGTTAGCATGTTCTCTTGCCTTCTGCTACTCAGTGTGGTCCAGGGACCAGCCTGGAAGTGTCAACACCTCTTGGAAGCTTGTTAGAAATGTAGAATCTCATACTCCACCCAAACCTACCAGACCTATGGAATCAGAATCTGCATATTAACTAGCTCCCCAGGTGGTACCTATGCACACTGAATTTTGGAAAACGCTGGCCTAGAGCTTCTATTTTTTCTCCTCTTTGGGAGGGATAACAAGATGTTAACTTTAGTTTGTCAAAGCTTCAGTTTTCTGGAAGGATGAGGGGTTCTAAGCATCATGAGAAGTGGCCTTCAAAAAGAGAGTTGGAACTTTTTGCAAGCTTCTTCTCTGTGTGGCAGCTTAATTTGAGATGGCCCTTTATTGTTCATTTCTTACCCATCCACATACCAACATAGAATCATCATTTGGGGGATGTGAAGACAAGGGACTCCTCCTTACACCCTGGGAGAGCTGGGCTTCCAGTCTGTGCTCCAAGCTTTCATGCCCCAGGAGTGACTCTGGGTCATTGGGACAGGTCAGGGCGGCAAAGCATCACACTTTTCCTGCTATCAGTGTCCGACCAGCCTGAGTCCCCATCCTGCACAGTGAAAAGAGTCCAGCAGGCACAGTGGGCCTGAGCAGAGCCGGACTTGACATTGGAGGCAGCCCTGGGAGATGGTGCCTGGTCTCTTCGTGGAGTTCATTCCATCTTCTGGCTACTTCACCTAGGTGTCATGACATCTAATAACTGATTTTTCATTTTCTTGAACCAATAGACCCTTGCTTTCACATTACCCCTTCTAACATGTTTCTGCCACATTCTAAACCCTTGCTACTCAGAGTGTGGCCTCAGGCCCAGAGGCATCAGCAAGACTGAGAGCTTATTGGCCACACAGAAGCTCAGCCCCCACCAGGAAAATGCACTGAGTCTGACCATGAATTTCAAAAGTTCCCAGGTGGTCATGTGCACAGAAGACTTGGACAAGTGCTGAGCTAGTGTATGTTCAGTAAATATTAATTTTCTCTTCCATTTTTAAACCTGGCGTATGAAATAAAAATCAACAAGGCTCTGAATTAGGGCTTGAGAAATGAGAAGCTCAATATCAGGGCAGGAATTCCATGAGGACTGTCTATTCTCTGGTCCAGGCCAGTTCTCTGGAAGGTCCGGGTTGCTTCAGGACTGACCTGCGGCTACCTGGGAAGGAAACTTAGTGCTCCAGCCACTGTTCTTCCTCATAGATGTCTGCAGCCTATGAAGCCTTGCTGAGACAGTCATTATCTGTGCTGCAGTCATTCAGGGCAGCAAGCATATAAACAGAGCTTGATGCTGCCTTCAGCTTCCAGTTACATAACCTCACTTTGGAGTCATACTTTCCAGATGTTGTGTATGGACATGCTCCCTTCTTGCACTACCTGTTTCTTTAGCCACATTCAGCTTTGGGGGGAAAGGTCTAAAGACAAGCTCCAAGGACAGCCAGCATGCTTTAAATCTGAAATAAAGCCTTTTTTGAGCTTATAATCATGTTTATTTGCTTTGCTGGAGTCTTTCTGAAAGCTTTTCGTTTCTTTTTTTTTCCCGTCTATGTAATCTTCCTTCGTTCCTTTCTTCCTTCCTTGCTTCCATCCCTCCTTCCCTTTCCTTCCTTCCTTCTTGCCTTCCCTTCCTTTTTTCCTTCCTTGCCTTCCCTTCATTTTTTCCTTCCTTTCTTCCTTTAATGGAGAAGCACCGTTTGGGGTCACTGGAGCTTGGGTTTTGGTTACTCATATGTGTGTAGAGAGTTGAGTTCAGATTTGCGAGGAATTTGGGCATGAACCTAAACCTCATGTTCAAGGGCTCAAGGCTTCAAGAGAACCCCAGGCTTGCAGTCAGCAACTTTTGGCCAGCAGGGCCCGCGGGTGGGTTCTCTGTATGTGGTGGATCATTCCAGGGCCCCACACAGGAAATCAGGATGAGGTCACTCAACAGCCCCATGCTCCTTAAGCTTTCATGCTGGTCCAGGCATTCTGCTAATGGTGGGAAGGTTTGGAGAAAGAAGAGATACAGTCCCAGCCCTCAGGGATCACTTGCTGAAGGTAGTGGGGAGAGGAATCCAGCTACATCCACTCAGAGTGATCAATGCTGTACTACAGGTGTGCACGTTGGCCCCCACAGAGGGCCAGGATGGGGCCTCCCATCCTGGGAGGTGTGGGGTAAAGGAAGGCTTCCAGGAGGAGGCAGTGTTTGAGTCAACAAGTGCCAAAGGAAAACAGTTAGATCAGATTTCACCAGGGAGGATGATGGTACTCATTTGAGGAGGTGGAAGCCATGAAATCAAGATAGCCTGTTAGTAACAACAGTATGCATCTCTCTTTTTTCCCCTGTGGCCGGCAGGGAATTCATCTGCCACACTTACTTTCCACACTCATTAAATACATCTTCCCAAAGGGTGGCATGGAGGAAATAGGGATGCAGTCTCCTGATGGGATCGAGGCCCACTGAGGAACATGGCTGCCGGTGCTCTGTGTGTAGCATGAGGGTTTCCTTCCCATGCGCCCTTCCTCTTTCCTCTGTTGTGGGTCATGAATAACTATGAATCCATTCGCTGCTCTTGTTCTACTTCATGTTTCAAACACAGGAAATGAGCCTCTAATATAAGAACAATAAACTCAGAGGTAGATCACTGCCCGGATGGAAAATTGCCATGTGAACCAAAATGACACTTGATTAGTTTGTTAAGGTGAAAACATTTTTCTAAGTGGCAGTGGGTGTCCCTCAGTGAGATCCCAGCATTGGAAGAGTTCTTCAGGGGTGTAAGACACAAAGTTCCATTTTCCCTTCAGTGAAGGGCTTCATTCTTGCATGTAGGGAAAGTATAGGTGTGCCAGACTTCATCAGTGGGTAGCCCAAGGCGCAGGGGACAGTGTTCCAGGGAACTGGTCAAAGCTCTAGGAATTTGGAAGTTAGAACAGTATAGGTATATGTAGCTTTTATATTTATATGGTTGATTTTTTAAAACTTGAAGAATCATTTAAGAATGCATACATATCGTAGAGAACCCAAACAGTACTGAACTATACAGGGTAAGAAGTTAATATCATTCTCCACTTACAGCTTACCTCCTCCAGCCACTCTGCACAAGGGTAACTGACCATTGTGAACAAGGAGGCCCAGAAGGTGGGATTCTTCATGATCTCTTCCTATTCATTCACAAGTATATATATAGGTTATTAATACACCAATGAGATACACTTTACACTTTATTTTGGGACTTGCTAAACTGCTGCCTTGATGTTTTATTGTTTTGTTTTGTTGCCCTCACACCTTTTGTCTGGACTTTATGTTGACAAGTGTGATGGAGAAGGGCCTTGGGGTTGTGAGTTTTATCCCAGGACTTAAATGGAACCAGAGAGTTCCCATTTGCTTCCAAGGTTGCTCAAAGCTCAGAGTTCCATTGGTCTGGTGTGCTTTATGTGGTGGCAGCCTGGGTATTGGTAGCGATGGTGATGCTGGCACAGCCTGGCCACTTGGGTTTCCCTGGCCATTGTATCGTAAAGTTCCCATTTACTTTGTAGCAGTGTCAGGACCAACAAGATGAGGGAAAACAGAAATGTTCTCCAGGGTTTTCAAGTATTCTTCCTTTTCTCTTGCTTTTTTTTTTTTTTTTTTTTTTTTTTTTTTTTTGACATGGAGTCTTATTCTGTCACCCAGGCTTGAGTGCAATGGCAGGATCTCAGCTCACTGCAAACTCTGCTTCCCAGATTCAAGTGATTCTTCCCCCTCAGCCTCCCGAGTAGCTGGGATTATAGG
Source organism: Gorilla gorilla gorilla (assembly GCF_029281585.2). Lineage (NCBI taxonomy): Eukaryota > Metazoa > Chordata > Mammalia > Primates > Hominidae > Gorilla > Gorilla gorilla. Next base: position 29,316,812 of record NC_073245.2, read on the forward strand.
CACCCGCCAGCATGCCTGGCTAATTTTGTATTTTTATGGAGACAGCATTTCACCATGTTGGCCAGGCTGGTCTTGAACTCTTGACCTCAGGTGATCCACCTGCCTCAGCCTCCCAAAGTGCTGGGATTACAGGCATGAGCCACCACACACAGCCTCTCTTGTTTTTTTATGACCTCTTCTTTCTGGCAAAGGGAGACGAAATGAAGCATGTTGTTTCAGAGCTGCTCCTCCACCCAGAGATGGAATTAAATCAGAGCCTTCCAAGGAAAGGCAGTGGGGTGTCTGGTTCCTCCCCTGTTTGCTCTGGGCTCTGTACCTGAGTGGCACTGAGAAGGGCCAGGGAACCTGAGCTAGGCTGGAACCCAGCCTGTTCTGGGTCAGTGGCCCATTTCAGCTCTGAGGTCTGAACTTGCCTCTCCTGCCACTCCTAGGTCTTTCTTTTCTTAGTTGACTTAACAAGTCAGATTTTGAGATTTAACTAAGAATCCAAGGCATTAAACCTAGCTCAGCTACAGTAATCTGGCTGCTGATTCCATGTGGACATGTAACAGCTCCTGCTTTCAGAGCAGGTCCTGGGGATCACGGTGATATGGGGCAAGTTTCTCTTGTGCTTGAACCTTTTCTTCTGCCCTTTTCAAACTAGTAACAGGGAGGTACCACACTGACAAGTTTAATCCCTCTGGGGCTTTAGAAACTTGTTTTGCTGCTCCACTTCAACCCCATGAGGAGATGATACATCTTAAAGGATGGGCAGAGGGAGAGGGCGATGCCAGACACATGAGCTGAACTATAGAACTTCAGGTCTTGAGGTAAGGAAAGGAAAATTCATGCTGTAAGCATCCCCTGATGAAATTCACAGACCGGTCACTCTGGTCATTTATCCAGCTCATGTTTACAGAACCCAGGGACTGTTGATAAACAACAAAAGCCTTCACCTTTGAAAATTTTCTGTCCCCAACTTTGTCTGTGGTTTTGCTGTAAGGTCCCAGGCCTGCAGACAGGTGTTCTTCCAAGGGCCAATATTTTTTGAGGAAGGTTGGAGTAAAGATGCACTGATACCTAGTTCTATTCTAAATCCTCTTTTTTTGTTTTTATTTATTTATTTTATTTTATTTTATTTTATTTTATTTTATTTTATTTTATTTTATTTTTTGAGACAGGGTCTCACTCCGCCGCCCAGGCTGGAGTGCAGTGGCGCAGTCTCGGCTCACTGCAACCTTGACTTCCCCTGGCTCAAGTGATCCTCCCACCTCAGCCTCCTGAGTAGCTGGGGCTACAGGCATGCACCACCATACCTGGCTAATTTTTGTATTTTTTATACAGATGGGGTTTCACTATGTTACCTAGGCTGTTCTCATACTCTTGGGCTCTAGCAATCTGCCCACCTCAGCCTCCCAAAGTTCTGGGATTATAGGCGTGAGCTACTACGCCCTGCCTTTAAATCCTCTTTACTGGAATTGTAGACACTTAAGCATTCTCATTCCTTGTCTGCAGGATGAAGGGAGTTGCTGCGGAAGCTTCTCTGCCGTCAGGCAGCCTGTAACTCCTGCCATGCCAGCACACTTCCCATCCTTACTCACAGTCTTCCGGAAGGAATGTCAGCAAAGCTTGTCATAACACACCTTAGTGGTTACCAGGCCTTGGCCTGTCGGTGTGTCTGGACATGAGTTACCAACTGTGGGCAGGAAGTCTGACGTTTCAGATGTGTGATTTACACATGGTGTCTGCAGTGCACAGAATTGCAGTATCACCCTGTCATCGACATCATTAACTGCATGTTTTGGCATTTGGTCGAAGGCCACACATAAAAGTGCTGAAGAAGAAATTTGCTTTGATTTTCTAGGTGGTAGGGCCAGTGTGCTGGCAATCAGGTCACTTGCTTCTGAGGCACCCGCGTTCTGTCCCATCTGGTCTGTTTTTGCTATTTTTGCAAAGAAAGGGTCCTTGGCATTACTGTGCTCAGATTCACCTATTCTTGCACCCACACCTGTCTCTATAGTTCACACAGGGTAGGTTGGTTTCCTCTGTGCTGGGCAGACCTGATTTCCCTCTTCTCCATCAAATTAGGCATGTTTTAAATGGGAAATGGAAAGGAGGCTGTGGCAGCAGCCTGGCAGTGGTCCCAGGGTAGGTTTTCCAGAACATGATGCTGTTAGGACGAGATCACTGGGGCTGGGGTGCCAGAGACCCCATTCAGGTGCAAAGAAGCAAGTGTATGGTTGAGGGATTTTCTATCCAGCACCAAATAGGAATGGAATGGAGTGTTCTGAAAAGAGGCAAGATCTGTGCTGAAATCCTGGGGTCATGGTCTTAGAAAGTCTTAGAAAGCTAAGTGGGTTATATGGCTGGGGGCAGATCCCTGAACCTCCCTGGGCTATGGATTCTTTCTACAAAGTGCTGATGTCCCTCCCTCCTGGTTGTGGTCATAGAAATTACATGGAAGCGTGCACTGCTGTGCTCAGGGCATGATCAAGAACACAGGTGCTGGTGACTTTCATGATCTGTTGATGTGGATCCAGTGGCTCTTCTGGTAGGAGAGTCATCACCCTGCTGGAAGATTACAGCACTGTAACCAGAGTTCACAGTTCTTTTGTTCACTCGTGTACATAAATGTAGGTGCTCCTAAATTTAAAATGGGATTATGTGCCAGTAAGCCTGTCCACAACTGAAAATATCATAAGTTGAAAATGCATTTAATACACCTAACCTAGCAAGCATCGTCACTTAGCCTAGCCTACCTTAGACATGCTCAGGACACTTACATTAGCTTACAGTTGGGCAGAATCATCTAACACAAAGCTTTTTATTACAAAGTGTTGAACGTCTCATAGATCTGTTGAGTACGATGTACTGCCGAATGCACTGGTAATAGCGTGGCTGGGGGCGGCAGCTTACCGCAGCTGCCCAGCATCACCAAAGCCTATTGAACCACATATTGCTAGCTCAGGAAAAGATCAAAATTTAAAATTTGAAGTACACTTTCTACTGAATGTGCATCACTTTCTACCGTCACAAAGTGGAGAAATCCCAAGATGAACCATCAAAAATCTGGGACCACCTGTACTAAGGAAGCTCTAGTTAAGTGGGGGTTTGAGCAAAGACAAGGCTGCACAGTTCCTACCTCTTGGTGCTTCTGTAGAGGCTGGAGTGAGAAGGGTGAGATAAAGGCTTACCAGGGTTTACATAAAAGGCCAAGGAAGGCAGCGTGTCCCGCAGCCACTGGGTCAGGGTGTAGGCTGAAAACCATCAGGGTTTGCTCCACCTCTGGGGGGAGCAAGTATGGTGGTCCCTTTGACAGGACAGGGTTTCCCTGTTTAATCTGAGCTATGGCTCATAAATCAGTCAAATAAAAAAATCCAATCTTGAAAATGTCTAGCATTTTCAAAAATTCTGGGATTCAGTGAAGACAATGGGAGCCATAAATCAGCCAGACACCAAGTCATGCCGACTCCCCCTGGGCAGGAGCACAGAGTCCAGGCCAGGTTGGCCCTAGGGGCTGGGGAGAGGTCACCTGACCTGAAATGGACTTTGCTGAGGAGAAAATGAGAATGATCTCAAGGTCTTTGCTGAGGAGGCAGACTTCTTTAAGTGTTCCCAATGAACTCTCTTTGCAAAATTTTTAAAAATAGAATCTCTTGATTTCTTTTTTTAAAAATTTCCAACTTTTATTTTAAGTTCAGGGGTACATGTGCAGGATGTGCAGGTTTGTGACATAGGTAAATGTGTGCCATGGTGGTTTGCTGCAAAGATCATCCCATCACCCAAGTATTAAGCCCAACATCCATTAGCTATTCTTCCTGGCGCTCTCCCTCCTCCCACCCCTCTGACAAAAGGCCATACACCTACAACCATCTGACCTTTGACAAACCTGACAAAAACAAGCAATGGGGAAAGGATTCCCTATTTAATAAATGGTGCTGAGAGAACTGGCTAGCTGTATACAGAAAATTAAAAACTGGACTCCTTCCTTACACCATGTACAAAAATCAATTCCAGATGGATTAAAAACTTAAATGCAAAACCCAAAACTATAAAAACCCTAGAAGAAAACCCAGGCAGTACCATTTAGGACATAGGCAATGGCAAAGATTTCATGACAAAAATGCCAAAAGCAATTGCAAGGAAAGCAAAAATTGAGTCTCCTTGATTTCTAAGTGAGCTACTGGTGACTGGGCAGACACATGCATTCAAGGTCTTAGAATCATCTCATTTCTGTTTCTCTTCAATTGCCAAGTGTTACTTTCATTTCCACTCTGCTCTGCAAGATGACTCCCCTGTGACCTGCTGCATTCACAGAAAAGAGGCAAAAGGAAAAAGATCACTTCAGGACAAAGCAGCCACAGCCAGGCCCATGGGCCATGCCTTCTCAGGCCACCCCTCACTCCTGTGACCCCAAAGGGTAAAACAGCTTCCCATCCCCCACCCCAGGACACCTGTTTAGAAAGCTTATGAGGAAGATCTGTTCCTCCTTTGAGTTGCTGTAGACAGGTACACTCATCTTTGGGGAGGGGTCTGTTTTGTTCTCCCCTTCACCAGCTCACCCCTTCTTGCCGGGAAATAGAATTGCTTGTCTGGGTGGATAAGCATGCCTTGTGTTTACAGGACACCTCTCTCCTGAGGAGTGTAAGCCTTTTACATAAAGGTGCCCTCGGGCATCACAGCTGGTATAGTAATAGCTGCATTCTCTGGGTCATTCAGGAAGCAGACACCACTGTGCCTGCCCATGGTTCCTTGCTCTTACCACATTGGTGCACACTGGCCACATACCGCCTGCTCACACCTGCGTTCCTTTGCCCAAAGGCTTTCTTTGGAGGCCAGAGTCCACACTGCTTTGTGCATGGCAGGCTGGAAATGTCAGAGAATTAACGACCTCTGGAGCAGCCCTCAACCAATGGCTGATGGGAGGTGGTGTACAAATACCCCAGCTCCCTCATCCCTACAGGGGGCTGACTCTGAGGCACGAGTCTGCACTGTCTCCTAGAGTTGCCCAGTAGGATTATGCTCCACTTGCCCGCAGCCATAACCTGATGGATAACACAAGCCTTTCCCCCTCTCTCTATTCCTTCTTCCTCTATCTTCACCTCCCAAACACATTACTCTCAGTGTCTGTTCAGTGGGATTGAAAGCCAAGACATTTACTTGCATCCTTTTGTAGGTGGGTGATGGTAGACCTAGGGAAGAAGTAATTAGCCATGATGAGGAGGCTGAGAGACAAGACCCAAGAAAGACCAGAGCCAGGGGGAAACACTGGCACCTCTGCCTGGGGAGGCTGTGCTACTTCCTCATCGCTAGTACTGATGTTCACGACTCTTCCAGAAAAGCCAAGTTAGCTCTCCTCATGCTGATTTCCTGAGACTTAGCTGCTCTTATTACCAGATATGAAATCAAGAGTGGGAGACACCACATGTACTCCTTTGCCACAAAGAGGCCCCCTTGCAATCTCCAGTCCTAGTCTCTTGCTTGTCCCACAGGTAGAAGGGTAGGTGTGGGGAGGGAATACTGCTGTGCACCTGAGACACTTAGTTTTAGTGGGAAAGACAGCACAAGGACACGTGGGATGCTCTTCAGGGCTGGAAGAGAGGCTGATGGGGGTGGGGCAGTCATGTCCCCAGAACTGCTGTCCTGTCACTTGCAGGGTTACAGCCTGCCTGCGAGGGGAGATAAATATTCTGTCTTGTTCCATGCTGAATGGCTGCCTCGGTCTAAATGATACTTTTTTTTCTCCTTTTGAGATAGCATCTTTACTTCCACACAGTTCTTCCCCTTGTTACCAGCATTTTCCAGACCTCAGAAGAAAGTTCGAGAAGGATCCTGGTATTGGTGATGTGAGAGCTCCTTTGTGCCATGTTTTAGAGCCTCTGCTTCTTTTTGCCTGCCAGTGAGTTCACTGCACTGCTGTTCTTTGCCTCTTCCTGCTCTAAACTTTACAATTGGTTTGCCAGGGTGAGGCTCTGTTTCCTTTAGGGAAGTAGAAATAGAAGATCAAAGTGAATCTAAAGGAACCATGGACTCTACTGTCCCATGAGCATGACACTGGTAGGGGCTGGCTGGGCTTAATTTTTGCTCCGTAAATATGCATGTGTGTTTATTACTTAAAAAGTGTATCTCAAGTAAGCATTTTCCAGCAGAACTGCCTTATACATAAATCAGTGCCTCAGACCTATTGCGATTCATAGGCTCTGCACCTGAAACTCAGATGTGGCTCAAATGCAGTGGTGTGATACCTACCACAGCAACTCGCCGCTGCTCACTCTTCCTCACTCACAGTCAGCCCTGCCTCATGGCAAGCTCCTCTTGGGTCCTTGGTGGATGCATTGAACTGATACTTCTGCGGGTGTGGCTTCAAGACATGCTAGAGATGCAGAAATTAATAAAATAGACTCCTTGTCCTGGAAGCACCAGAGTCTAGGAAGCAGAGTGCTGTTTAAAATACTCAACAGTGACAGAGTACCTGGCCCTAGGTTGGATGCAGTGAGATTTTAGCTCTTGGAGTTAATGGGTCATGGGGGAGGCGGTGTTGAGGGGTCCTGGTGGAGGAGGCAGCAGGAAAGCACAGGAGTGGGCACTGGAGGCATTTGGAGGGCGGTTATTTACCAGCTGGTACAGAGCATCTTGGTATTTTAACAGCTGGTACACCTGTACATGTGTACCCCAGCTGGCCTGTGCCCATTTGACCATGGGGTCATGGGACGCATACCTAAGGAATCAGTGCACTGGGTTTGTCAAAGGGTGGGTGGCTCCCTGCCAAGCATGGGGAGGTCACAGCTTCCTCCTAAAACTCCTAGGGCAGCTCTTCTAGACCTGCTCTACTTCTCAGCAGCTGCAGCATGGATTGGGAAAGCTGGATCCATGCAGCTTGCTCACCTCTAATTACGTTTGCTTAAATCTGTTGGCAGGTCAAGGCTGTGCCTGGAGCCCAGTGTGTTTAAATAAAAGCTGAGCTGAAGACGCGCCAATGTCCCTTGTCCTGCTCTGTAGCTGTTTTGTGGCTTTGTTTTCTGTTGGGCGCAGACGGGCCGGGCTTTGTCATTTGGAGAAGTGGTGTGCATGTGTTTTTGTTTCACTCAAAAGATGGTAATTTCCTAACATCATAAAGGTCGAGTTATGAAATTAACATGAGGGGATGCCTGAGTGGAACTTAAAAGATTATTTCCACCTCATTTAAGAGATTGATGCTGAATTGCTATTCTGGAGCTCTTGGGTTTGGGCATCTGCTCATTTTTCTGGGACAGATGTTGTCCCTAGCTTTGTTCATGGGATGGTCATTCTGCTTGGAGTGTGCTGACCTCATGGACTCAGTTCATGTCTGGCTTTATGTCCACATCCTATGCAGGGGCTTTATCACATCTGCTTGGTCTCTCTCTCTCTATTATGCATTATGGACACACGCATGCATGTTACATTACATTACACATATTTTATTACTACAGTTGTCTCTCGGTATCTTCAGGGGATTTGTTCCAGGACCCCTCACAGTTGCCAAAATGCGAGGGAGGGTGCCCAAATCCCTGATTTGATCCCCCCATATATTTTAAGCCATCTCCAGATTAATTATAATACCTATTGCAATGTAAATGCTATGTAAGTAGTTGTTTTACTGTATTGTTTAGGGAATAATTACGAGAAAAAAGTCTGTACATGTTCAGTACAGATGCAATTTTTAAGATATTTTCAATCTGAAGTTGGTTGACTCTGTGGATGTGGAATTCATGAATGTAGAAGACTGACTGTATACAGAATATGTGTACATGTACACACACATATATATGTATTGAATATGTGGATATATATGTATACATACATACATATGCATGTATTGTGTGTATATGCAGTTAGTCCTCTGTATCCACGGTGAATTTGGAATCCACAGATATAGAGGGCTGACTGTGTGTGTGTATATATATATGTATTTATATATATAATTTACTTTTTTTGTGAAATCATTTGACAGTAAGCTGCAGAAAGACATCATGACTCTTTGGCTCTAAATACTTCAGCCTGATCTAGAAACAAAGCCATTATATTCCTGTTCATAACCACAGTGTCATTATCACACTCAAGACATTGGAGCAGTCACCTTAAGAAGTTTAAAAACATTACAAGTAAGGTTTTTGTCACATTAAGGACTTGAGTGATGGAGCGAACACAGCGATTACTCATTATGGACTAAGCGTTTCCCAAGTCCCTGGCATGGGCTGAGCACTGCACTTAGCACTAAGGAGGCAACAGGCAGAGGAAAAACATGAATCGGTGAAGACAGTGAAAACATGTGAAGGAAAGGAAAGGAAACTTAGAGAAGCTCATGCTACGTAACTTCAATCTTGGAAAATCTTAGAAAATTAAAAGCCACTTCTATCTCTAGACTGTTAGATCATCCAGAAATCAATACAAATCATCCTAAGATTATCTTATGTCTTAGATCTCTAAGACACTTGTTACATTTAAATGGGCTTAAAATAATTAAAACCATATGTTAAGGGACAGTGGATAGAAGATGCTGTAAAGTTTTGTATAGTTACCTTCCAAGATGTTGAATAAATACAGTTCCATTTTCTGGTCAAAAATAATGTCAATAATGTCTAATATATTCCTATATTCTTATTTCTCCAAATCATCTCCAAAAGTTTTCTATAGTTTTATTTTTTAAATCTAGAATCTAGCCAAGGTTCCCACATTGCATTTTAGAAAATCTCCTGCCATTTTCTTTTTCTTCCAGCCACTGACATTTGGATGCATCCAGGCCTGTTGACTTGCAGAATGCCCCATGCTCTGAACTTGTCTGATTAACGGATTACCTCTCTCTGATTAGATGCAGGATGAACATCTTTGACATCAGGGATGTGGTGCCCTTCCCAGTGCATCACTTCAGGAGCCACACGATGTCAATATCTCTCATATTTGTTAACTCTGACTGCTTGGTTATGAAGTGTCCACCAGGTTGATGCTTTGTCTATGTAAGGTGCTCCTGCTTCTCAACAACCTTTCCCTCTGTGGCTTTAGCATCCTTGGATCATCCTCTCCTAGATCTTTATTATAGCAGGGTGTGCAAAATGGTGATTTTCCTATTCAATCATTTCTTCTACATTAGCTGGTATTCCTCTCTAAATATACCCCTCCCGTTTTATTATCATTATGGATTCATGGATTGAGCCTTCCTTCCTTCCTTCCTTCCTTCCTTCCTTCCTTCCTTCCTTCCTTCCTTCCTTCCTTCCTTCCTTCCTTCTTTCCTTACTTCCCTTTTTAATCCATTACCTTCATTGTTCTTTTTGGTTTTCAAATTGTCCCAATTTTGGACATAAGAGCCCATTTAAGCTGACATGGTCCTAACAGAATTTCCAAACTCACCTTGTTCTTTCCTGTGTGGGTATTTTTGACTTTCAAAGGCTTGGGATTTCCCTCTAGCCTGCATCTACCTGTTCTGTGAAATTTAGTTAGGTTATAACAGTCTATCTTGTAATTATCGAGCACTGGTCTTAAACACATAGCGCTCCCTCATGTTCACTCTGCACACACAGAAGATGCAATTTGCACACCAGACCTTGGCTCACAGCCACAAGCTCCTGGAATGCAGCAAACCCAGGGCCTGTGGTTAAGCCCTTCTCTGAGCTTGTAAGGATGAACTCTTCTTATCAGCTGGAGCCAGCAAAAAGACGGTAGACATAAAGACAGTGGGGCTGGAAGGAACCCATTTTGGATGAAGAAATTTTCCTTTAAGAAGAAATATAACCTTCTTTATTCTTCAAGCTATTAGAGCATTGAGAATAGAGCTTTGTAATTATAAGCAGAATGACCTGGAGCAAAATTTATGCATGGACTAGCGGAGGTTAGGGTGTAAGCAGGTCCATGCCACATAAGCTTTTGGATGACCCAGCCTGAAAATGTTCCAGATTTATCCTAGGACACACAGGTTTCAACTAGAGTGGGTGTTTCTGGCAAAGTTGATCATTTCTTTTATATTTAAGATATTTTAAAATATAAGGGTACCTCAAGAACCAATGGAATAAGGCCTTGTGGAGCAAACAGGACTAGACCTTCATATCCAGACAGCTGTCCACCCAGCACACATCCCTAGCCTGCTGCAGGGATGTCCTCACTGTCAGTTTTCCGCCTGTGAACCCCACATCCAGTGGGTTCACCAGGCAGTTAATATGGGAGGCCAAGACCTAAGGGGGACTTTAGCTACCATTTATACATTTTATGGAACCTTCTATCAGAGAAGTGCTGGAAGCCACACTGACCCATGAGGAAAAGTGAAAGCTGGAACTTCATTTGCTGAGATGGCAGAAGAATAAGCTTCAGCTGGAAAATTGTTCCTTTCCATTACTCAGTTTAAAAAAAATTTTTTGATAGCTCTGCAAACCATTTAATTGATGTTATTATCATCAGCAGCATCATTAGCATTTCAAAAAAGTCTGCTAAATTAAGAATATTTGCTTTCTAGTCTGTCATAGATAAGAAGAATACCTGCCTTGCAAGGTCGTTGATTGGTACATGAGATCACACACAGGGAGCTCTCATCACAGTGCCTGGCACAGGACGAGAGCCCAGAAAACGCTGCTGGTGATGACTGAACAAGCTTGGTTGCTGTCATGATCTGGCCTAGGAACACTTCCAAATGAAAAATGCTCTTCCCAAGCCATTAAATAATTCTTCCTGTTTCAGTCATGTGAAATCTCCTGGCTGTTCACTGTGGCGGATGAGAAGTCACAAGTGGATGTTGGGGGGCAAGTTTGACTGTCCCTTCCCCTCATTAGAGAAGGGGAAATTAGCCAGAATCCTGCCTTCCTTGGTGCTAAAACTTCACTGGATTGGTTTGCAACCATTTTTGATTTGAATATTTTTAACTGCAGTGAGATTGGGTTACACAGATACTATCGTGTCTAAATTATACATCCTGTGGCATTTATCACAAGACATTTTCACTGCTCTAACAGATGAGTGGGAAGTTCTGCTTTTAAGAACGTATCTTTCTCAGGTTGGCACTAAGTGGTGTCACAATCCCATGTCCCCCAGGGTTGTCCTGGCCTTGGGGTTCACTGTGTTCTTTGGCCTCAGCCACGCTTCTCACTGCTTCTTCTGACTTTGCGCCATGAGGGTTTGACATTTTTACCCATCCGTATAATCAAAGGCAATCAAGTTGTTGCTTCATTAATGACGTTTCCTTAGGCTATGTCTATAGAATACCAATTATATGGCTGGAAATTGGGCTAAGTCAATTATCTTATTTTTCCCAAAGAGTTTAACACAATCTGAGATTTGGATTAATATTGTGACACATGCCGTCCTGAGAAATGTCTCAGACTTTTGTTCAGCGAGTTAATCCTCCTGCTATCTTCACTTTTCTTTTCTTTTTTTCTCTCAAATTTTATTACAAAATATTCACTAACAATACAAAAATCCAATGTCTTCACTTTTCAATCGTTACCCTGGCAGTTGACATTCAAGAACCACAGCTCTGCTGTTATGACAGCTTGGAGGTGAATGGATGGTAGAGCCTTTTTTTTTTTTTTTTTTTTTTTTAATGACACCATCTCATTCTTACTCATGTTTGTCATTCTCTTGCACTCCTAAAATACCTTAGGTAGCTTTTCGGTCAGTGGGGTCACCTCCTTAGGAGAGAAGGGACCCAGGCTGGCTACGGTGGCTCACGCCTATAACCCCAATACTTTGGGAGGCTGAGACAAGGGGATCACTTGAGGCCAGAAGTTCCAGCCTGGGAAACATGGTGAGACCTTGTCTGTACTACAAAATAATAGTAATAATAATAATAATAATATTAATAATAATTACCTGGGTATGGTGGTGCATCCCTGTAGTCCCAGCTACTGGTGGGGCTGAGGCAGGAGGATCCCTTGAGCCCAGGAGTTCAAGGCTGCAGTGTGCTGTAATGGCATCACTGCACTCCAGCCTGGGTGACGACAGTGAGACCCTGCCTCAAAAAAATAAACAAACAAACAAAAAAGGGAATCCAGACCACAGCCTTGGGTGCTGCATTGGATGAATAGTCCTTCCTGTTCTCAGAATCGATGGTGGTTTCTTCCAGTGCCCTGCTCCTTTCTGACCACCTTCATGGGAGAGGAGGCAGCTACCAGGGCCCTAGGGATGTCCAGGTTGAGTGTTCCTTATCTGAAGTACTTCAGACCAGAAGTGTTTGGGATTTGGAGATTTTTTTTGTTTTTTTGTTTTTGGATTTTGGAATATTTGCAAATATGCATATATATATGTGTGTGTGTATATATACATATATATATAGAGAGAGAGAGAGAGAAAGAGAGAGACATCTGGAGGAGGGGGACCCAAATCTAAACATGAAATTTATTTATGTTTCATATACACTTTATACACATAGTCTGAGGGTAATTTTATACAATATTTTAAAGAATTTTATACACGAAACAACGTTTTGACTGCAACCAGTCACATGAGGTCAGGTGTGGTATTTTCCACTGGTGCTTCATGTTGGTGCTTATAAAGTTTTGGATTCTAGAGCATTTTGGGTATTGTATTTTAGGATTAGGGATGTTGAACCTGTATTTCTCTCTGAGTGTGTTGTTCTGCCTGGCACGTGAATTCTTCCTTTGGCATCCAGGGCCTGTAAGCAACAGATGGGGTATGCAAAGGGGGTAATGCTTCATGAAGGGCCCCCATTACCGAGATGTGGGCAGGACAAGGGAGCCAAGAGCAGATGGTGAAGCACCCAGAGGACCAACAGTGAGGGGCCATCATCATCCTCTGCCCAAGGGAGCAAAGGAGGACAGGGACGAGCTGTGGACGCTGGGGACTTGATGGGGACTATGGGCTGGGAGAGAACTACGAGAATAATAATCCTGACTACTCTCTTCTTTCACTCTTTAACTTCCTGCCATTGGCCAAATCCACCTGGAAGCCAGAGGGGAAAGGAGCCAGGTCCGGCCTCCTGGGCCACAAACTAGGGGCAGTGGGTGTGTAGAGCTGGATCAGGGTAAAAAGGAGAATTTCTAGCACATTCAGTTTTTTCTTTCTTTTCTTTTTTTTTTTTTTCTTGAGATAGTGTCTCCCTTGGTCTCCCAGGCTGGTGTGTAGTGATGCAATCATAACTCACTGCAGCCTCGACCTTCCAGGCTCAAGAGATTCTCCTGCTTCAGTCTCCAGAGTAGCTGGGACTATAGACACATGCCACCACACCAGCTAATGCTTGTACTTTTATTTTTTGTAGCGACAAGGTCTCACTGTGTTGCCTAGGCTTCCCTCAAGCTCCTGGCCTCAAATGATCCTCCTGCCTCAGCCTCCTAAAGTATGTTGTCCTTTTTAAAATACAGAACAAAGCTTGTTTCCTTTGTTTTACAGAAATAGATTATTTGGAAATCCAGGAAAAGTAGATCCTGCCAATAATTAGGTCCTGTTTAGAAACTCATTAGCAGAAGACTTTGCTCTGGGAAAGAGTTGCGGCCTTCCCATTTTATGAAGGATTACTGTTCTTTACATTTAATTTAACTTTTTTATTTCTTTAATTTAAAAAAACATACTAATATTTAGCTACCAAGTATTGGATCATTTTATCCTGTTCTGTTTCAAACACCTGGAAGGTAATTTCTAAAACTCTTTTCTCTGGTGATTACTGGAGAGGTAGATTACTGGAAATGCCTTGAGCTTGTCCAGCTATTGAGAAGGTCACTGTTGACTCCCGTGTGTCCTCACTCCATGGCGGGGCAGGGAGAGTGACGGAGCAGCCGGCAGCCGCAACTGCTTTGTTCCCAAATGTCAAGGCATTGGGTTGTCAAGAAAAAAAACATTCTTTCATTTTCCCATGCAAAGTGCCCTCAGGTAGAGATGCCAACGGATGGAACATATGAGCAACAAATGATTTGTTAACTTCACAGACTCTTGCCAGAATAAACAAGAGAAGTGGCAGTGGGTGCTCTACCCAGAACCCCCTCTGGAACCTCAGCATGAGACTTCACATATTACAACCCTTCTGACAAGGGTTGTACAAGGTCTCCACATCTTTGCCTCAAGTGGAGCTGGCTCCAGGACATGTGGTTCTGCTCTGATGACTGTCTGTTCCGTTTGCATGTGGTCTTTGTCGTCATATCATTGTTAGATGTTACTGACGTGAGCTTGTCTGCTCCCAGCCTCAGGACGCCTGTGGCTTTCTTGGTTTCCCCGATTTTCATGGTCTGATGCATGGGTGCATCCTTCTTGTTTTGTCTCCATTTCCACAAGATTGTGTAGAAGCGCGTTCATTCATTCAATATATATTTATTGGACACCCACTATGTGTCACTCATTATGTGTTCTGGAACATAAGGACAAGGAACAAAGAAGGAAAAGTCCTTCCATGCATGGAGTTTCCATTGGGGTGGTGGGGGCTGGCGGTGAAGACAAACAAAAACATGCACAAATAAATGTAAAGTACGCTCGAAAGTGATACAGAAAAAAATGAACAAGGTGAGAGGGATGATGAGTTGGGGGAGTTTGGAGGGCTTGCTATTTAAGGCCAAGGTTGAGGTGACATTTGAGCAGTCTCTGAAGGAGGGAGGGAGGGAGCCATGGAGAGTTCTGAGGAAGAGCATCCAGGCAGAGGGGCAGCAAAGGCCAGGGATGGAAGCACGCTTGGTGTGTCCAGAGAATGGCACAGAGGGTCACTGTGGCTGGAGCAGAATGAGGGAGGAGGAGAGGAGTTGGAGGGACGTCAAAGGTCGTGGGGAACCAGGTCTCTTAGGGCCTTGGGGGCTGGTGGAGGTCTTCTGCATTCACTGTGGAGTGGAGAGCCGCCTCTTGCTTCCCGTGACCAGGCGTACATTGTTAAAGGATCAACCAGAATGTTGGATTGATAATAAAATGTAGTGGGCAAGAGTAGAAGGTGAAAGACTCCAGAGAGTATTATAATAATTGTGGCTCAGTTCAGAGCAGTAACAGGGGCAGGGTGAGGAGGTATCTGATTCTGGACATGGTTTGCCTTCTTGCAGGATTGATTGGACATGGTTTGAATTGGTGACAACACCCTGAAGGAGTGGATGTGGGTGAGAAAGAGCAATAGAAGACTCTGCAATTCCTGGCCTGAGCAGTTGTAGGAGAAGGTGAGGGGCGGGTGGAGTGAGCTTCATGGGAGACCGGGTGTCCTGTGTTGGAAGTGCTCATTTTGAGATGTGTCCTGGGTGTCCCAGTTGAGATCTTGAGTAGGATGATAATGAGAGTGTGTGCATCTGGAGTTCAGGCTGCAGGTCAGGGCTGGAGATACCAAGGGGGGACTGGGAGGAAGACAGAAGCTTATATTGATAGCCATGAAGTGGAGGGGATTCCCCACACGAGCAAGCGTAAGCAGAGAAAGGACTAAGAGCCCAGCCCAGGCTCTGCGAGGAGCCAGCAGAGGAGGCTGGGAGGAGCAGCCATCAAGGTGGGAGGAGGATCAGGAGAGGTGGCCTGAAAGTTGGGCACCAGGGAGGCGGGAGTGAGCAGTGGGTTGCAGGCTGTGGATGCATCAGGCGACTCCAAGGCCATTAGTGACATGGACAGGAAGAGTTGTGGTGCTGGTAGGAACAAAATTCTGATTGTAATGGGTCCAAAAGAGGATGGAAGGGGAAGGATTGGAAGCAAAGCAGATTGATAATTCTTTTTAGTTTTGCTACAGAAAGGTGAAGTAGTATAGTAGTTCATAGGAAAAATGGGAATAAGATTTTTTTTTTTACTGGTTAGAAATAAAACTGAAAGTATAATAATAAAAAAAAGAAAAAAAGCTTGTTTTTATGCTAATGAAATGGTTTCCTGTTTACCTGAATGTATTGGCTTTACAGAGCCTTTTTTCTATTCATATTAACTGATCTGAATCCATTTCTTGCACTCCTTCATTCCATGAGCATACCTTCTCTCCTATCAGTAGAGCCAGTCATTATTCCTATAGGAAACACAATGAGATGCTCTCAAGTCCAGTTTAGTTCACCTATTCCTTGGGCACTTATAAATCATTTCATATGCTCAAGAAAGAAGTTTGTCACATTACTTTGGTCATTATAATGTTTGATTGTTTTATTCTGTCATGAAGCTATGAAGGCTATTTTGTATGCAGTATTATTGAATTTGTTGCCTAGTTTGCAGGGCAGTGAGATATATTGTGGATGTATTCTTCTGGGAACAGATAAGATCCCTCCTTCTGAATCTTCTGCCCCAGAAATATTTTTCCCCCTTCATAGCTAAGTGACTCAGGTGAGTTAGTTTGTGGTTGAAAACATGTTCCTTGATTCGAAGTTTGCTGTTTGCTTCATCTCATCTACTTAATACACAGTGAGTGCTAGCCTTTTACCTGTGCTATTTGAAGGTCAAGGCTTTGACCTTGGCAGCATGTGGGGACCCTCTGTGAGCTGATGTATGTGAAATTTTGCTTGTTCCAGGTTGGAGGCCTGCCATGTTACTGGACACCCCTCGAGCTGGTTGGAATTAGTTTTAATCATCTGCAGTCTCTACACATGATTTTAACTCAGAAGGGCTCCTTAACATACATCATAGACCATTTTACACCATGTTTATTGCAGCAAGAGTCTGGGGCTAACCAGATGACACACTCATCTTCTGAAACAAAATCGTGCCTTAGGATGGAACCATCTTAGTTGCTTGCAGGGATGCGGTGCTGTTGTCTCCTGGCCAGAGGTTTCCCTGGGCAGGGCTGGGCTGAGGAGGGCCTCCAAGCGGTGGGTCTGGACCCGCTCGACTCCTCAGGGCTGGTTTCTCTTTGTCCCAGAGGAGGTGGTCAGGGACAGTGAAGAGCTGTGGCTGAGCCAATTAAATGGCCCCCAGCTGTCCAGGGCCTTGATGTGGGAGAAACGCTTATTTCCCCATTAAAGGGGAAAAAGGGCATCTTTGAAGCAACCAGGATTTTATGAATGTACTTAAAAATTATCCTCTTTTATACAGAAGCCATCTTGAAAGGGCTCTCACTGGCCAAATATGGTATATTTCAGGAGAGGAGATAAAATATAAATCTTGGGAAATAGGAATCCGTGATTTCATACTTATAATAAATAGATAAAGCAGTGGAGAAGCAAATGTGGAAGGAGGAGGGCTCTTGCTTTCAGTAGAACACTGACTATTAACTGCTAAATGTGGAGAAGGTGCTGAGTTGGAAACTCATAATTTTGTAACTATCACAGCAAAGATTGGTCTGATAAAAGTCATCAGTAGATGCAAAATCCATGGGAAAGTTTTGATGAGGATGTTTGCATGGTCTTCAAATGCCTCTCATAAGTGTACAGTGGGTAAATATGACAGCACCTTGACTGAAACTTCCTTGTTAAAGTTAACATCACCAAGAAGACCGATGGTCATGGTGCCCTCCACATGTGATACACCTTCCCTTCTGCAGTATTCTGGCAAGGAAGGCATGACTTGAATCTAGTTATGAGGAAGCACCAGAAAAACCCCCAATGAGGAACATTCTATTGAAGCAAGGGACTGTGTTCTTCCAAAATGCTGAAGTTGTGAAAGACAGGAAGGCTGAGGAATAGCTCCACATTAGAGGAGACCAGGGAGGTGGGACAGCTGATTAACCACACCTGAATCAGATCCTGTACTGGAGGGAGAAGTGCTTTAGTGCATATTATCGGGTCAATTGACAGCTTGAAAATGGACAGAAGTTTAGATAAAAGAGTTGTATCAGTGATAAACTTACTGGAATTGATGAGTGTGCTGTGGTCGTGTTAGGGAATTCCTTTATTCCTGGGAAATAAGCATTGAAGTATTTAAGGGTGAGGGGCAATGATGCTTGCTACCTACTCTAGAACAGTTCAGGAAAAATGGTATAGATAGATGGATGGATGAGTGGCGGACAGATAGGTAGGTAGGTAGATAGAGTAGATATGATTGATAGATGGATAGATAGGATAGTTGGATGAATGCATAGATAGAGGATAGAGAGAGATAATAGATAGAGATAGAAATGATATAGATAGATAAACAGAATGCTAACAAAAATGGGTACAATATTGACAATAGGTGAATCAGGGTAAAGGGTTTATGGGAGTTCCTTGTATGATTGTTGTAATTTTTCTACAAGTTTGAAATTTCTTCTCTGCAAAAAATAGAATAAATAAATCAGGCCCCCTTTTTATTGACTGATTGATGCCTTCTTGCAGGATTGATTGGGCATTGGTCCATCTCAGGCCCCATCTTTCATGCTGTGAGCCACACAGACAAGCTCCTGATTCTTATGAAGCTTCCATTCTAGGGGGAGGTATCAGAATTAAGGAATAAACAAAGAACAGTTAGAAAGCATCTGATCTTGATCAGTGTTACGGAAAAAGGGAACGAGGAATAGGTCGTGATGGGGGTCGATGGGAGGCGTCCTTTGGATCAGGAGCCATGGGAAAAGGAATTTGATTGAGGGAAGGAGTCATTCCTATAACCAGCCAAGGAAGAACATTCCAGGCAGAGGGACCAGCCGCTGCAAAGGCACCCAAGCGGGAGGGAGACGGAGGTGCTTGAGGAACACAGAAGGACATTGCAGCTGGGGATTAGGGAGAGAAGGAGAAGAATTGGAGCTTCTTGCAGGGCTGGACCATCTAAGGTCTTGTCTGCCATGGTAAGGAGTTTAGATTTTATTCTAAGCAGAGGGAGTCCATGGAAGGTTGGAAGAATGAAGTGACATTAATGAATTCATGTCTCCATATATCACTCTGATTATTGTGTGGAGCTTGAATTGTAGTGGGACACTGAGCAGGAACAGAAGCCAGTGGGCCACCGCTGTGGCCTCTCTGGGGACACAGCCACCCCCTCAACAGGGAGCAAGGCAGCTCCCTGAGCCCCCTTGCCTTGTTTCCCCTCACCAGCCCTCACCCTCATGGGGTTGATGTCTTTAGGAGTATAGCATGATTCCGGCACACCATCTTTTTTTATTTCTTTTATATCAACACATGTCTTTAGTGCAGTCACTCAATGCCTTTCAGCAACTCTAAAAATTTACCAGGTTTCGTTTTCCAACATTACTTTGACACATGCCAAGAATGACAAAAATGCATCTCTCTTCAACTGACTTCTTTCTGCTATTGAGCTGCCTTCAGTCTTGAGCACTGGGGAAGAATAAATAGAAACCCAGAATGGGACTGAGGAGACCCAGTTCCACAGGGAGAAAACCACCTCGAGGTTTCAGAAGGGCATTTGAGGGTTCCCAGCGCTCCCTAAAATAGGAGGGGTGGCAAGAGGACCTTGGTCCTGTGGACACTCCAGCACTACATGGGATACTCTGAGGACACAGAGGTTGTGGCTTTTCTTGCCTGTTGGTGGGTTCTCTTCTCTGCCCCTACCCTGTGCTACCAGCCACCCTTATTGAGAATTTGGAATTCTGAAGTCTAGGGAGCCAGGACAATTTAGGGAGGATGCTCTAAATAGCTTTCTGGTTTTGTCTCCTCCCAGGGTCAGATGAACTGAGGTTTTTCTTTAGCAGGCTGAGGGGGCTGTGGCTGGGTTCTTGTGGCTAATAGAGGGCTATTTTGTTGTGGGATCATCCTGCCAGAAACTGGGAGGGCCAGGGAAGTGTCCTTCAAAGCTGTGAGTGATTCTTTAAAGAGGGGCAGTGGTTGTAAACCCTTCACACTTCAAGCCATGTGGCTGGCTGTCTGTTTATCTGTCGTCTGTCTGAGGAGTGAGGGGATGTGTAGTGGGACAGTGGGTGTCCCTGGAAAGAAATTTATCCCTGACATCAGTAGTTGTGGTCAGACATTCAGTTGGTTATGAAGAGTGGTACCCTTTTATCTTCCCCCCTGGACTTAATATTTATCTGCCCTAATGCCTCTGTCCATTACAACCAGGGTGCTCAAACTAGGGGCTGAGAAACAGATTCTGGTGGGAGCTTCAGTGGCCCCAGCAGATGCAGGAGTCTTAGGGGGAAGTGACAGATTTGGCCTGTTGCAAAGAGTGGTGTGGGAAGAGAAGGGAATCGTTTCACCAAAGCGGTTTGTGGTATCAGTAATAATCAGAGAACTAGGGAGAAATGGAATTTTTTAAAAGAATACATTTTTGTGTGGGAATTTGTATTTCGTTGAGCAAACAATATGTTACTGGTGAGTCCAGTCTTGCTAGTGTGTGTGTGTGTGTGTGTGTGTGTGTGTGAGAGAGAGAGAGTGTGTGTGTGTGTGCAGTGTAACTGATTATTTTACTGCCCTGGGGATTAGGTGAGTTGATGACTGAACACGGTAATTCTGAAAAAATGGAGGGGAAGGAGCAACATTAGTATAACGATTGCATATTCTGTTGCCTAGCCTCAGTGCCAGTAAATTGTCCTCCACCACACATGACTTGGTCTTTGATTTTTGAATGTAGCCGTAAGGTTCTTAAGCTGGACTAATGTGTGAGGTCAAACTGCCTGTTTCCATTTATGGTGAAAGAAGACAAGAAAAGACATGGTTGTACATCCTGTGAGTATACTAAAAAAAGGTGGAATTGTACATTTTCAATGGTTAAAATGTATGACAGGTGCATTATATCAGAAGAAAAGCTGTTAGAAAAAAAAAGACAGCAAAGAGAAATAGACAAGTGTGACTATGAAGAAATCAAATTGTAAAAGTCACACAGGAAACAAAACATGTAAATGGGTGGTCGTTGTCTCCGTGAGTATGGTCCGTTTATCCTAATGACTTGTTATTGGCCAAAGGTCCTGAGAGCCAGACTGTGAAATAGCTTTCAGAGCCTGGGATGTATTCCCTTCAGTATTCTCAATGCAGTCAAATGTTGTCCTTGGAGAGTGGCTTGATTTTTGGAGATAGCTAAAATAATTCAAAAGTGGGTTTGGTAATTAAATGAAATGATCAAACTGAGAAATATCAACACAGTAAAAAAAATAAAGAGTGCTATGAAGCATACAAAAGTATAGGAAGTATATCAACACAGTAAAAAAAAAGAATTCTGTAATGTAAGGCAACAGACTTAATTTTTTTCTGAGCTCTCACATATTGATTCCATAAGTGATCATCTTTTTCACTGGTAAAGTTGGCTAGTTTTCAAACACCAAGATTCAGTGCCAACATCAATGTGACTATCTTACAATTTGTGAACTACCAGTGAAGTTCATTGTCTTAGGTGGGTTCTTAAAGAAGGCAACCCAAGTCAAGCCAATTAAGGGAATTTCAGCAAGCAGGTGATTGCTGTGGACAGCTGGGACTCATTGCAATTTGGCACCTCTGGGAGCCTCTGTAGGACACGCCTCAGAGCTCTGTAAGCCAGGAAACATGGACGCTGGGGTGCTCATCTGCTGATTCCCACCTGCCATTCGCTGAGCCCTGCTTCTAGGGGTATTTGTTGGCACTGCTGGCTTGACCCATCCTGCATGTGGGCTGAATGTCCCCTCCCAGCCAAAAACTAAGCATACAGACACAGGGTTAGCGTGTCAGTGGTGAACAGCCTCTGCTGTGACGTATGCAGGAGATAGGCACAGAGCTCTGCAGCACCTGGTACTTTAGTCTGAATCAGAACTTTCTTTGATGATGGACATATTCTCCCTCTGCACTGTGCAGTAATATAACTTGAAATAGGACTGGAATATGACTGAAGAACTAAATTTTTAATATTATTTAATTTTAGTTTAATTTTAAATAGCTACATACGGTTATTGGCTACCATCATGGATAGTGCAAGTCTAAACAGAATATTAGAAAATGAATCCCTCAAAGTCTCATAGTCTCAAAGTTAGGAATTAAGAGGGCTAGAATGAAATGAGTGGTGTCCACGGATATATATCCACTGCCCCTTAAATCTTGTCTTTTCTACTTTAGCTGGATGGGTTTCCAGCTTCTCTTAGCCCACAGATAGGACTTTGTGTGCTCAGCTGAAGATAATTGCTAATTAATGAAATTCAACAGGTTTTTCGAGGACCACTGTAGGAAATTGCTGTGGCCCTGCATCCTGGCTCTGCACACAGAGAAGAGTAATTGCTGGAGCCTTCAGTGATAAGGAATTCATTCCTGTAGGACTGCCCAAGTGCTTGACTTAGCCCAGATAAAGGCTGCTCAGGTAAATATTGTTGCAAGGGGGTTACTGGAATTATGCCTCCAGCTCAATGCCCATATTTGAAGATAGTAATGGTTAGGCAATTTTGCCTAGTCCTTTCCAGATTCAGTGTATTGACCAGCTCTTGACTTTTAAGGTGAAATAATTGAAGCTGGCAATCAGATCACTGGGTCAAGGGTATTCAGAAGATTATTCACACCTGTTCCTGAAAAGCATCCTGCATGATCAACAATTCATTTTAAATTGAGTTAGCATCAATTAACTTGTATTGAAAATGGGTAATGATGATGTAGAACATACATGACCAGTGTGTGGGATATTTGACTCATTTCATGCCATCTTTCTCCCTTATTTTGCCCAAGACAGACATTGCTAATCAATCACAGTGCCCTTTCATGTGGACCCACCATATAGCCCCTGGGTCTTTCTTAACACAACATCCCTGGCACATAATTGCAAGTCCATCAAGATGAATATGTTCAGTAAGAAATAATTAGTCATTTCTGTCATAACATAACAATAGGTGATTCAGATATCACTTAGAAGTAAGAGACTTTAATAGACTACTTGTTTCTTAACTCCAGGGAGTGAGGGCACCAGCATTACTGTGTATTTCCCCTCTTCTCTCTCTGTCCTTTAGGCCAGGGCTCAGGAAACTACCCCCGTTTTTGTGAATAAAGGTTTACTGGGCATAGCCCATAGACACACCTGTTGGTTTATGTGTTATCTGTGGCTGCTTTTGTAGTAGAACAGTGCATTCAAGACTGTTTGACCTGCCAAGCCTAAAACATTTACTACCTTGCCCTTTATAGAAGAAGTTTTCTGACTCCTGCCCTGGGCATTTTTTATTTATTTATTTATTTTTTTGAGACGGAGTCTCACTCTGTCACCCAGGCTGGCGTGCGGTGGCTCACTGCAACCTCCGCCTCCCGGGTTCAAGCGATTCTCATCCCTCAGCTTCCTGAGTAGCTGGAATTACAGGCGCCTGCCACCACACCTGGATAATTTTTGTATTTTTAGTAGAGACCAGGTTTCACCATGTTGGCCAGACTGGTCTTGAACTCCTGGCCTCAATCTGCCCCCACTTGGCTTCCCAAAGTGCTGGGATTAGAGGTGTGAGCCACTGTGCCCGCCCCCCACCCCCCACGCCCTCCTGCCCTGGACTCTTATTTTGACTTTTATACCGGGAGAAAACCACTCCTTCCTGTTGGCACAGAGAGCCACGTTAGATTCGCCTATGCTTGTCCTCTCCTAGACTGGGTAAAACCGGTAGGCCTTACTACTTACAAAACTTCCTCTTTATAAAATGTACACGAACATGCTGTGTGGCCATGATGGAAATTTCAAATCCCAGCACATCATGTTAATTCATTACAGAGACAGAACTTCTCAAGCATACTCTGTAAGCATGTGAGCTTGGGATAAGTTGCCCTTGGGTTCATGTTAGCCTCTCTGGGTCTGTTTCTTCATCTTTCATATGAGAATATTAAATCCCAATTCTTGTGTGTGGCTGCTGAGATAATGTTGCTGTGAAGATTAAATTACAAAGGGACTAAAAGTGCTTTTCCTAGTACCTCATACATATTAACAGTCCACACATCGGCCGGGCATGGTGGCTCACGCCTGTAATCCCAGCACTTTGGGAGGCTGAGGCGAGCGGATCACTTGAGGTCAGGAGTTCGAGACCAGCCTGACCAAAATGGAGAAACCTCGTCTTTACTAAAAATACAAAATTAGCCAGGTGTGGTGGCGCATGTCTGTAATCCCAGCTACTCAGGAGGCTGAGACAGGAGAATCACTTGAACCTTGGAGGTGGAGGTTGTGGTGAGCTGAAATCACACCATTGCACTCCAGCCTGGGCAACAAGAGTGAAACTCCATCTCAAAATAAGTAAATAAATTAATTAATTAATTAATTAATTAGTTAAATAAAAGTCCACACATGGTAGTTCTTCTTGAAGCAGCATGTTTTAGTAAATAAGATGATGGACTTATTATGAGCTCAGAACAAGCTCATATTTGCCATGTGTCTTGGGGAAAGATTCTCCATTTATGCCTTGGGAACCCTATTGTTATCAGTTAGCTACAGCTGTATAACAAACTACCCTAAAACATGGTCGTTTCTAATGCTAAGCATTTACTATGGCTCATGAGTCCATAGGTCAGCTGGGCAGTTATGTTGCTCTGGGCCAGGATCAGCTGGTGGTTGCTGAGCTTGTTCATGCCTCTGTGATCATCTGGTGGTCAGCTTGGGGCTGGCTCGGTTAGGATGGCCTCTCATGTCTTGTGGTTGGCTGGCTTTTGGCTGGCACTTGCCTCTCATCACTCAGTAGCCAGTTGAGACTTGTTCATAGGGTGGTGGCAGGGGCGGCACAGCATCACTTCCTTCAATTATCTTGCCCATATCAAGTCACAAAGATGGCCCATCTTCAGGGGATAGAGGCACCACATGATGGGAGGAGAAAAATCCAA
The DNA here is from genome assembly GCF_029281585.2 of Gorilla gorilla gorilla. Taxonomy (NCBI): domain Eukaryota; kingdom Metazoa; phylum Chordata; class Mammalia; order Primates; family Hominidae; genus Gorilla; species Gorilla gorilla. Next base: position 29,341,252 of record NC_073245.2, read on the forward strand.
TTGCAAAGGGCGTGGTTACAGGGATGAATGGAGAACTGGGAAGAAAAAAATGTTGTAATTATCTATCACATTGGCCCCTTCACCAAGATGGTAAAAAATATACTGTTTTCCTTTAATAGAAAGAAGCTATTAAATAAAGCTTTTCATTAGGAAGTTTCACATGGCAAAGTCAAGCTCTCCCCTGCCCTGTCACTCTTGCTCTGGCTTTGGTCAGCAGAGCCTCTGACATGGTAGGAGGTTAATTTGGGTCCTGCCTCCCAGGGTTTGTCTCTTGTGTGACAGGGTCAGCAAACCTTGGGGCCTGTTGGCTGGTTGCATATCGGATTTCTTCCTCTGACATTCTCACAAGTTCCACAGCCTTTGGATTGGTTTATGAAGGAGCCCTCATGTCCTCCACTTCTCAGACGTGTGGAACTTCCTGAGGCTGTGTCTGCAGATTGCCACTGAGACCACTTGAGAAGTGAGAATCGTGTCTGCTCAGTGCATTGTCTTGGCCTCTGGGATCAAGGCCTGCTGTCCAACCTGCCCATATGATCACAATGCCTATTCTATTTCAGTCAGTTGTTTGGATGAACTGTTGAGATGTATGAGGCATTTAAGAGCTTGGCTCTGGAGTCAAATGGAACATGGAAATCTGGCTCCTTTACATGCAGATGTGACCTTGGGCAAGATGCTGACCTCAGGGGACTTCAGGTTTTACATCAATAAAATGGGAGTAATAACAGTGCTTATGATATGGGGCTGCGAAAATTGCATGGGCTTGAGAAGCACCTTATCTGTGTGTGTGGAATAAGCCCTCACTCAATGATAGAGGTTATTAGCACGATTATTTTTATGACTCTGACCCCACCATATATGACGAGTTTCACCTCTTCAAAGGAGTCTCTATTACCATTTTTTAAGGCTGGGAAGGCTTAGTTTTAGCACATCCATGGGTTGTCACAGAGATGTCATTTTTGATTCACACAGGAACGTTCCACATTTTGAATGGGATAGCTGGTCCTCAGCAAAGGGACACTGCCAAGATTCGGAAGAGCTGTGAACTTGCTGAGTCGTGGAGAAGCATTCTTGGACACATAGCTCCCAACAAGCCTGACTCTGTTTGTAATTAATTTGAATGTTTCCAGAGCTTCCTTTTATACCCTCCCTGTTGTAATTCCATGGGGAGTTCATCAGGCCGGAGCTGCAGTTCAGATCATTGCATTCAGTCCTCATTCTTACCATCTGGGCTTCATTTGAGTGGAGGACAGTTATTTTTTAGGCATCTAGTTTTTTTTCCCCTTGTGCAGCATCTGTGGGTGTTTGTACCGCAGAAGGAAGCATGTAAATAAATGCACTTGATGAAGAATCAGTAAGAATATTAATTCCTAAGCTATCACTCAGTCTATATCACCATTTGTAAAAGAGAAAAATGTCATTTCACTTATTTAGCTGTTCAAGAATTCTAATATTTCTCATTTTATAAGGAAAAGTAGAAGAAACAGGTTAGGAAAACTAAACCCAAAGTATGACAGTGCTAGAAGAAACAGAAATTGTTAAGTAAATGCTGGAGTTGCATTTCACATTGCCTCCCACATGGTGTTTTAGAGAGATACCACCCTGATCTACCTGCTGGGGAAAAGTGTGTCCTTAACCCAAAGCGTCCAAGTTTGCCAAGACTTGGGGGCTGAGGGCCAGAAACCAACCAGGAGATAGGGTACCAGGGTAACCTGGAGACAACCCTCGTCAGATGCACGTGGAAACCTCTCCAAGCCAGTAACATTTTACTAAGCATGTTTGATAAATTAGGCTTAACCAACAGCACATTGGGTAGAGAGAAGAAGGGAGGAAGGCAGAGGAATTCTAGAAGGAAATTGAGTGATTTCCATATAATCTGCAAAAGAATTCCTTCTGGCAGTTTATGAAACGAGATGTTTGATGAAGTAACATTCTAACCAGGACCTTGCACCTTGGTAGCCTGTCTTCTGTCTCTGGGACTTGGGGCATGTGGGAGATCCAAGGGGTGGGCTCAGGTGTTCAGGTTTGGGATGGTGTTGTGGATTGAATTGTGTCCCTTAAAAGAAGATATGTTGGCGTCTTAGTCCTAACCCCCAGTAACTCACAATGTGACCTTATTTAGAGATAAGGTTTTTACAGAGGTAATTAAGTTAAAATGAGTTTATTAGTATCATACTAATTCAGCATGCCAGGTGTCCTGATAAAAAGGGGACATTTGAAACCAGACGTACACACAGGGAGCACTCCATGTGAAGATAAAGGCAGTTGTTGGGAGGCTGTGCCTGCAAGATGAGGAAAACCAAAGCTTAGCAGCAAACCATCAGAAGCTGGAGAGAGGCATGAAACAAATTCTCCCTAACAACCTCAGAAAGAACCAGCTTTGCTGACACCTTGATCTGGGACTTCTAGCCTCCAGAACTGTCAGAGAATACGTTTCCATGGTTTAAGCCAATCAGTCTGTGGTAGTTTTTGACAGCATCCCTAGCAAACGAATACAGATGGTGTCATGATAAAAGGCATGGATCTTCTCACTGCATCACCCCACTTTCCTGTTTCCATCATCCCCACAGCCTGGGCAGGGAGGAAGAGTGGGGTGAAGAGAGGCCAGTGACAAAATTTGGGGATCAGGCATTCCCAGGTCCTCCAACATGAGGTTGGGAACCACTTGGCAACTTAGATTCCTGTGTTTCAAATAAACATCCAGAAATAACATGATGAGCTCAGATTTCTGCCTCTTATCTTGTCATCTAGTTTTTCTGTTTACAACAAAAATGGTAATATGAAAAGTACAGTTGTATGATGTGATTTGTTGAGGGAGCGACACAGTTGCACAGGGTAATTTGTGTGCAGATCACATGTTATCCCCACCACCATGGAATGAAGAGGTCTCATTGGGCCCCTTTTGTGAAGCAGCTGACTTGTACAGGAGGCAGTGACTTGTACACGGTGAATGATAGAACCACAGTTCAAGTTCAGGACTCTTGACTTGCTTGCATGTAAGCTCTTCCCTCCTGCCTGTAGGATGAGTGCACCAAGGTCTGGCTGGGATGGCCCAGAGAGTTCTGAAAATACAGATGCCTGAACCATCCCCAGAGGGGCTGAACTAATTGGTCTGGGATGTGGTTTGGGTAGCGGGAGTTTTTGAGTCTTCCAGGTGGAGACCCACCACAGTAGGCAAACCAGCAAAGCATTTTAGGTTGACAGCAGCCTGGAGAGGTTAGCTTATTCAGAAGTTCTCAGGGGCTTGTGACAATCCCTGGGAAAGCCATTCCTAAAATACAGATTCCTGGGACCTGCCCAGACATAACAGATCAGAATTTCCAGGAGTGGAGTCTAGGAATCTGTATTTTACAAAAGGCCCAGAGGTCATCTGAGGATCACGTAGGTTTGGGAACTGGACCTAGTCCATCCACTGTGCCTGTGGGGTGTGTTCTGGAGGGATTCTAGGCAGTAAAGCACTCTGTTGTTTTCACTTAAAGCCTGCGCTGTAACACCTTACCAGAAACAAGGTCATCTGCTTACTTCACAGATTCCAGGGGTAAATATAGTGTCACACTAGGAAGGACTCAGGACTCAAGACAGAGTAAACACTTCTTCACTCAGCAACTGGGCACAACTCCCAGCCACCCAGGAACGCTAATTTGGAATTAAACAGAGACTTGCAGAAGTCCCCCAAATAGCAGCAGTTTCCCATCCTGTAGACCCGCAGAATACAGCCTTTTTGATATCCTCTGTCTCAGTTCTTCATTCTGCAAATGAAGAAGTTGAAGCCAATGAAGGTATGACCATCTAATCTCTGTGATGGGCAGATCTTGGATGCCCTCTGCAATGGGCAGCTCCTAGTGCCAGCTGCTGTGTCCTTGTCATTGTCTCTATGTGTTTCTGACCCTGGACTCATCTGGCTGCAATTCAGTGGCCACATTTGTAGATACAATACCTATTTTTGAAGTATTTTTGAAGAGTAAATGAGATAGCATTAAAAGCACTTTAACAGTTTGTAAAATACTAGTTGTTGTTATTGTTGAAATGTCAGTTTGCATTAGATTGATATGGAAACTTAAGGTGGGGCACCAACTTTGATTTGTACCTGTAAGAATAGTCATGTAACAATATTGTTTGTGGATCTGGTTCCCTTTTGCCAGTCTTTTAAAAATTTCCTAATGTAATGCCCTATACAGTGAGTTAAGCTAATTATCTATCTGTTCTCCTGGAGCTTAAAGCCAAGACAGAAAATACTGGCAGTGGCAAAGATGACTGGGCCATTGGCCAGAGTGGATCCATTGATAAATCCATCTTTATGTCTTGCCCAAGCACTGTGGGAAACTGGAACAGAACCATGGGACCTATACTCTGCCAGTGTTCCAAAAATCAGGTCCTAGGCATTCATCATGGCAAATTTCTGCTGAGTTGGCCATGTTAATCTTTGGACAGATCAGATGTTTAAGATCATATTCAATTATACAGCAATCATACATTGGAATATGGGAAACTCATTATAAATTAGGTTGTTGAATATTGAAAGACATGGGAATTTATTTATGACAACTGTTTTAGGTGCAAAAAGCAAGCTGCAACATGGAAATGTATGTACCAAATGTTAAGAAGGAGTTTCTAGTGGAAGAAGGAGTGTCTTTTTATTTTCATCTTTGTATCTCTTGGCATTTTTTAAAGAAACGCTAATTCTTCCAGATGAAGGTGGCTTGACGGAAGAGATAACATCAAAGGTGGGTCTTGATGGATGTATAAGAGTTTGAAAAGGCAGAAGCGCCGGGCGCGGTGGCCCACGCCTGTACCTAGCACGTTGGGAGGCTGAGGCAGGAGGATCATGAGGTCAGGAGATTGAGACCATCCTGGCTAACATGGTCTCTACTAAAATACAAAATAATTAGCCGGGTGTGGTGGCAGGTGCCTGTAGTCCCAGCTACTCGGGAGGCTGAGGCAGGAGAATGGTGTGAGCCCAGGAGGCGGAGCTTGCAGTGAGCCGAGATCACGCCACTGCACTCCAGCCTGGGCGACAGAACGAGACTTCATCTCAAAAAAAAAAAAAAAGAAAAAGAAACAGAAAAAGAAAAGGCAGAAGCATCATCCAAAGGAATGAGAGTAGCATTTGTGGAGGCATGGAGTAGTGAAATCCCATAGTTTGTTCTGGAACTGGCTGGCTGTTCCAGCTGGACCACATTCAGATGGCTGACTGGTTATCAAGGCAATGTGCCACTGAGATTGAGAGCAGTTTGTTTGACCCACACAACCTGAGTTTGAGCCTTGGCTTTACCATTTCAATTGTGTGACCTTGGGCAAGTCAGTTTACATCACCTACTCTATGTGTTTTCATGTGTGATATGTGGATAATAAAAGGACCAAGGTATGGGGGAAGGTTAAATGAATTAACACACGTGAAGCAATTAGACCCCTCACCTGGAGCATAGTGAATGCTTCATAATTTAGTCTATCGTATCTCATCATTACGGCAGATATTGTTTTGCACCCAGTAGAAATGTACAGCCTTACTTCTCTGAGAGTTGAAGGAGAAAAAAAAAATGGTGAGTTGGAAGTAATACTTCATGGAGTACAGGGTCTCTGTGGGGCTGTTTGGAATTGTGCAGACAGAGGGAAGACAGGAGGGCATTGCCATGAGAGGGTGGCACCAAGTGAGAGCAATTCTTCTGAGCTCAAGATTTAAAGCCAGTTCTAGTTGGAGCAGAAAGAGGGACTGGAAAGTGTTAGGAAATAATGTTGGATGCATTCAATGAAGCCGGATTATAGAGGGCCTTATGGACCAGTTGGTAGGTGTCTCACTCATAAAAAGGAAAAGGGGATTAGGACATGATTTTTACAGGTGATATACGCCTGGTGGAAATGTTACAGCATGAAGGGCCTGGCCTCGGACTTGTTTTCTAAAGCCATTGGGTGATATTTCCTGTGGACCTCACCTGTAGCCAGTAATGATCTGGAAATATTTCAGACCTTAGTAATAGACCCTGGTTTCTGCACCTAGAAAGAACCATGGTGGACTTTTCTTCTGAACATTGGTTTCTGACTTGGGGAAAGCAGATGAGTATCTGTGAACACCTCCTCCTTCAGTGAATAAAGAGAACAATGGTGGATGATGGAAAGAGCAGTGAACATGTTGCAGCCACAATAAAGTGTATTGCTAATTCATTTTTAAAATGTGTTTGTCTTCTTACTTTCCTTGATTTTTTACTACCACATTATTTTTGAAGTTTAATAATATGGTTGAGATATATGACTAGCTGGGTTTCTAGTGGATAGGATACTCTGTCTCTGAGCAGTACTTGTGAGCATTCTGAATCCTAGCCTTTTACACCTGTAGATAGAGTGAAACCATAACTACATATGTACATGGCTTGGTCTTGGGTTGGGGTTCCCAAAGAAAAGACTCTGAGACTAGCATTTAAATTCAGTAGTTTATTTAGGAGGTAGTTGCAAGAGGCACTGGTAGCGGAGTGGGAAGTGAGACAGGCAAGGGCAGGAGGCCAAAAAAAATGTGATAATAAGTAAGTCACTTCTGTGGACAATGGGGATTCAACCCACTCAGTGGCTTGGGAGGCAGGGAGGACTGGGACACTGCAGACAGTATACCACAGGCTTGTCTCCCAAAATAGGTGAGAATACTGTGGAGCATTTATTTACCAACTCCTGTCTGCTATTGGTTGACGGTTGCTTCTGGAGAAATTAACTCCCCAGCACTCCTGGCTTCTCCACATAATGGATGGAGCCTGGTCTGTGGCCGGAGAAAGCTCCCAGACAAGGAAGATTGAATGCCAAGGGAAAATGAGTAGAGCACCTACTACTCCACGTCACATGGAGGGCTTAACAGTGAAAGTAATGGTGAGAAACTAGATACTTTACCCCTAAGATCAGAAATAAGGCAAAAATGTCCGTTCTCATCATTCTTATTTGACATCATACTGGAAGCCCTAGACAATGTAGTGAGAACAGAAAAGCAAAGAAAAGACACACTGATTTGGAAGAAAGAAATAAACTGGTTTTGTTCACAGCTGACATGATTGCCTGTACAACGTCTCAAAGAACTGATAAAAATCTCCAGGAACTAATAAGTAAGTATAACAAGGTTGCAGGATACGAAGACACAGGAGTTGATTGCTTTCCTGTACGCCAGGAATGGAGAATTAGAAGAGTATAATTCTAACAAAATATATACAAGACTGATATGAAAAAACTGCCAAACTCTGATGAAAGAAATCAAAAAAAGAACTAAATGGATATTCCATATTCATGAATAGGAAGAGTCAGAGTCAAGTTCTTCCCAACGTGTTCTATACTTTCAATGTAATTGTAGTAAAAATCTCAGTAATTTATTTTGTGGATATCCACAAAGTGATTTCTAAAGTTTATATTGAAAGGCAAAAGGCCCAGAATAACCAAAACAATACTGAAGAAGAACAAAATCAGAGGACGGACACTATGAGACTTCAACACTCACTGTAAAGCTACGGTAATCAAGACAATGTGGTATTGGTAAAAGAAGGACTAATATCCAGAATCTACAAAGAACTCCAACAAATGAGCAAGAAAAAAACAAACAATCCCATCAAAAAGTGGGCTAAGGACATAAATAGACATTTCTCAAAAGAAGATATACAAATGGCCAACAAGCATTTGGAAAAATGCTCAACATCACTAATTATCAGGGAAATGCAAATCAAAACCACAATGCAATACCACCTCACTCCTGCAGGAATGACCATAATCAAGAATAAAAAAAGAGTAGACGTTGGTGTGGATGTAGTGAAAAGGGAACACTTTTACATGGTTGGTGGGAAGGTAAAATAGTACCACCACTATGGAAAACAGTGTGGAGATTCCTTAAAGGACTAAAAGTAGATTTATCGTTTGATCCAGCAATCCCACTACTAGGTATCTATCCAGAGGAAGTCATTATACAAAAAAGATAGTTGCACATGCATGTTTATAGCAGCACAATTTGCAATTGCAAAAATATGCACCCAGCCCAAATGCCCATCAATCAATGAATGGATAAAGAAAACTATATATATATATATATATATATATATATATATATATATATATATATATATATGGTGTGGGTATATATATGGTAATATATATGGTATATATATAGTGTATATATATATGGTATATATATGGTATATATATGGTGTATATATACACACACCATATACCATGGAATACTACTGAGCCATAAAAAGGAATGAAATAATGGCATAATGAAAAGGAATGAATAATGGCATAATGGTATTAGCTGCAACCTGTGTGGAATTAGAGACTATTATTCAAAGTGAAGTAACTCAGGAATGGAAAAGCAAATATCCTATGTTCTCGCTCATATGTGGGAGCTAAGCTATGAGGATGCAAAGGCATAAGAATGATACATTGGACTTTGGGAACTCAGGGGAAAGGGTGGGAGTTGTCGAGGGATAAAAGACTACACATTGGGTACGGTGTGCACTGCTCGGGTGATGGGTGCACAGAAATCTCAGAAATCACCACTGAAGAACTTATTCATGTAACCAAACACCACCTGATCCCCAAAACCTATTGAAATAAAAAGTAATAAAAAAAGAAAAAAAGAGTAATTATATAAAGATCACTGTTTAAACACACAAACAGTAAAAGAATAAACAAATAGGCTAATAGAACAGGATAGACAGCCCCAAATTTGGAAGCAACCAAGATGTGCTTCAACAGATACATAAATAAACAAACTATGATACAGACATACAATGGAATGTTATTCAGTGATATGAAGAAATGAGCCATCAAGCCACAAAAAGACATTTAGGAACTTTTAATGCATATTGCTCAGCAAAAGAAGCCAATTTGAAAGGGTTATATATTGTATGATTCCAACTATGTGACATTTTGGAAAAGATAAAACTGTACAGACAGTAGAAAGATAAGTAGTTGCTTGGGGCTCCAGGGGTAGGGAGGAAGGAGGGATAACTAGGTGGAGTGTAGAGGGTTTTTAAGGTGGCAAAACTATTCTCTTATGATACTGTAATGATGGATACATGACATTACATATTTTCAAAACTCACAAAATGTAGAACATCAAAAGCTGACCCTAATGTTAGCCATGCACCTCAGTTAATAATAATGTATCAATATTGGTTAATCAGTTGTTACAAATGTACCTCACCAATGCAAGATGTTAGTAATAGGGGAAACTGGTTATCGGGGGAGCATTTGGGAACTCTGTACATTCTGTTCAGTTTTTCCCAAAACCACTCTAAATTTGTTAAGACCTTATTTTAAGGTCTATTGACAAATGACAAGAAAAAAATTATGTAGATTGGAGTTTTAAAAATTAGTATTTGTGATTATTAACTTACAAAATAAATTGGAACAGAATTCATGGTTTGCTTGTTAAAAAATGAGTTCTGTTTGAAAGACAAAAGGGCGACATTATAGAAATGGAAAATACTGTGTTTGAGGTTGTGCATGGTGTAGTGGAAGGCCATGGTTCAGGGGTTGGTCACTCTGTGTTTCAGTCCCCTCCAGCCTGTTTCTGAGAAGTACTGGGACTTCAAATTAGTTACAGCTAAGCTTCGGACTTCACATCTGCAAAGTGAGGATAGGGAGACCTACCTGATGGGGTTGTTGTGAAGGTGAAGAGAGAGGAAGTCTGTCAAAGCAATTAAACAACACCCGGCATGTGGAGCTCTGTGCCTCACCCTGCTTCCAAACCTTTCCCGGTGCTGACCTGAATGTTTCTCTCTGATTCAGTCAACAGTTGTGCCATTTTTGGCTGGTGATCTGTGGCTGGGCTGCCAGCCGATGACAGGCAGTTCCCCAAGCAGGTCACAACAAGGTGGCAATTGACCTTGCTCCCCGAGGATGTCTGTTCGGGTTCTGCTAGAAGCCAAGGGCTCCCTGATGTGGGGTTTCGGTTTCACACTGTGGCACTCTGAACATTCTTTATGGGCTGGCAAAAGGCGTTTCACACTTCAGATAGGCCCCAGGAGGATGATTTGCTTTCTTCAAGGAGAACTGAGAATTCTCAGATGATTGGAAGGTTCTGTACTCTCATTTTAGCACCTCCGATAGATTCTCCCACATGTGGCAAACACAGTCATAGCTGGAGGTCCATTGTCAGTCGGTAACAGGCAGTGAACTGTTGCTGAATCGGACAGTCCAGGTATAGGGCATTTCCATCATCACAGAAAGTTCTGTTGGTCAGAGCATCTAAAGCATATTCGGCCTCTCCCACTAGCCACCCTGTTTATCTCTTGCTTGCATTCCTACTTGCTATTTGTGCTGCCGCCACCCCAGTTCCAGCCCCCAATGCCTAATAACATCCTGATAGATCGATAGAGTTGTGTTTTAGCAGGTCTAACATCGTGTTGTATCTCTGGCCTCTCAAATGGCAGAGCTACTCCTCTGCTTGGTGCTTAAGGCCTCATCAGGGCCCTGACCGCCTGTGTCACCTTACAGTCTCCATCCTCCAGGATATGCCCAGGAGTGCATGGAGTGCACACACAGACTGCTTGCTGTTTATTGAGTAAGCTTTGTCAGTCTGTGCTAGGTCTGTTTCACAATCCACTCTCCATCTGCCCTGGTCAAACTCTTCTCCATTGTGTATCTGCTTCTTATATATCACCAGAGACAATTTCTCCCTCAGGTAAACACCTGAATACTTTAGGTTTCCCTTCCACGTGACACCCAGCACATCCTGCTTCATATGCAATTTGTCTGTCTGCATACCCCAGCCTCGCTTCTTCCTGGAGTACTTGTTGCTTTAGGAACAGGTGCTCTAGGCCTTCCTCTGTGTAGGCTAGCCCAGCAATACATACTTGCCAAGCAATACATACTTGGTAAATTGTAAGATGCTTTTTCCAAGATACAATTTCTAAATTTCTTCTCTAAGAAGTTCTTTCCTAAACTTCCATAGGAACAAGCCAGCATACTTGCATTGACTCCACATTGGGAGACTACAGAATCGCTCCCTCAAGCAATCCTGTCTCCTTGCATCAGTCTCCTGTCTCTGTGCCTCTAGACTAACATTCAGCCACACTAGCTGAGTGTCCCCTTCTGCAGACCAGGAGGATTGGGTTGTGTATTAGACACTGTCCATGCCTAGTTCGTATCTCTTAGGCGTTACTACTTAGTATGTATTATCAGAGCCTCCCATTGCCTGAACCTGAATCTCTTTGCCTGAGGGTTTTGGGAGACTTCTCCAATCCCTAAGAGGACCACACCACCTGCCCCTCAAAGCAGACCAGAAGTTCCAGGAGAATGAAGACCCCTGAGAAAAGTCCTTGACCAAGAATTGATGAGTCAGTGTGTAAATATCCCAGTTCCCTTGCCTATTCGATGGGATGGCTCTGAGGTGCATGCTCTGTGTGGTTTTCTGGAGGCCCCCAGCAGGATGAAGCTTCAGTTGCCCACAGCAGTAACTGGCTTGATAAATTACTTTGTTGACTCCTTTGTTGGCTCCTTTATTCCCTATCCCTTTCTCCTCACATGTATCTTTGTCTTAAGCTCTACTTGCTGAGGAACCCAAATTCAGATTGAATGACTCCCAAGTAATCTTCCTTTCCAACTCTCTGGCTGCTTTGGTTTTTATCATCCTTTGATTTGCTCTGTTTGGTGTTTTGCCTACACAGGTTACCACTGTGTGGCATATGTTTCTAAGCTTCAGATGAAATTATTGTCTCACTCATGTCACAAGACTAATCCTTGTAAATGGCGTGTCCAACCAGGGACCCAGCAGGGTGAGACGCAAACCTCGAGAGCATGGGCACCATTAGAGGCCTCCAGGAGTCCTGGAGAAGACAGTGCAGAGAAGCTCTTGGCTGCAGTAGCTCTACCTTAAGCCAGGGATTACTGAGAGTTACCCACTCTGCTATTTATAAGGACTGAATTCATAGCTAGGGAGTTTATATATGAATAATGGGAAATAACTTTTTTATGTGATATTTCATTTTGTTCTGTAGTTGGTAAAAAGAGCACTTTATTAAAATAGAATTTGGTAGATGAGATCAAAGTTACCTTGAAAAATTACTTTTACAAATTTATTTCTGTCTGAGTTTGCTCCTACTTTTCTTAATTCTGACTCTCCTGTTCTTTCTTTTCACTCTTCTCCTTCCTTTTCTTTCTGCCTCTCTTTTTATGATGATTTTTTGTGCTATTGCATTTAGGAAACATTAAGGTATTTTCTTTTTGAAATGCACATACACATGGTATCATTTACCAGTTTAGCTTTTGAATCTATTGGAAGATTCTAAACAAAAAGACGTGTTGCTGTCTCTTTGCCACTATGCCTGCCAGACATCAATAGTCAATTGTAGCATCATTCTCAATCTTGAGCTCCAGGGCACCATGGTAATTGATGGGTATCAGCATAGGAGAGGAAACTGTTATGATCTAATGGAAATGATTAGATTAGGTAGACCAATGTAGGCAGATACTTGATATTCTTTTCCTTTCATTTGTCCTTTGTTAGGAGAAGGAGAGTGAATGATTACTTCAGAAGAAGGGAGGTTCTTGGACAAATTCTTGAGTTCCATGGGTTGTGAGTCTGTCTTGGGTACAGACTGTGCTGTTTCTCATCCATCTTGGAGAACTCCAAGAAAGAGTAGAACCACAAGCTGGATGTTCCACTCACCTCTGTCCAGGCCCCAGTGGCAGTTTAATTCTCAATATGGACAGATGGGATGCTGACCTTTTCTCTCCTCCTGTGGACTTTATACATATTAATGCCCTGGCTTTCCCCATGGCCCAGCCTCCATTATTGACATTACCTGTCCTTAGATGCTTTGATGTTTGGCTGTCTTTTTGATGGTGGCCAATGGCCCAGGCCCAGGGCTGGCCTCCATAGGGTCTCTTGGGAGGGTGATAGAGAGGAGACAGTTCCCTATGTCAACACCTTATCTCAGTCCTCCCCAGAACCTTGGCCTTGTCACTGCTGCAGTCTGAAGTTCTCATTTGCCCTTCAGATTGTTGGATTTCCTCATACACCCAAACGTGGGGATCATCTCCCACTCCTAAATACTTTTGCAAAGCTGAAGCTTGTTGTTGCTATTTCCTCTCTATCTCACCTTCACATCATTAGCAGACAGTATCATCGCCTGCCTGTGGGCTTAGCTGCTTTTCTCTAGGTCTGAATGTGTGAGGAAACAAGAGCTCTTCCCTCTGACTTTGTGACCATCCCCCTCCCCAGCTTCTCCTTCCCTCTTGGCCTTATGTCCTGGCCTGCGAGTCAACTTGGAGAGCTTTTCCAATTTTTGTTGTGGAACCTAAGCTAAGTGATTAAGCTTCCCATGGGCCCTTGTGTGTCCAACAACAGGGTTAGTAACGTTTTCCTCTCCCAGCCTCCCCTAGGACTCCTTTCCTGGGGTATCTGTCAGCATCTTTTATCGATAGTTGGACTGGAGGTTTGGCTTTGTCAGCTGTCTTCTGAACGCTCCCCAAGGCTTCATGCATTTCACCTCAGTTTCCACCGGGTGATTAGTTTGAAGCAGGCTGAACACAGTAATATCCAGAGACTCCATGGGTTTAATCAAACACAGAATGTGTAGAAAATGCCTTCATCTGGGATGCTTTCACACTCCAGTGGTTAGAGAGCACAGCTTCAAAACAAAAAGTTAGCCTTTGTGCCATTAATGCATTGTGAAGGAAATGGTGCCCCTCAAGTTCCTGGGTGTCACAGGTGGGGCTCCTACAAGCAGAACCTGAGGTAAGGACTCCGGAGCCTGTGTTTTATTGAGGGAGAGCTCTCAGGGGATACCTATGAAGGAGGGAGAGAAGCAGGACAGGGCAGGGGAGAGGCTGCACAGGGAGGATGAGGGGGTAGCAGGGCAGCTCAGCCTTGGCCTGAACCATTGTCGGTGGGAGGGGCGGGGAGGGGGTAGTTCTGTGGCTTAAATTACACCCAAAGTTGCCTTTCTTGAGTCAAGGGCCTTAGCATTTGTACTTAAAGTGGTCGGTCATTGAAAGCCCCCAGGGCAGAGTGGGGGTACAGCCTTCGATGAGGCCCTATCCAGGGGGCCCTATTGATGAAGAGCAGTTCTGCAGAGAGTCTCAGCTTTAGCCCTGCACTCACAGTAGCTGGCACTGCGGTACCAACCACTAAGAGAGACCTGGGCCAGCACCAACGGCAGCAACTACCCAAGCCTTCTTGGCTCACGACAAAGGAAACTAACATTATTAACGGCTGCTGTGAGTAGGTGCAGTGTGGAGAGCTTCTACACCCATCTCCTCATTTGATTATTGAAACAGCCCTTAAACACATTATTATTTTTCCTGATTTTCAAATGAAGACTCTGAGCCTCAGGGATTCAGGAACTTCCTAAGGTCTAAACTGTAAGCAGAAGAGTTGGAATTTGAACTCAGATCCCTCTTTCTTGGTTTCTCACCCCAAAGCCCAAGTCTGCATTGAACCTTAAGGTTAAATTGCTGCCTGGACCAGAGACACTTGTTTCAACATGTGAAGTCTCAGCTGTTGTTGGGGAAGAGACATTGTGTAGGAATTTCCTGTACAATCATCTTTTAAAGTCTTTAAGGTCATCACTCAGGCCTATTTGCTTTTATTGTCATGTGTCTTGTACCAACATTTTGTCAATGATGGACCACTTATGCAATGGTGGTCCCATAAGATTATAATGGAGCTGAGAAAACCTTATCACCGAGTGACATCACAGCTGTTGTAATGTCATAGCATAATGCATTATCTTTTGTATGTTGAGATACACTTAGATACACAAAATACTTGCCATGGTGTTCCAGTTGCCTGGAGTATTCAGTGCAGTGTCGTGCTATACAGGTTTGTAGCCTAGGAGCAATAGGCCGTACCTCATAGCCTAGGTGTATAGTAGGCTATACTAGCTAGGTTTGTGTAAGTATGCTCTATGATGTTCGACAACCATGAAATCATCAAAAGATGCATTTTTCAGAACACGTCTTCATCATTAAGTGATGCATGACTGTATTTATACAGTTGTAAATTTAGAAGTCAAAACAAACTTCTATGTCAGCTCCCCAAACAAGCCCACAGTAGATTCAAATCACCAGTTTGGAAGGTAGGTCATCTACAGGCAGCGGGAAGCTGAAGATTTGATGTGAAAGCAGAGACAGTTTAATCACAGCTATTTTAAAAAAAATAGTAGTCTTGGGCCATTCAGTTAGAGAAAGCTGCTGCTTTACACTCTTTAGTAGGTCACAAGTATGTCATCAGATTACATCCTAGAATTAACTGGAATCTGTTTGCTCATCTTTTTTCAATAGACTTATTGAGTACCTTCAGTGTGTCAGAAACTGTGCTAGAGATGCAAGAACTATTAAGACATGATCCTTGTGCATAAAGAGCTTGCATCTTAAAAGCTTGAACACAAGGAGGCTGCAGAGGAAGACAAGAGCAAGCACCTCTCCTGAGCAGAGTTCTTTATCACATTAGCCAGACTAATAAAAATGCATGACCTGATACACTCATAAAAGGATGTTCAACATCATTAGTCACTGGGAAATGAAAATTAAAATTGCCATGAGATAGTACTGCACTAGAGTGGCTCAAGTTTAAAAGCTGACAATACCAAGTCTTGTCAAGGATGTGGAGACTCTGGACTCTAATATATGGTTGATGGACATGTAAGATGGTGCAGCTATCTTGGAAAACAGTTTGGAGTTTCTTATAAGACATATGAACCAGCCATTCCACCCTTAGGTATTGACCCAAGATAAATGAAAATATATGGTTACCAAAAAGATGTTCACATGAATGTTTATAGCAATTTTATTCTAATAGCTCCAAACTAGAAAAATCCAGATGTCCTCCAACTGGTAAATGAACAGTTAGAGGCACATCCATGCAATGGAAAGCTACTCAATAGTTTCAAAGAATGCACCCCTGAAACCCACAACCACATGAACGGACCTCACAGACATCATACTATTGTTGAGCTGAAGATGCAGGGTAAAAATAAAATTAAGTTTAAAAATAATTAGAAATAAGTAATTTGAAAACAGAAAAAAATAATTTAAAAACATGCCGAACGAAAGGAACCAGACACAAAAGAATACATGCTTTGTGATTCTAGTTGTATGAGAGTCTAGGAAATGCAAACGAGGCAATAGGAGCAGAAAGCAGCTCAGTAATGTTATGGGGGTCAGGTGCAGGGGGTTGGCCTACAGAGGAGGACAAGAAACTTCCAGGGATGGCAGAATTGTACACTTTAAGTGGCTGCAGTTTATTTTATGTAAATTATACCTCAGTAAAATTCATTTTTCAAAAAGCACCTAGAAGCATGCCTAACACATAGCAAATGGTCAATAAATGGTGGACTTCATAAAAAATTTATGTGTGTGTGTGTGTGTGTGTGTGTGTGTGTGTGTGTGTATGACCCAGTAAGCTCATAGAATGATGTTCAACATCATTAGTCATTAGGAAATGAAGATTAAAACTACATGAGATCATGTAGTACTGCACTAGAGTGGCTTAAGTTTAAAAGCTGACAATACCAAGTCTTCTCAAGGATGTGTAGCAACCAGGCTCTGATATATGGTTGATAGAAATGTACGATGGTACAGCCACCTTGGAAAACAGTTTGGAATTTTCCCACTGCATGCTAGGTTCTTGCCAGCCTCTCCCCTCAGATAAGTCACTTCTCCTCCTTTGGGCAGCAGCAAGGTACAGAAACTTCAAGCTCTTCCCTGTAAGGCAAAAATGCCAACTCCAACTCACCTTCTTGGTGGCCTCTTAGCATCAGAGAAGGCTACTTCCTGACAGAAGCAATTGTGTTCTCTGTTTCATCTTGGCTTCCTTATGACCCCGGTCAGACTTATCAGGACTGTGTGCCACTCCTCAGACTGGGCTGAGTCAGGAACCCAGCCGGATCTCCATGCCTGTCCTCCACATGGCATCAGAAGGGAGGAAGCTACATGTGGTTCCAATCACTGCATTACAGACTCAGCCTTTATGCCCTTCATTGTGTTTGGTTTGGAGTCCCCCTCGCAGACTTTATCCACTAGCTCGGTTCTTATGTTAAATTTGTGTCTAGGTTCAGAACACTTCACATGATAACCACTGATTAAAATCCAAAAAATGAGACAGAAAGAAGACAGGATAAGAAGGATGACACATTTGAAAATAAGTGATCTTAATTCCTGGGCTCAACATTCTTCATCTGCTAAGATAAACAAGTGCAACTTCCTTTGCCTCCTTACATTGTGATTTGATTCTTCTCTCTGGCCTCTACCTGGAGCTGTAGGGACCCCCAGGGTGTTAGCCACTGACCTGACCACTGGACCCTTGGAGAATCCCCAGCCCCTCTGGAATGTGCAGGGATTTCTAACTCCATGACATTTTGGTGAAGAATTTTATTTTTAAAAACATAGCATAAAATAGAACAACAGCAGGTATTTCCAACCCATAGTGAATAAACAACCTGGTGGTGAAGGAATGTATATGCTTCTTTATCCGCACATTAGTAGCAAGATCTGGTAGTGAGCCTAATAACTCCTGTCAGTTTGAATTGTTGATGAGCATAAATGCTATTTTGAGATGCCTGCTACATTGTAATGGGCTGTAAAATACCTGACTGCCGTTGATGATAAAGTCATGGAAATTGCTAACACTGTGTGGTGTGCTGCCTACATTCATATTAGGAGGAACTGCTACATTAGGGTGAGAAGTTATTTAAAAACATATGTATTTTGCTCAATTCACTTTAGAGACCCCCTAAATTCTACCCATAGTCACCTAGGGGGTCTATAGACCCCAAATTAAGAACCCTTGGAATTAGGACCAAACTCTCCCACCTGCCAGGTATTCTCACTGAGATGAGTGACCTGTCACCACTCCTGCCAACAGCATACGCCACCTCCTAAATTATTTTTAAAAAGTGACAAAACATTTCAGATACAAAAACATATAGGGAGTAACATAATGAATATCCATATACTCATCACTCACCTAAGACATAAACTGTTTGCAAATGTATTTTGAAATCCCCTGCAGACTTGTCACTGCTCACAGTTTCAATCTGTTCCTTTCTCCCAAGGGCAACCACTAACTAGAATTGTCTTTTGGATTCCTGTATGTATCCTTATGCCTTTTCCACAAATGTATGTACCCATGAACAATGCCAAGTATCAGCTGCATGTTTTTAAACTTTGAGTGAATGAGATCATGCTATGTGTATTCTCCTGCAATGTGCTTTTTCCTCTTGACATTATTTTTGTGAGGTTTATCTGTGTCACTGTATGGGACCCCAGTTCACTTATTCTCAATTTGCGCGGTGTCCTATAGTGTGGCTCTACCACAGGTAAGCTAGCTATTTTGTTGTTGATTGACATTTGGATTGTTTCCAGTTCTTCACAATGACAGTACTCCACAGAACATTCTTGTGGGTGTCTCCTGGTGGGATGAATTTGTCTATCAGTGGAATGGCTGGGGAATAAGGTATGTGCATCCTTGGTATCTACAGGTTCTACCAAACTGTTCTCCAGCATGGTTCTTCCGATAGATTTACGCTTTGACTAGCAGGGGATGCAAGTTCCTACTGCTCTACATGGTCATCAGTACTTCATATTCTCAGACTTTGTATTAATAATAATAATAATTCCTGCAGTCTGATGATGTGAAATGGTATTTCAATGTGGTTTTAATTTGACTTCCCTGGTTACTGGTTGTAATGATATAAATTGTGCCCCCAAAGAGAGAAGGTCCTAATCCTTGGAACCTGTGAATATTGCTTTGGTAAATTATTTTGCAGGTGTGGTTCAGTTAAGGATCTTGAAATGAAGAGATTATCTTGGATTATCTGGGTGGGCCCTAAATGTGACCACAAGCATCCTTGTAAGAGAGAGGCAGTGGGAGATTAGACACACAAGAAGATATGAAGGTGGAGGCAGAGATTGGGGTGATGCAGTCACAAGCCAAGGGAGGCTGGCAGCCCCCAGAAGCTGAGACAGGCAAGGAACAGATTCCTTCTTAGAGCTTCTGGAGGGGGCACGGCCCTGCTGACACCTTCGGTTTGGACTTCTGGCCTCCAGAACTGTGAGAGGCTAAATTTCTGTTGTTTTAAGGGACACAGTTTGGGGTAATTTGTTCCAGAAGCATAGGAAGCAAATTCATGGATCAAATTCAGCTTCTGTTCACAAGTCTATTGGGCATAGGGATGGCCTCTTCTGTGGATTGATTATTCATCAACATTGCCTATTTTTTTCTTATTAACTGTAAGAGAACTTGCTGCATTATGGATATTAATTCTTTCTTGTTATTATGTTTTGTCCATGGCTTGTCTTTTCTGTTTTTGATGGTGGTTTTTTTATATACAGAAGTTTTAAACTTTAATGTAGTCAGTGTGCCATTTCTTCTTCTTATTGATTTGTGTCAGGTCTTGATTGAAAAGTCCTTACTGTCCTGAAGTTGGAGATACATACATATCCTGTTATTGTCCGCTAAGTATCTCCTGCTGTGTTGGGGCATGGCCAGCCCTTGCCTCTTGGGTGAGAGACCCCAGCTGGGAAGGGGCTGCCTTGTCCTTCAGATAGTGGGCAAAGCCATGCAGATATCCCAGGGAACCTGCTAGAGCACACTGGACAGGGAGGGGGTGTTGGCTCTTTCAAACCTTAATTTTGCCAAATGGCCATGCTAATGATTTTGACATTGAGTTTGTGTAGATATCGACTTCTCTGTTGGTAACCTGTGCTTTTTAATCATCACTTACCATTTACCACTTTTTGGTTCAGTTACCACCACCGTAGGTCCAATGAAGGCAAGATGTGCCCTCCAGCTCAGCTATATGTTGTCAGGGTTGTTTTCCCTCCTGCTCCAAGGTTGTCTTCATTTTCACGTAGTTAATTATTTGCAGTGCCTAAAATTCCAGTCATGACAGTTTTGTTTAGTATTTTCCTGTCAAAAATCCAGATTGCAGGCCATGACCTGGGGTGCCTTTGGGCTGAGGCAGGTGATACGTGAGCAAGGAGGTGAGTGAGTGACCTTAGGGACAGCTGCGGAGGGCAGGCCCCCGAGGTCTCAGATTGGACTCAACATCCACCCGCGCCACACCTGGGCCCTGGGCTCCTTGATGGATGGCCTGTTATAGACCTCCACTATGGAAACTTTGGTCTCATTTTGGGAAAAAGGAGACTAGAGCTTCTAGCAGAGGAAATGACCCCTCCTGATACTTTTTGCAACCCTGACCAAGTCATTAACTGCCCTGCGTCTTTCTTGAGCTTTCAAATGGGATTACAGATGAGTGTATTTTTAAGGCCCCTTCCAGCTCCTAAAAAGTGTCCAGTGACACTTAGGAAATCCAAAGGTGTCCAGTTTCACAGACATATCTTCCTTTTAAGAAAACATGGTGTAAAGTATGCATAATGTAAAATTTACTGTGTTACTCATTTTAAGGTGTACGATTTAGTAGTATTTAGTACTTTCACGTTGCTGTACAACCATCACAGAACTTTTACCACCCCAGGGGATATTCTGTATCCGTTAGCAGTTGCTCCCCACTTCCCCAGTCCCCAGGCCCCCGGCAATCACCAATCTGTGTTCCTTCTGTATGGATTAGTCTAGATTGGATATTTCATATAAGTGGAATCATATAATTTATGGCTTTTTGTGTCTGGTTTATTTCACTTAGTATCATGTTTTCAGGGTTCATCCATTTTGTAGCATGTGTCAGTACTTCATTCACTTTTATAACTGAATGATAGTCCACTGTGTGCATATATCACTTTTTGTTAATCTATTCATTCATTGGTGGACATGTGGGTGTTTCCACCTTATGCCTATAGTAAATAGTGCTACTGTGAACATTTGTGTACAGGTTTTGGTTTGAACACCTGAATTTACTTCTTTTAGGTATATTCCCAGGAGTGGAACTGTGGGGCAATGTAGTAATTTTATGTTTGATTTGTTGAGGAACTGCCAAACTGTTTTCCATGACAGATGCGCCATTTGTGTTTTTCTTGATGAACTGTTTCCCCAATTAAAAAAAAAGTTCTTGTTCTTTCAAATTTCCCGTGTTTATGATTCCTCTGTTCCTGAAAGAATCCTTCATTTATTCCCACCCAGAGATTCCAGGAAATATTTCCTGTGAATGGCCTGTGTAGCTTTTCAGTACCTTCTCTCCCCACTGAGGAGCCATACTGGGGGCTGCCCCAAAAGAGAGCTGCCAACCCGTCACCCATGTCATCTGGGTGCAGAGGGTGAGAAGCAGCCCTTCCAGGTCCCTGTGTGATGGGAGGTGGGTAAAGTCAGGGAAAATGAGCATGTCCTCAATCTGGGAAGGATGTTGATAGAGATTGAGGCACCTCCATAGATTTCTATCCTCCCAGTGACCCCTGCTTCTCAAGGGGCAAGTCCCCAGCCCCAGATGCCTCAGCCACCCTTACAGATTATAGATGGTTACCCGACAGTCTGCAGAGAAAAATATGTCTCTTTTAGCAGGGGTGGGTGTTCTGGCTCTGCTTTCTGACTGTTTGGAGACAGGACTGGTCCTTTGGGGATGGCTTAGTTAGGGTCCAAAATTGTTTGGGAGGTAATCCCAGGAAACACCCATAGGGAGTGTTACCACTGAGGACAGCTTGGGCTCAGTTTCAATGACTACCCTCTGGGAGACAGTGTAGAACCCTCAGTGTTGAGGCACTAATAGGTGAGGAGGGTGAGGTATTTATCCCCCAAATTTCATCCTACCTTGGTTGAGGATCACTCCTGAGGTTTGTCACTCCAGTCTACACATGTAAAGTCTTAGCACACTCCTAGGGCCAGAGAACATCCTCAGGCAGAAAGATGCAGGAAGCCATAGGCATGAATGGAAACTGGGGAGACCTCCAACAGTGCTAACACCATGCTAACAGGAAAGAGGTGTGTAAGAAGAATTTGACAGATATTGCCCAGAAATGATCAGTATCTATATCTTGGGTTTGGCTGATACCATCTTATGTTTGAAGTCAGACGCGAATGAGAAGGTCTTAACATCTCAACATGTCAATGAGTCAACTGATCCTGTCGATGTCTGTACAAGTCAACATGCAAAAATCTCAACAGCCAAATCTTCAAATGCCTCCACATCTGGGCCTGCGAATATCTCAAAACTTTAACATGCAAATGACCCAATATCTCAGCATGAGAATGTCCCTACATCTTAACATGTGGATGTCACATCAACAGCTGAATCTGTGAATGTCAACATTTCAGCATGTGAATACTTCAACATTTCAACATGCAGATGCCACCTGTGAATAATATGCCAACTTCTCAACATGAAAATGTCTCAGCATGGAAATTTTATGGCATCTGAATCTATGGATACCTCAAAGCTTCAATATGTAAATGTCTTGGTATCTTAACATGTGGATATTACAACATCTGAACCTGTGAATGTCTACACATAACAACATGCAAATGTTTTGATGTCTCAACATGTGATTGTCAACATCTCAGCAATGTCTAGACATCACAGCACATGTGACAACACCACAACTCCAAAACGTTGAGTGAGCCATTATCTTTCTTCTCAATCCAATTCCTCAAAACCCTATTGAAATACTAGCATGCAGAAATTTTTTTTTTTTTTTTTTGAGATGGAGTCTCGCTCTGTCGGCCAGGCTGGAGTGCAGTGGCACAATCTCGGCTCACTGCAAGCTCTGCCTCCAGGGTTCATGCCATTCTCCTGCCTCAGCCTCCCGAGTAGCTTGGACTACAGGTGCCCGCCACCATGCCTGGCTAATTTTTTTGTATTTTTAGTAGAGACGGGATTTCACCGTGTTAGCCAGGATGGTCTCGATCTCCTGACCTCGTGATCCACCTGCCTCGGCCTCCCAAAGTGCTGGGATTACAGGCGTGAACCACTGCACCCGGCCAGAAATTTTAACTCTTGTAGACATTCTGTTCTTTTGCAGATCAGCACTGGATCTCACATGTGGAAAGATATCTGCTAAAGCTTTGCAACAATCCATCAGCACTGCACTACGTTTATATGGAAATGAGGCTGCTGGATATCTCAGATGATTCCAGATCTTTGTTGGGAAAAGACCACCCTGAGACCCATCCAGTTTCCCAATAGTGGCTTTAGAATCCCTCTCACAATCCCATCCAGATAGTTGCAGATAAAATGAGGCTACAGATTAGAAACAGAACCTCTGACACTTGTAAAGAGACAGTTGACTGCAGAGGGGAGAAAAGGAAAAGCTGTAGAAAGTAGGATCCCAAGGAAGTGACAGTGGGATTGACTAGGACAAGCCCCAAGGAACTTCCTGGGACACAGCAATGCTCTTTATTTTGATAGAGCTTTGGGTTACACAGGTGCATTCCTTGTCAAAACTAGATTCAGATCACTTCAGATTTGTACATTTTATTGTATGTTTTTAAATTGTATCTCAGCAGAAAAATACTGTAAACAAATATTGATATGATATGCTTGCTGAAGTATTCAGGGAAAAGTGTGTTGATGTTGGCAATATATTTTGAAATGTATTTTTTAAAAGATTGATGGGTGGGTAGTTAAATATATTTGTGAAAAAACAAGTATTTTACAACGTTATCATAGAATCTAGGTGCTGGGTAACATTTTTTCAACTTTTATACATATCTTAAAATTTTCCTAACAAAATATTCCAAAAGAAAAAGTAGGCTGGGAAAACTAACAAGTTCAGCCTTTGGGGGTTGCTCTACCCACATCACAGACTCTGAGAATGCCTCTCAGTCGTATCTCGTTTTCATGCCTGATACTCATTAATGGGCTGGGTTATTTTTAGAAATCTTAAGTTCTGGTTCATGTGTAGTTAAGACAGCAAAAATGCATGTAATTGCTTCTGGAAATTTTCCATTAAAAATATCTGCATTAGAAAAAAGTGGATTCTTAATTAGGGGTAAGCCTTAGATGCTTGGAAAATCCCACTTAAGTGAAATCTCGCATTCTCTGGCAACATAGACGCAGGAGATGTTATTTTAATTAGCATTTCTAGTTAGTGGGTGATCCCATCAGCTTACCTTTATCCTGGCTTTATCATTTCCAGGGCATTTTTACATGTATCACCTCAGAGTTTTAGAGAAAGGGTTTTTGAGTTAGAGCTGCCTGAGTTTGAACTCTAGTGTGACCACTTGCTGGGTGTGTGACCGTGAAGTCACTTCTTGATTTGTTTGAGCTCAGCGCTTTTTCGTGACAAGTGGAAATGGTAATATCTAAAACACAGGCTTCTTATAAGAAATAAATAATTCAGGCAAACCACATTAAAGGGCCTGATCGGCCATAGGTACTTAATGAGATGGTGTTCTCGACTTCAGTTACTTTGATGCAGTCACCATGACGTTTCTGTGAAGGAGGAGAATGCATATTGGTTTATCATTTCCCAGATGAGATAGCTGATGTTCGGAGAAGTTCAGTTACCTGCAGACCATCAACCATGTGGGTCTCCCAAAGTAGATGGAGGACTTGAACCGACGTCTCTGTGTCTCCTGCTGTTTCTACTTCAGCCAGCCTCCCTACACCCCCGAGTCTGATGGGACAGTCACAAAAACAGAATAAGGGGTACAAAGATGAACTGAGCTGGAATCTCCATGGGTCTCGGGGCAAAAATAAGGTTGCCTTATGCTTTTGGGTGTCACAGAAAGTTTTGTTGAAAATTATTAATATCCATGATTGAACAATGAAAATGTAGCTGAAATCACTCAGCAAACTTGCTGTGCTGTTTTCAAACATGGTTAAGTATTTGGGCTTCCCATGCATGTGTCACTGGGGAAGCTTGACTTAGGGCTACAACTGCCAAAACTTTGAAATCACAGGATAGGAACTGACAGGTGTTTTCCTGGCCTGTGAGCTCCCCAGGTGGAGATGCTCCATGTTTGCACGTCCTGCTGCTCGTCACTCCATCCCCCGAGGCCCCTCACTTCCCACCTGACACCAAGCACTGGTGAGGAAGATTGGGGCATGGGTTGAGTGCACAAGCATGGATCAGTAGGGCAACAATGGCCTTTCGAAGGGCCGTGGGCCCCTTTGGTTCCCCTTTTTTGGCCAAAGCTGTGGAGTTCCCACACACCACAAGGAAGAATAGCTGTATTACTTGCCAGACCATTCTCCCAGGACATCAAATCTGCCTCAGACCTGGTCACTGGACAGCTTTATGCAGATATCTAAGTTCTAATGAAGACTTTCCCATCTTCTTAAGTTCATTATCCAGAATTGGCCACCAGCCTTGTTTTAGAATAAAAGAAGAAAACACATATCCATTGGAAAATCATGTCAGCTGTTTGAGTGCTCTATCAATGCTGACAGAGAGAGCCCTGGAGCCCAGTGTATGTCTGCTGGGGATGCCCATTCATGGTGCTCTATGGCAAGAGAGAGACCATGAGAGGAACAAAATACACTCACACCAACCCTGGGAGAGACGCTATGGCCAAAGAACACACACCCTCATGTGGCTTATTGTTTTTAGAGCATGCTAGAGAACTACAACAGACTGTTTGGAGCCTTAACAATCACTTATTTTGTATTGGATGTTTTAAAAAAGCAAAGGATTTTTTTCTTTGTATGTTACACGTATGCCAGGAAAAACAGTTCCTGCAGAATGAAAACAACATGAGGGTCAGTTTGCAACTTGAGAGGGGCCGTTGGGTCCAATTGCAAAGATGCCATTTTCTCTGAAGCAATGAGGCTGAGTGTCTGCGGGGAGACAGACTTGGTCAGGCAGGTGGGCTTGATGTCAGATGATTGGCTGTCTTTAGGGAGGGCCCAGTCAGATCTTCGGTGGGAACTGCAGATACAGTAATGACCTTGCCCCTGGCCAGCAGGAACATGGGCTCCTGAAAAACTGGTTTCCAGAACCTAATGGTAAACAGAGCTGTGCTGTCCTACAGCCTGGGGTGGTGGGTTTTATCGTTTCCAAGAGGAGATATCTGGTGTTTGGAGAAGTTCAGTTACCTGCAGATCACCAACCGTGTGGGTCTCCCAAAGTAGATGGAGGACTTGAACCCACGTTTTTGTATCCCCTGCTGCTTCCACTTCAGCCAGCCGCCCCTCTCCCCTGAGTCTGATGGGACAGTCATGAAAACAGAATGAGGGGAATGAGGGGTACAAAGATGGACTGAACTGGGATCTCCGTTGATCTCAGGGCAACCTTATTTTTGCCCTGAGACCAACAGATTCCAGTTCAGGAATAAGGTGTCCACACACGGCTCTAGGTTCCTCAAGAACAGTTAACTTTTTTTTTTTTTTCTTGAGATAGGGTCTCACTCTGTCACCCAGGCTGGAGGGCAGTGGTGCAGTCATGTTTCACTGCAGCCTCAAACTCCTGGGCTCAGTTGATCCTCTACCTCAGCCTCCCAAGTAGCTAGGACTACAGGTGTGCACCATCATGCCTGGTTAATTTCTGTATTTTTTGTAGACATGGGGTTTTGCCATGTTGCCCAGGCTGGTCTCAAACTCCTGGACTCAAGCTATCCTCCTGCCTTGGCCTCCCAACATGCTGGGATTACAGGCATGAGCCACCATACCTGGCCAAGAGTGGTTAACTTTCAAAGTTCACCTTGCCTCAGCATCCCCAGGGCTGGGTTGGGAAACCCACCCAGACCTCAGGTTTTCTCTGGGCAGTGCCATTATCTGCAGGGTCAAGAAACTAGGCCCTACCAGAAAAGTAGGCACGGAGGAGCAGCAGGAGAAATGAAAGGAAGAAAGCCAGAAAAGTAAGTTCTAAGAACTAAGTAAGTTCACCCAGGGATGCATCAGGCAGCCTCCATGTGGACCACAGAGAGGGGATCCCAGAACCTTGTGCACATCATCTGTTGAGAATGAGACCCTCCCCATGGCTACTCCATAGAGCCATGCAGCTGTGCCAGGATGCTCTCCCATGAGGCCTTGCACTTTGTACCGTTATACAAGGAGAAGGATGCTCACCTACTGGCCCCTTCAGCTTGACTTTCCCTCAAGCCACCTTCTGGGGTTGATAGGAATCCTTAAAGCAGAGTTTCTCAAAGAGAGTTTCCAGGACCAACAGTGTCAGCTTCCCCTGGGAGAAGCTTGTGAAAAATGCACATTCTCAGGCCCCACCCCATACCCAGTGAATCAGGAACTCTGGAGGTGGGCCCCAGGATCTGAGTTTTCCCAAGCCCTCCAGGTGAGCCTGGTTCTAGATACACAGCTGTAGAGGAACCACGATAGCTCCTGCAGAAAACAGATTGGGTGGGGATTCCACTGTGGGGCGTTTCTTTAATCTCTTTCACATTCTACACTCTTTAGCAGAGTTTCTATATGGGAATGCATCAGGAACATGTGAGGCAGTGATCTGGCTGATAAGGGGCACTAGGGGATTTTTTTTTTTAAGTTGCTATGCAGAAAAGCACATGGTTATTATTTAAATGATATGTTGTAGATCAATAAAAAATGATAAAATGTTTTAAATGATGCCTTTGTTCACACTTTACGTAAGAGTGAGTAAATGTCTATGGTTCATTTCAATGGCTATGACTGTTGTCTGTGGAGGGTAGAGCTACCTCCAGCCTCGCTGCCCCCAGCCCGTCTCTGAGGTTCCATCATTAACATATCCAACTGCAAAAGTCTCCTACTTTCTGGTTCGGGACACTGCCCTCTGAAAATAAAGCCTCCCCACTAAAATCCTTTTATTTGATTTCTGATTTTTCCCTGACATGTGGGTCCTTTATTATCTGTTTTTTTCTTTTCTCTGCCTCCAGGCAAGGACTATATTTAAGCCAATTCAAACTTTGCAAGTCTTAAAAATAACTCTCCCTTTGCTAACCCCTTCCAGGTTTGGCAGGGGCTTCCCTGGAACAGGAAATCCATCTCTTTCTACCTGCCCAACCCTCATGATTAACTTGCCCCATGATCTTTTCTTACTTTTTCAAGCTATTATGCTACAATTTGACAAGGTTTTTGGTGGTGGTGGTAGGGGAGGGTGGGGGTGGAGTCCTGCTTTTCCTTCCATTGCCAAGGATCCTGATTTTTAATGGTGAAGATTCACTTCTGTAAAGGCAAAACAGGCATTATGGCCCCTCATGAATATTCACACCTTGAATGAGTTCATCTTTATCTAATTGTTCCTAAAAGTTATCCCAGCCTTCTGGAAGTGAAAGCAACTATGACTATTTTAAAAAACGACCTTTAAATGTCATTGATAATTGTCTCCAGCGTGAATTACTTCCATACTGAAAGGAGGCCTCTGAAGAATTTTCTTTTTTTTGTAGTTCCTCCACGTAATGGGCTTTTGAGCACATTTGTTAGTTCTAATCTCTCATCTCCCACTGCTTCCCATCTATCCCTAATGACCAGCCCTTACCCTGACATGTTTTTCTGTCCCCGAAAACCACTGCAGTAATCAAACTCTTCATCCCCTGAAGGGGCCTCCTACAACCATGCATCTCTCTTCATGGGACCCTTAGTAAAGATGAGTGGGAATCTTTGATCACGGAGGGATCTTTGGTAAAATCAAGTCTACTTTATTAAAAATTAAGAAAAAAAAAATAGGGGCTGACAATTGGGCCCCATATTGAGGGGAATGTGTCAACTTGCTGAGAAATGAAGCGTGCAAAATATTTGGAAGGTAAAAGATCAGTAAAAGAAGGATAAGGGTCAAATGATCTTCCATTCCCACCTCCCACCCCCAGATCTACACACCCTGCACCTGACCACCGTTCATGGGTACACATGGAGACAGCATTCTGGGAAGTCCTCGAGTGGCTCAACCCCAAGCACTCTCTACTTTGAAACAGATGCACCAATTGGCCAGCCCTGATATCCAAAAGAACCTATTGTGATGGCGGAAATATTCTCTCTCCTATTGGTACAACAGACACATGCCAATGTGTGTACTGAGCACTTGGCATGTGGCTAGTGTGACAGAAGAACTGAATTTTGAATTGTAGTTAATTTAACTTTAATTCACATTTACATTTAAATGGCCACATGTAGCTAGTAGCTCCCAAGTTGGACAGCACAGAGGTGGACAGAAGGAAGTGGAGTTGCCTGAGCAATGTCTACTCTTCCTCAGCTACCAGAAAATTCCTCTGGATAGTGGTCACAGGAGCCGATTGGCTCCCCAAAGAGGAGTTCCTTACCAGTTTTAAATCTGGAAGCTGAGGCAGGAAAAGACAATTGTTTGGAAAAGAAACAAAGATAACCGAGGCTTGAAATTTTCACTGAGGTGAAACAGAGCCTTCCTTATTAACAAACAGGCTTGGGAAAAAACAAAACAGAAACCTAAAAAAATAAAAAAATAAAAAAAAAGAAGCCCTGCCTTTTTTTTTTTTTAAACCCTGCTTAGGTATGAATCCCAGAAAACTGTGAGTGTTCAAGGGCTCTCCTTGCCTAGAAAAGACGTGGAGTCACAGTTGTCTAATTAGATGCCCAGGTTCTCAGACTAGCTGTGGTCTCCCTGCCTTCTGTTTACCATCTACTAAGCCACACCTTACTTGGGAAGGTAGAATAAGGTGGGAATGAGCATTAGTTAATTTCTTCCTTGTTGGCCAGGTTCATGAGAGGGTCTGGTGGGGAGGCTCATGAAACATCCCAGACAAGGTCCAGAGGATCACAGATAGCCCTGGGCCCAGTTCCACTTGGCATTGGTGCATTGGCCGTGTTTGTCTGAGAAAGCTAGTTCTGTTTTGGAATGATCCTTAGTGATGATCAACCAGCAGCCATCACTGGATGTCTACTGAGTAACAGGCTCCATGTTTTCTGCTATGAGATTCAAAAGAAACATGATGTATTAGCAGAGAGCATAATCTATAGAGTTGGAAAGATAAAATATACTCTCTTGGAATAGATGGTAGTAAAGGTAGTTATTCAAGTGTTAATTTCAGGTAGTTATTGAAGTAAAGAATAGGGCTGTGAGGGTGTGTATGAATGTGAGTGTGTGTGTGTGTGTGTGTCCATGTGCATGCACATTTAGTTAACATGTTGGGGGCAGTTGGTGGGACAGAACCTAGAGGGATGTTGGGCTTCTTTTAACCTTAGAAACATCATGGCTGGATGGCTGGTATCGCTACTGAAGACAGGCCAGTAATTGGAAATGAGTAACACTGGCACTTTAAGTTGGGCAAAGTACAGCCAGAGAGAATATGGGGCAGACAGAGTTAAAAGCAGCAAACCAAGATCCCAGGACTGCCCTGGGACCCTCGTGCCCCTACTGGCCTGGTCAGTTCCATTTTACTCCCCTTGATGGTGGTGTCACTTCATGGTCCTCGTTAGCACATGCTGTCGGCCCTGCATCTCCATCAGCAGCACTGACCAGCTTGGCTTGGCTTCAGAGTCTGGTGTGTGCCCTCTATTCATACTGTTGGCTGGCACCTCCAGCAGCAGGCCACTGCATTCAACTGAGGTCTGGGCCTTGCTTCTTCCTGCATGCTCAGGGGGCACCACCCCCATTCCATCTGCAGTCTCTGGTACATCTGCTTCACTTCTCTCCCTGGGGCAGGCAGCCATGACAACCATTGGCCCCAATACCCAGCAGTGTAGCCAAATGACGCATTATTTAGACAAGCATTTAACAAACGTTACATCTATTCTGAAACAAAAATGGGGTCCGTGGTATCTCAGCATCCGGGAGAATTTTCCAGTTCTGACATATCAAAAGGACACAGGAGCCAGCTTGAAGAAGATCCCACTGACCAAAGCTGGGACAATTTGAACATCAAAATAAATAATGACAATAACAGGTTATAATCCATAGAGTAAAATAAAAATCTGTGGGTCCACATGTGAATGAATGAATGAACAAGATGAGAAAATGTCTTCCTTTGAGCAGAAGACATGATGGAATTAGAAAAATTACCATTTGACAATCATCATCATAATAATTGTTTCAAGCAAAAATTCTAAACTAACACTAAAACTAGTGGATAAATGCTTGATAAATAGGATGTTTACATAGTTTCAAACTATATCCCCTTAAGATACTTATAAATTGTAAAGGAAAAAGTAGTAACTTTGCAGTGGAGGAACCTGGCCACCTCCCCTAACCAAGTGCTTGCAGTTAGCGTCACCAGTGAAGGCACCTGCATTCTGCCTCCTGTTGAAGGGCAGCACAGTGTCCTGTCAAAAATGCAGAGCCTGACTATAATTTTGAGAAATCATCAGGCAAACCCAAACTGAGGGGCATTCTACAAAATAACTGGTCTGTGCTCTTCCAAAATGTCAAGGGCATGAAAGACAAGGCAAGATGGAGGAACTGTCCCAGATTAGGGGAGACAAAGGAGATAGGATGGTTAAGTGCAATGGGGGACCTTTTGTTGAATCCTGGACCACAATTTTTTTTACTTTTCTTGTAAAGACATTAATGATAATGAATAATATGAATAAAGTCTAACATAGATTAGATAATAGTAGTGTTATCCTTGTGAATTTCCATTTTTTGATAATTTCACAGTGATTATGAAATAGAATGTCCTTGTTCTTAGGAAATACACTAAAATACTTAGGTATACAGGGGCACAATACCTGGATTGGGGCCTCAAAGGAACTGTCCAGAATGATGGAAATGCTCTGTGTCTTTTTAAAAACTTTTTTTGTAGAGTTGAGAGTTTCACTATGTTACACAAACTGGTCTCTAACTTCTGGGCTCAAGCAGTCCTCCCACTTCGTCCTCTCAAAGTGCTGAGGTTACAAGCGTGAGCCACTGCACCCGACTGAAATGTTCTGTATCTTGATTGGGATGTGGGTTACAAGGGGATTCACATTTGTTAAAACTCATTAAACTGTGCTGGAAATCTAAGCTTTTTCCCATGTATAAATTGTGCCTCAATGAAAAGTTATATTAAAGCAAATTAAATTCTTAAAAAAAAGGATAATTCCAAAATCACTGTGTGCAAAGCCATGGAAGTGGTTGTAAATCTGTCCACAGTGGCTACTTTGAAATTCCAGAGTATCCCTGATCTAAGCATATTAATTGTTTTTTTGATGATTCACTACTTTCTGCTCACACATCATTTCCTTCATAGCATTTCGCATCATGTGGAACATAAATGTTTGTCTGTGGTTTGATAAGTGATGTCATTGACTGTATAATACATTTCATCTTATTTGAGATCCGACAGACTGGAATGACATTTGTGTTTTCAGGGAGAAGCAGATGACCCAGGTCAGAACTTTCAGGCACCCACAGCCTCTATGGGAACATTTTCCACCCTAAGAAATGTTCCTGCCATCTAACGCATGAAAGTGGCAAGCCTCATGGTCCTATGGCTTGAAGCCAGACAGTCCGTGGATTGGAGTATCCATTTAATGGACAACAGCCGGCTCCCTGCCTTGTTTTGAAAAGGTTTGAGAATGTATTTGTTGCTTTTTAAATCACGCTCCTGTGCCAGGAAGCTTCTAAACACTGTAATCCCTCTGCCTCCAAATCAGGTAGAGTAAAAATTTCCTGCCAACCTATCCCAGCAGGAGAAATAGGAGGTTTGAGCACATTGTCAGGTCTTTCAACTGAGGACTAGAGTTCAGGCCAAGGAAACGGGTTGAAGACTTCATCATGGGAGTTCTCACAGTATTGTGGCTCTGGTTGCTCAAGGAAAGAAACACAACTCTCTGGTTAGACCGGCTCTGGGCTGTCAGCAGCCTGATGGGTCCCGGTGGTGGTTCTCATCCTTTAGCGTAATATTTTGATCCTCATTGGAAGATGATGAAATGGAGGATCAGAGATTTTAACTCACTAGAACCTGAGCTTTCTTTTCTCTTTTCCAGGGCTCTTGCCTGTCTTGGTGTGGGTCTTCCCAGAAGCAGCTCCTGAGCAAGGATTTGGGTGCAGTGCATCCCTCTGGGAGGTGAATGAGGACAGGAGCTCTGGGGGCAACTGGGCTGAAGTTTGTCCTCCATGGGATTCTGGAAAGCAGTGTAGAACAGGCACCTCAGCATTTCCTCCCCAATAGGGGAGGGAGCAGGGTACATATAGGCCAACTGGGAGGTAGGGGAGGACGCTAATTCCAGGCACTTCTGTCCATCACTCATTTCAGCAAAGAGATACTAATGTCTGTGTGTGAGAGTGGAGAGGGCAGGCCCTGGGAGGGTAAAGGCCCAGGAGGTCTGGGGATCACCGAGCAGAGTCTGCTCTGCTACTGTTTAGGTGTAGGCCCTGTGGTGTGGAACAGCTGGGAGCACTGAGAAGGAAATGAGCAAAGCATTATGGACAAGACCCCAAGCCTGGCCTTGGACTAGGATCACAATGCCTGGGAACCAGTGGCTGGGAAGACACAGTTAGTTTTCTAGCTAGTTCCTGAAAAAGGGATTTGGGTCCCCCAGGTTCCTACCATTGGTAATAAACCCCACCATCCCCCACATACAGGGACAAAATCCCCACATTCTCCATATGGGGGAAAGCTTTTGGCTGTCCATGTTTTTTAGTGGTATATTTCCCTACCTTTTTTGGAGTGGGACCCCAGACCCAGTTCTAATCTCATATCTGGACCACCTGGCCATGTGAAGCTGAGGAAAGTCCTTAGACTCCTTGTATTCTGCAGCGTACAGGTCTATTCAAACCTACCCCAGAGTCTGAGGAAGCTGATAAGCTGAGTAAAAAGGCTGGCTTACGGATATGGATCCATATCTCAGGTGGGTATGCCAGCCTTTTCTTCAGCCCATCAGCTTCCTCAGACTTCTCTGTGGAAGTCATGTCTGTGTCTCAGGCAGCAGTGAGGCAAGATGGTAAATCCCTATGCCATCATCCCCAGACCAGACCCAGGGCTTCTATATCATAGGGAAAAAGTATACATGCCTTGGAAGGGATGTGTAGGACAATTGCTTAAGGGCAGGATTTATGGTAAGGACATGCTCTTACACAAGGAACAGTAAATAAACTGGAAACCTTAGAACTGTGGTTGCTCAGAAGTCAACATGGTGGATTTTCATCCAAGATGGAGTTGCTTTAGCTTCCATACCTTTTGTCCAGAATTCCTCATGTGCTATATCTGTATTTGTTTGGAATCTTCTAACTCAGGGAAAGAAGCAGAAGTTGAGGGAAGGCAGGAATGAATATAAAGAGACCATAAAGGAATCATTTCAAGACAAGTGAAGCCTCATGAGGTACACAAGAAAGACAGGAACATCCACAGCTCACTGATGCTCTCACTTAGCATCCGGCTCAGCCACACCCACTTTCTGAGGGTAAGGGATGCTCTTGCAGGACAAAGAGCAAATTGAAAAACAGGAAAAAATGGTTCATGCGGGAATAAAGGCCGTGACCTTGACCTTATTAGCACTATCTGGGAGCAGGCTCAGTGTGTCGTTCAATTGCTTCCTATGAAAATGGTGAAACAGAAAAAGGAGCAAATCAACAAACAGACTAACCAAACCTTGGAGAAGCTTCCTGTGTGTTTACTAAGAATCAAATCCTGCTGGAGTGAGAAAACTGGGATTCCTTTGTCCAAGCCCTGCTGGTCACCTTAGTTATGAAGAGTGACGGAGCGGGAAGAAAGGGTCCCCAGGGAAAAACAGAAAACACAGGAAAATGCCCAGCTTTCCCTCCCCAAGCTCAGCACCACTGAGCAAAGGACACCGGTACAACCAGCACATTTCATCCTTCTCTGTGGCAGCCAGAATTACAGATTTAATCAGGTGGCATCAGAAGGCAAATATTTGGACCTGTCTATGGAAAGTTCTTCCGATCCACAGTTTCCTGTGGTGGCCCCAGGGCTGGATGGGACCAAAAGTGAAATGAATTGCACAGAAAGACGCATGCCTAACTTAGTTACCAAAAGAGAAATAAAGAAAGAAAGAAATTCTTTAGTTTTGTGATTTTTTTGGCCCATTTTTATTAAGGAGAGATCCTGGCAATGTCCTCTGTCCAGGGGCCTGCAGGTGGGATCCTGTGCCTGTCTCACTTTGTCTATTCACACCGAAGCTTTTAGGTCTGGTTTTTGTTTGTTGCTGGTGTTTAGTTCCTGAGAGATGATCCGATTTCTGCAACCTAAGTTTTCCTTCAGCAGACCCCAGGGGAAATCAAGGTCTCTCTCGGAGGCCCCTCCTTGTCCTGCCCAGTTCCAGCCCCATGGTCACCTCCTCTGCAAAGGCAGATCCTTGGAATGGTCTGACGTCAGGGTGGGAAGTTCTTATGGTCAGGGAGACCTGGTGGAACATTCGAGAAGCCACCCCTTTTCTCTACCTTTTGGAGGTCAGAGCAGCCCACGTGCTGCCTGAGCACTCAGCAGGCGGATCCTTGCCATCTCCATGCCTTTTTCAAGGATGTTTTTGTCTGGGATGATTCCTAACTCTTGAGGGACACTGAGCCCATGGAGGATCTAATTATAGTGGCTATAGATTTTGCCACTATATATATAGATTTATATATTCTGACTTAGATTTTGCACATATTTTGAGGACAGTCTAGCCCACCCTATAGATTCTTAGTTCCTGGATCCTAAGTTAAGGAGATTTTGTCCAGACTGATGTAGGTGAGGGGAGAAATTTAGTGGAGAGGAGCTTCAGCTGCTGCTATCCATCATTTTCCTGGAGTGGGTGGGCTTCTGAATTTGGAGGCATCTACTAAGAGCATGACCTGTTTTTAAGCCAAAACGAAATGAAGCTGAGATCAGCGGTGGAGCAGGGTGGGCAGGGAGGAGTGTGTGTCTATCTACGAACCCTAGATCCCTAGTAGGTTAATCACAGCTTCTTTCAGGTTTTCCTTGAATGGGTTGAATAACTGGATGAAGGATTCCTTATCCAAGTAGTTGTCACTTGGCCACTGATGTCCGTTTTTCACAGCATCATTTTGTAACGTAGCATAGGTACTTGAATGCCAAATGCCTTTGCTTGAGATCCGGTAAAGAAAGAGCCTCAGATCGGGGAAGCGTAGAGGAATGGTTTATCCTGTGGTCTAAGGGCAAAGCAAGGAATTTCCATCATGTTTCAAAAATGAGAAAGTTTCCCAGTTCCTCTGCTTACCTGACCCTTAGATATAACTCAAATATCACCACCGTCTCAGTGACAGGGTGGGCCATCACTCCTCCACATGCTCAAGTTGCCATTTCTTTCTGGTCTTGCATGAGTAACCATAACCCTGTTAAAATGACAAATGTTTTCCCTGAGCTGGGACACCGGTGAAGCAGGCTGGATTTGTGCCCCTGAAAATTAGGCAGCCTGCCCGCTAAGTGCTCAGACGAGCAGAATACTGACTGTTGAATGAGCCTCCCCTTTGCTGCTCAATTATAAGACATGGGGAGACTAAGCCTGCACACCTTTTCTATCTCTCCTGGAGTTCTGGGCACTGGTGGGCTCCTACCCTTCCCTGTGAGTTTATGGTTTAACAGCCCTTTGTAATATGCACTGTCCTTTCACAGCATTACCTGACTTGATTCTCACCCCAAGCCTGTGGGGTAGGCATGAAGGCACTCTTTTCTCAATGTGAAGCTCAGGTATGGGTCAGAGAAGTTAAAGGATATATCTGAGTCACAGCTCTGATCAGCAGCAGAACATGGATTCATAGGCTTTCATGGCCTTGATCATATTCTTCACCCATTCTTATCAGGGCACCTGCATTCTTTTGTCAAAGGCCTCTCTCTGGCCTCCTAAGTGTAGCTTGCCAGCCTTTGTGGTAGACCAGAAGTCAGAGGAATGAATGCTTTCTGGAGCCACCCGTAGCCGATGATGGGAGTTGGTGTATAAATACCCCAGCTCCCTTACCCCTTGGGAAAGGTAACACTGAGTCTGTGTTTTTATTTTTCCCCAGAGTTTCTGCTAGTAGGAAGCCCCAGGTACACCCAGGGATAACTGATGCAACCACTCATGCCTCATTGGCTGGTGTCTCTTCCCAGGATCACCTCCTCACTCCCCAGCTGGCCCTGCTTCACCTCACAGATCAATCACTTGTACTGAAATCCTTGCCTCAGGGTTTGCTTCTGGGAGAACCTACACTATACCCCAGATTCCTGGGCACCAAATCCTGGCTTTTCTCATCTTCTCTCTGGGCGTAAAAGTTCACCAGGCTCCTTAGGGAGAAGGCAGGCTATGTCCCGATGCTCAGAACACCCTGTCTCAATACTGTGGTGCATAGACTGTAGTCAAAGTTGATGGTTTTTATTTCTTTCTTTTACTCTGGGAGAAAGAAAACTCACTGGCCCTCCCTTATACACTCCATCATGAACTGCACGGATCAGCACTGTGTTTCTTATCATAAAGAGAACTTGGCTGAAATGGAGGCGGGGCAGGCAGAGACCCAGGAGGAAACCCCAGTGTCAGAGCTGCTGGCCTGGGAAGACAGATTTGTCCCAGATAGGTTAAAGCGTTCATGGAGTGACTGCATTTCTTCTGCACATTGCCTTATGTTATGTGAGAGGAGGAAGTGCCATATGAAACTCCATGACAGATGTTGTAAATCTTGGGAAGTGTGCTGCGGCCATCTCTGCACTGTGGCTTGCAAATGAAGCCATCTGTCAAACCAGGGGCCAGGCGCCCAGCCCTCACTCACCTGGGCTGTGCCTCTGGCCAATGGCTGAGGTGAGCTCCCCAGGCATCCATAGTGGAGTATGTTTCTACTTTATTGAACACCCTTGAAAATCAGAGAAGCTGAGGAAACCATGTCAAAATTTTCTGAGAAATTTCTCTCCTGCACTTGGCAAAGGTGAACTAGAATTTGCCATGTGAGTGAGGAGGACTTTTTTTAATGAGGCAAGAGCTCCACAATTCCCGCAGCTGCTTAGAAAGTTATCTTGCGTGTCTTGAGAGAGACTGAAATAAAGGGAAGTCGAGGACAGCCTGGCTTTGTTCTTTGAAACTACTTGTCAAAGTAAGATCATCCTAACCCAATATGAGAAGTATATGTGCAACTGTGTGAGTGTGTGTTTGTGTGTGGGGGTACACACTGAAAGAAAATAAATAAGGATGAAGGAAAGAGGAAAACAGAACTGTTTCATGGAATACCTTGTGTACCCCAATTAATGCTTCCTATACTTTTATTATTTTGTTTGTAATTTTATTTATTATTAATGAAACTGCCAACTTGGGAATAACGTTTTAGGTGCTAGGCACCACATTCAATAAGAACCCAAAGAGTGAAAGGACAAATGGAGGGCTATCAGTGTTCAAGATGGCTTCCTGCTGGTTGTCCTGGTGAAGAACAGTAACATAAAGGGTAAGAGAAGGATTAATGGAAACTATTGAACAAAGTGAGGCTTCCGAGTCATCTCCAGATTGCCTTGGGCGCTGCTGTATCTGTACCGTAGCGTGGATACTTGTGGCAGGCTATCGTTCTAGCCCTGCTGGGAGACAGATTCCAATTCATTATTTCATTCCCCAGCATGAGCCAGCCAAGGGAAAAGGATATTCCCAGAACCAGAGTGTTCCAAGTTTTCTGAAAGGTCATTGCCACGTTTTTTTTTTTTTTTGGTAGCTCCTAGCAAAGCAGAAACACTTGGAAGTCAACCCTGTCCCTTTAACACTGCTGTGAGCTGACTCCATTTGTCTGAGATAAAACTTCCCTCTTGATCCAGTAGCGTTCATGGCTGAGTTGGCCACGAGACAGAGGACCCTGTGTTCCTAATTATTTCTGGATGAAAAGTCCTGCAGGCGAGTAGAGATTCGGGGCAAAGATGGCCAGGTGGAGCCGTCACCAGCGAGCAGTGGATTGTAGAAATGGAGAGATAATTAAATTAAAAGTGCCAGGTGCAAGCATTGAAAAATAACCCTGGGTGTTAATTATGCAGTTCAGTGTTAGCAGAGGAAATGCCACCGGCCTGTCCATCACGTGGCAGTTGAAAAGCTTGGGAAAGACACATTCATGGTTTCTAGAGAATTTGCCAGGGCTGCCTACTTGGGATTCTGGTGAAGCAGAGATTATTTATTAGTTGGAGTGTGTACATTTCCCCCATTTTCCACTCAGCCAAGTTGGGCATTTGGTGGGTACTTGGTGTGTGGGGGATTAACTTTGATCCACATGAAAATTTGAACGTTTGAGTGTGTCACTTCCAATTTAGGCACTTAGGAATATTTCTTCTCTTTCTGATTTGAAATGAATTTGATTTTAGGGGTCAGAGGCAGTGTGTCCCTGTCATGAAGATGGAGGGATAAATGGTGGCGTGTTCAGACAATGGAGTAGAGCACAGTAATCAAAAGGAGGGGACCCCAGTAGCGTAATAGCAGCATGACTGCATTACAAGCACAGTTGAATGAATGAAAGAAGCCAGACCTCAAGACCCATTCTGCATGAATTTATTTTGGTGATGTTCTAGAACAGGTTAAACTAAGCTATGGAGGTGAATGTCAGGTCTGTGGCTGCATCAGGGAACTTTTGGGGTAATGGGGTAACTTTCTTGGGCTGAAGGGCACATGAGTGTAAACATTTTTCAAAATCTGTTGAATGCACGCTTAAAATCTGTGCATATTCTTGCATGGAAATTATCCCTCAATGAAAGGAATGTGAAAAGATCTTCCCATGTTTTGTCCTTCCATGGATTTTGAACCCTGGTCAGTCAGTTCATTTCAAAGGGTGATAAGGATTAATCTGTTTGTGGTCCTTCCTGACCACCCAGCCTTTTCCTGTTCACAGACCTGTTCAGAAAAGGCTTTCATTCCAAGGAAGCAGAATTGAAAACAGGGTGGCCCACTACAGCCTTTGGGCCAAATCTGCTCAATCACATTTTTGTAAGTAAAGTTGTATTGGGACACAGCCACATGGCCAGTCATTTATGTGTCTTCTGTGGCTGCTTTCATGCCACAGTGACAGCCGAGGAGCCTTTACAGAGACTGATCCACCACCTAAAGTGTTTACTCTCTATCCCTTTGCAGAAAAGGTTTCCTGACCCTTGGTCTAAACATTCATTTCTTTTTGGAACTTCTCCCTTCAGATCTGTGTGGGTGGAGGTTTTGGATGGA
Organism: Gorilla gorilla gorilla; assembly: GCF_029281585.2. Classification (NCBI taxonomy): domain Eukaryota; kingdom Metazoa; phylum Chordata; class Mammalia; order Primates; family Hominidae; genus Gorilla; species Gorilla gorilla. The sequence goes on from NC_073245.2 coordinate 29,381,019, forward strand.
GAGTGCTCTCCAGGAACGAGAACCCTGTAGAGCCAGGTACTTAGGTTGAGCGTGGTCACAATTTGGATAAGCTGTCCTTCATCCCATGGAGTTCACTGGGCATGCGTGCTGTCACAGATCTACAACAGTGCACAGAGCTTGGCCTACGTAGAGGTTTTTTTTTTTAAAAAAATAAAGTTATCCAGGCCACTGTAAAGAGAAGAGGAATAAATAAGGCCTGGAAGCTATCAGTGGCCAAAGCTAGACTCCTGTTTTAAACTCCGAGCTACTGGCTATAAATTAGTCCTGCATGGAAAATAAAACTAAGCTAACTGATTTTGATAAAAGTAAATGTGATCTGGTTGAATTGGGTCCACATGGTTGGCAATGTTTGTTAAGTCAATGAAGGAACAAATTGAACTGATGTAACAATTCAGTTTTGAATTTGGGGCTAAATGAGCCATTTTGTTGAAGACACCCTGTGCCGCTGTTTTCTTCAGTAAGGTTTAAGCCTCCCTTCTCTCCTTTACCTTCCACCCAAGATGAATGCACGTGATCAAGCGGGAAGTCTCTGGAGGATTTGCTAACGAGACACACAGGTCCCGAAAGCTCAGTCTTTCTTCATTTTGCAAGTATGTATTTCCTTCATCTGTCTGCTTTCTCATTCCACAGTTACTGGAATTAAAGAGTTAGATCTTGGGGAAAAGCGATCAATAGCTTTTTTAATGAAAGGGGACAAATGCAATTGGTATCACCTAAGGCTTGAGAAGTAGATCTCTACTTTCTTTAAAAAAAGCTCAAAAAAAAAAAAAAAGGATGCAGTGGGGGTAATTATAGACCCCAAGAGTCCATCTAACTGGGGAGTTTTAAAAAGTCAAGGGAATGTCTTGTATTATATTGGACTGTTCCTTAATGACTCCAGGTTACAGTGGCTGTGAGCAAATGAGGAATAATTGTTAGAAATGGAAAATTACCATTTAACCAAGAGGATTTCCAAAACAAGCAGATGAACCATGAGCGGTAAAAATGTGCTCTACGGAATGTGATTATTGCTGATGTCATCATATGTCCTGGGCATCTTGGGTGAGAATTCACTCATTTACTCCGTCACATATGTTCAGAGCCTCCCCTAAGTCTGGCACTGTACTAGGAGCTGGGGGTACCCTTTTGAGAACCACCCATGTGTTTCTGCCTTCAGGGATCTTCACTCTGGAGTGGGGTGGTAGAGGTGGAGAATAATTGGAGATAAGGCTGGAAGGCCAAGATGCCAGCCACGTGGGATCAGCGTTTTGCTGAGTTTTTTATTTAAGCCTGTGGTCAGTGGGGTGCCATTTTTTTACTGTTTTAGGAATGAGGGGGTATGATAAGCCCAAGTCTCACCAGATTTATAGTGAATCTGAGCTGGGTCATGTTGTTATTTGTGCTGCCAGTGATCCTGGGGAAGGACTGTCCATGGGCCATGGTGACCTGTGCTCACAGGTGGACACCCCCAGTTACCTTTGTAACCAGAAATTAGTCAGGGGTTGGCAGAATTAAGCCAGTGGCTGCTTCCACTGCATAATAATATAAAAAATGATTAAGTCTCTATACAAGCCTCCCCTCCTCCCTCCAGGCCACTGTATCTTACAACAACAACAACAACAATGACAAACACCACACCATTATCTGATTTTACCCCTTCTAGCTTGTTTCATCTATGGATTTGGGATTGAAGGAGAATATGATTGTCCATATTTTCATCAAATGTAAAGTATTTGTTCTATACGTATTCTTATAGAATTGCTAAAATAGACCTATGACCCAGACATAGGCTGGCTAGCATTGTCTATGCATTCGTTCATTTATTAACTCATATATATGAAGCACATTGCTGTATGGCAAATACCCTACTTGGTGCTTGGGAATAAACAGTGAACAAAAGTGAACCCAGTTCCTGCCTACAGGGAACTTACAGCTTAATAATGGAGGCAGGTAATAATCAAATAATATTCAAATTTATGCTTGCAAGTTTAGAAAAGGATTGTAAGTGATGCAATATGATGAGATGGTACAACAGGTCTAGGGGTCAGGAGAGGTTTTGCAGAGAAGAAAGTGACACTGGGTCTGGAATCTACAGGAAACGTATTGACCAGGTGAAGGTTGCAGGAAGGCCTGTTGGTGCAAAGAAGCAGGGCACATTAGAAGAATTGAAAGAAGCCTGCAGAGAATCAGAAAAGGAGAGTGCGGTGTGAGACGAGGCTGGAGACACTGGCAGAGACCCGGCAATACTGGTCCTTGTGGGTTGTGCTAAGGAGGCCGGGCCTGATTTCAAGAACAGCAGGAGGCTGCTGCAGTGCCTTAATAAGGGTGGATTTACATTTGGAAGATACACATTTGGATTTACATTTTGGAAAGGTCTCTCTGGCTGCTGAGCTGCTGTGGACTGGAAGGGGGAAGATTCAACCTCCGACGATGGCTTTCTGCTGATTTGTTTTCCTTCTTTCACTTTTCTTCTGGGTTTGGGGGCTCTTGGCTGATTTAGTCTCTACTAGCCTCTGAGGAAAAGCACTGGTCCTGGGGTATTTATTAAACGAAGCATGATGGATTATTTTGGAGGGATATTCTTTGAAATCTGGAGTGAGAGGGAGTACCATATGCCAGCAGCAATGGGCAAAATGGTGCTAAGAGGTAAACTGATGTCCAAAATGATTCCATCCACCAACCTTGGCCATGAGAGTGAAGTTCCTATTTCATAAATGGAAATATAAACCTAGTTTATCCTTTGACATCCAGAATAATGTGTAAGAAGTTTTCCTTGGCAGCAAATCTTAAATGATGGAGCCTTGGGGAATGACTTCTGACCCTTTATAATAGTTAGCCAGGCCAGGACACATAGGTAAGACACCTGGTGACCAACAGCCTAAGGGTCGGGGGCAAAGGGTGGTAGGACAATATAAGAGTGCTTAACTCAGTGTCCTGCATAGATGGTAGCTATTAGCATAATGACTGTCACTAATATACACACCACTATTACCAACAGAATTGTCCTATATTGCTCTCTCATCTTTTAAAATATTTATTCATTTATTCATTCAATTCATTGTTTCAGTGAATGTTTATTGAACACCCACAATGCTATGCATTGTTATGGGAGGTGGGGACTCAACAGTGTCAAAAACTAAGTTCCAGCCACCATGGAGCTTACATTCTGGTTGGGAGAGGAGAATAAACAAATAAAATTAAATAAAGGAATGCATTGTCTGGCAGACAGTAATAAGAGCTGAGAAGAGAAATACAAAGCAGGATAAAGAGATGGAGAATGATGGATAAGATGATCTGGGAGGGCCTCTTCGAAGAGGCACTGTGAGCCAAGCTCTGAATAGAGGGATTGAACTATGCAGATGACTGGAAAGATGGAACAGCAGGTGCAAAGGCCCCACAGCAGAAGACGCTTGCAGGATTTGAGAAGGGGTGCCCTCCACTGTGTGCCCAGAGCTTCTTTCATTCTATAACTACTAACCTTAGTAACAGGAGTGACCCCTCTTCCAGGAGAAGGAGATGAGCAGCTCTGATAGCGTAGCATCCACTTTCAATTTTCTTTCTTTATTTCTTAAGGCTCTTATTTCAACCTCCCAACTACGGTTTTAGCCCAAGTTAGGTGAGCAGCTATTTATGTACTAGGTGAAGGTTCCCAGAATAAATATCTTGAGATTTTAAGCAAGGTGTAGTATTATCGTATGTCTCTTCTGACAATTTTCCAGGTTGACAAAAATCTGCGTTTGTCTAGCAACATGGTGACCGGAGGGGCAGGCAGGCATTCTGTTCAGCATGGAACAGAAATAAGCAGTGGGAGCTGATGTGCTGAAGTAGCAATTGAAGGAAATACAGCTTTGGATAAAATGGAGCCACTCAAATGGCATTTGAAATGTCTGCTCTGAATTCGACAGATGATGTTCTCTGCCACCGGCATCCTTTCCGATATTTAATGCAGACGTTTGCCACGTGTCAGTTCTCAGCTGGGGACTAGGAAGCATTCTTCAGGGTGTCAGCGTCTTGATAAACATGTCACCAATTTGTATGATTCACTACACATGAATAAATGCTAGGAATTTGGCTGATCAATTCATATGCCAGGGCCTACAAATGTGGAGGAAAATCACACTTCTTATCTGTGGGTGGAAATGCAAAAACCAGCGTGATAGTGCACAATGCATGATCTGAGTGTGTGAAAAGTTTTAAAGACTCGATTACTGTTGATGATGATGATCTGAGTAATTGAAGCCGTATCAGAATTAGTCTAATTTACTGCAGTGGGAGGAAGAAAAAAAAATATTTATTTTTATACTCTTGAGAATCATAGTGATTGAAATTAAGCAATTTCCTCATCTTTTTAAAAGACAACCTAGAGACACTGTTATCTTTGTTCCAGGGGCCTTGCGGCTGGCAGACATGCAATGTGAATTTACTTGTCCTTCCTGATTTCGGAGCTGCTCAAGCCCTGGGTGTAACGAGCATCTGTCTCTCTGCTTGGCTCCTGTCTCTCTGGCCGTGCCAGGCAACACCAAAACCCCCAGAGGGCATTAAGACTGGATAACCAAACTGCACAAATGTGAGGGGAGAGAACAAGGTTTAATTACAGCTTCCCTTCATTGCCTGTCTTCTCCCACCCCAAAATTAATTTGTAAACAAACATAGCATATTGGGGTTTGAAGAGGATTCAAGCAGGAGGTTGTTTGGTTGTAGCCAGGATAGATGATGGGGCTGCAGTGTGCTCCGATATATTCACTCAAGTCTGGCCGCCCCATGTCTCTACGGCAAAGCCTGCAAAATTGTGAGCATTCAACTCTGCACAATTACCCCTGACTCGGCTGCCAAAACGTATTTTCCATCCATTTTTGACAGAGGCTTCTGTTTAAATAGAGAGAAGAGGAGAGATGATCTCTTTTAAAAGTGATTCCAGGCTGATTCTCGAAGTGCAAGTGGTAAAGTCACCAAGCCTAATTGGAATGAATTGATTTATCCTCTTTGGCAGCCCTGATCAGTACCCTCTCAAGAGACTGGACTACATATGGGAGGTAATCATGATGATATACATATTTCTTTGGATGCTGCTTGGCTCATCCAGTCCATTTTCCATAGATATTATCACTTAAGACAGCTGCTATTCTATCACTGGTCTTGGATTTTTTATTTAATCCCATACTTCAAAAAGAGAAATCTGTTGGCTTTTTGAATGCAGAAGAATTGCCAGAAAAGATAGGGGAGACAAACTGTTTCCTTTAACAGTCTTCTATGGAAGTTAAGTTTTTTTTTCCCACTACCCCCAGGCAAAAACTGAATGACCATTTATCCTGTGAAATGTCCTGAAGCTACATGTAGTATACACATAGTAATCATCTGTGTACTCCTGCCGCCGTTCTGTGTTCATCCATCAGACCCATCAAGCCTTGAGTTGTCCTTCTGCCTGTCCTGCTTGACCCTGAGAGGACTGAGGAATGTGGGGTTGGGGGCTCAGCCTCTTAATTGCCATGGTGTGCGATTTATCTGTTCCACTTTTGTCTTGGTCAGTTGGGGCTGCTATAACAAAATGCCATAGACTGGGTGGCTTATAAACAACAGAAATTTCCTTCTCACAGTTCTGGAGTCTGAGATCAAGGTGCTGGAGATTCAGTTCCCCATGAGGCTTGCAGACAGGCTTCTTCTGACTGAGTCCCCAGATGGGAGAGGCAAGGGAGACTGTCTTCTGTCTCCGCTTATAAAGGCACTGATTCCATCATGAGCATGCCACCCTCTTAACCTAATTACCTCCCAAACGCCCATCTCCTAACACCATCACCTTGGGGATTAGCGATTCAATTGTGAATTTGGGGAGGACACAAACATTCAGTTCACAGCAGCTTTTATTTTTATCTTTTGCTATTCTTTTTATTTTGGAATAACTTTATTTCTCTAGCTTTATCAAGGCATAATTGGCAAATAAAATTATATATGTTTAAGTTGTACAATATGATATATTCACTTTCATAAACATTATGAAATAATTTCCACAGTCAAGATAATTTAAGATATTCACTGCCTCACATAGTTAGCATTTTTGTTTCATGTTAATAATATTTAACAACTACTCTCTTATCAAATTTCAATTATACAATACAGTATTATTAACTATAGTCATCATACTATACGTTAAATCTCCAGAACTTATTCATCCTGCATAACTGAAACTTTGTGCTCTCTGAACAACATCTCAACATCTCCTTTGCCTCCCAGCCCCTGGTAACCACCATTCTACTTGCTGCTTCCAGGAGCTTGAATTTTTTAGATTCCACATATAAGTCATACCATTTGGGTTTGTCTTTCTGAGCTTGGCTTATTTCACTTAGCATAATGCCCAGTAGGTTCACCCATGTTTTAGCAAACAAAGAATTTCCTTCTTTTTTAAGGCTGAATAGTATTCCATTGTTTATATATACCACCTTTTCTTTACCTATTCATCTGTAGGTAGATGGACACTTAGGTTGATTCAGAATCTTGGCTATTGTGAATACTGCTGCAATGAACATGGGAGTGCAGATATCTCTTCAACATACTGATTTCATTTCCTTTGGATACATACCCCAAAATGGGATGTGAGAATCATAAAGCAGTTCTCATTTTAATTCTCTGAAGAATCATCATACTCTTTTCCATAATGGTGGTACTAATTATATTGCCACCAAAAGTGTAGAAGAGTTTCTTTTTCTCCACATCCTTGCCAACACTTGTTTTCTTTTGTCTTTTTGTGAATAATCATCCTAACAGGTGTGAGGTACTATCTCTTAGTTTGCGTTTCTCTGATGATTAGGCATTTTTCTTGTATACCTGCTGGCTGGCCATTTTTATCAGGACCCTTGATCATTTTTTAATCAGGTTATTTGTTTTCTTGCTGTGAAATTGTTTGAGTTCCTTATCCATTCTAGATATTAATGCCTTATCAGATGTATGGCTTGCAAATATTTTTTCTCATTTCTTAGGTTGCCTCTTCACTCTGTTGATTGTTTCCTTTACTGGGTAGAAGGGTTTTAGTTATGATGCAATCCCATTTGTCTATATTTACTATTGTTGCCTATAATTTTGGGGTCATACCCAAAAAACCAAAATCATTGTCCAGACCTATGTCAAGAAGCTTTCACTCTATATTTTCTTCTAGTAGTTTTAAAACAGTTTCAGCCCTTATGGTAAGTTTTTAATTAATTTAGAATTGATTTTTGTATATGGTGTGAGATAATGGTCCAATTTCATTATTAAGCATGTTTCCCTAATGCCATTTATTGAAGAGACTGTTCTTTCCCCGTTGTGTGTTCTTGGTACTTTGTTGAAGATCAATCAACTGTAAATGCATGAATTTATTTCTGGGCTTTTTGTTCTGTTCCATTGACCTGTATGTCTGTTTTTATGCCAGTGCCTTGCTCTTTTGCTTATTGGAGCTTTTCAATATATTTTGAAGTCAGGTAGCGTGATGCCTCCAGCTTTGTTCTTTTTGCTCAAGATTGCTTTGGCTATTCAAAGTCCTTGTGGTTTCATATGAATTTTAAAATTGGCTTTTTTTTTTTTTCTGAGACAGGGTCTCACTATGTCACCCAGGTTGGAGTGCAGTGTTGCAGTCATAGCTCATTGCAGCCTCAACCTCCTGGGCTCAAATGATCCTCTTACCTCAGCCTTGCAAGTAGCTGGGACTAGAGGCACACACCACCATGCCAGGATCTTATTTTTGTAGAGACAAAGTCTCAAACTGTGTTGCCCAGGCTGGTCTCAAACTCCTGAGCTCAAGCAATCCTCCTACTTCAGCCTTCCAAACTGTTGGGATTACAGGCATGAGCCACCACCTGGCCTATTTTTCTATTTCTGTGAAAAATACCATTGGAATTTTGATAGGGATTACATTGAATCTGTAGATCACTTTGGCTAGCATGGACATTTTAACAGTATTCATTCTTCCAATGCATGAACACAGGATATCTTTCCATTTATGTGTGTATTTTTCATTTTTTTCAGCAGTGCTTCATACTTTCTAGTGTGTGGACTTTTTCTCTCTTAGGTTAAATTTATTCGAAGTATTTTGGTTTGGTGCTACTGTAAATATTATAAGATTGTTTTCTTGGTTTCTTTCTCAGATAGTTTGTTGTTAATGGACAGAAACTGCTGATTTTTTGTATGTTGATTTTGTATTCTGAAACTTTACTGAATTTATTTATCAGTTCTAACAGGGTTTTTTGGTGTAGTGTTAAGAGTTTTCTGTATCTAAAATCATGGCATCTGCAAACAGAGACAATTTAACTTCTTTTTCAATTTGTATGCCTTTTTATTTCTTATCTGGTTGCTCTAGCTAGAACTCCCAGTACTATATTGAGTAGAAGTGGTGAGAGTGGGCATCCTTGCCTTGTAATAGCTCTTAGAGTATAAGCTTTCCATTTTTCACATTGATTGTGAGGTTAGCTGTGGGTTTCTCATAAGTGATCTTTGTTATGTTGAGGAAATTTTGCTCTATACCTAATTTTCTGGGAGTTTTTATTATGAAAGGATGTCAAACTTTGTCAAATGCTTTTTGGCATCTATTGAGATGATCATGTGGTTTTTATTTTTCATTCTATTAACGTGATTTGTCATGTTAATTGATTTGCATTTGGTTAACCAAACTTATATAGCAGAGATAAATCCCACTTGGTCATATTACATAATCTTTTTGATGTGTTGTTGGATTCAGCTTGATAGTATTTTATTGAGGATTTTTGCATCTATGTTCATCAGATATATTGGCCTGTAGTATTCTTTCTTGTGATGTCTTTGCCTTTGGAGGAATTTAAGGAGGATTGGTATTCATTCTTCTTTAAAGGTTTGTTAAAGTTCATCCATGAAGCTACCTGGATCTGGGCTTTTCTTTATTGGGAATTTTTTGATTACGGATTCAATCTCCTTACTCGTTATTGGTCTGTTGAGATTTTCTATTTCTTCATAATTTAGTGTTGTTAGATTGTATATTTCTAGGAATTTATCCATTTATTCTAGGTTATCCAATTTGTTGTTATATAATTGTTCACTGTAGTCTCTTATGATCCTTAGTATTTCTGTAGAATCTATTGTAATGTTTCCTCTTTTATTTATAATTTTGTTTATTTGAATCTTCTTTCTTTTTTCTTTAGTTATGATTTGTCAATTTTGTTTATCTTTTTGAAAAACCAGCTTTTAGTTTTATTTATCTTTTTATTGCTTTTTTCTCTATTTCATTTATTTCTGCTCTGATTTTACTTTTCCTTTCTTCTGCTGACTTTGGGCTTCATTCTTTTTTTCTAATTCTCTGATGTGTAAAGTTAGTCTATTTGAGATCTTTCTTTCCGCTTATGTAGGCATTTATCACTATAAACATCCCTCTTAAAACTGCTTTTACTGCATCACATAATTTTTGGTATGTTGTGTTTCCAACTTCATTTGTCTCAAGATATTTTTTAATTTTCTTTTTGATTTCTTCTTTGAGCAATTGGTTGTTCAGAAGCGTGCTGTTTAATTCCACGTATTTGTGAATTTTCCATTTTTTCCTGTTTTTGAATTTCTGGTTTCATACCATTGTGGTTGGAAAAGACACTTGATATGATTTCAGTCTTCTTGAATTTGTTAAGACTTGTTTTGTGGCCTAACATGATCTATCCCGGGGAACACTTCTTGTGTGCTTGAAAAGAATGTGTATTCTGCTGCTGTTGGATGGAATGTTCTGTATATGTCTGGTAGGGCCATTTGGTTTATAGTATTATTTAAGTCTGCTGTTTCATTATTGATTTTCAGTCTGGATAATCTATCCTTTGTTGAAAGTAGAGTATTGAAGTCCTCTACTATTATTGTTTTTAATTTTTTTAATTTTTAATTTTTTGTGTTCATAGTGGTATATATATCTATGGGGTACAAGAGATGTTTTGATACAGGCATGCAATGCATAATAATCTCATCATGGAGAATGGGGTATCCATCCCTTCAAGCTTTATCCTTTGTATTACTCTTAATCTAATTACGCTGTTAGTTATTTTAAAATGTACAATTAAGTTATTATTGACTGTAGTTAACCTGTTGTACTATAAAATAGTAGGTCTTCTTTATTTTTTCTAACTATCCCTACTATTGTATTGCTTTCTATTTCTCTGTTTACTTCTGTTAATATTTGCTTCATATATTTAGGTGTTCTGGTGTTGGATGTAAATGTATTTAAAATTGCTGTATCTTCTTCATGAATTTACCCCCTTTATCATTATATAATGACCTTTTTTGTCTCTTGTGACAGTTTTTAACTTAAATTCTATTTTGTCTGATATAAGTATAGCTATCCTCAGCCTGGTGCGGTGGCTCACGCCTGTAATCCCAGCACTTTGGGAGGCCAAGGCAGGTGGATCACCAGGTCAGGAGATGAAGACCATCCTGGCTAACGCGGTGAAACCCCATCTCTACTAAAAATACAAAAAATTAGCCGGGCGTGGTGGTGGGTACCTGTAGTCCCAGCTACTCGGGAAGCTAAGGGCAGGAGAATGGTGTGAACCCGGGAGATGGAGCTTGCAGTGAGCCGAGATTGGGCCACTGTAAATAAATATAGCTATCCTCTCTTGCTTGTTTTTAGTTCCTATTTGCATGGAATTTCTTTTTCCATCTTTTCACTTTCAGCCTATGCGTGTTCTTAAAACTAAAGTGAATCTTTTGTAGTTAGCATATGGTCAGCTCTTGTTTTTTTAATCCATTCAGTCTTTTAATTGGATAATTTCAGCCATTTATATCTAAAGTACTATCATTTTAAAATTGTTTTGTGGCTCTTTTGCAGTTCCTTTATTCAATTCTTCCAATCTTGCTGTCTTCCTTTGTGATTTGATTATTTTTGTAGTGATGTGCTTTGATTCTTTTCTCTTTATCTTTTGTGATTTATCTTTATTGTTACCATGAAGCTTACATAAAACATCTTATAGTTATTACAGTATATTTTAATCTGATAACAGCTTACCATTCATTACATACAAAAACTCTACATTTTAACTTCTCTTCCCCCAAACTTTGTGTTATTAATGTCATAATTTATATCTTTTATATATCCTTATTAAATTATTGTATATGTAGTTATTTTTAATACTTTTGTCTTTTAACTGTTACACTGGAACTAAAAGTGATTTATACACCACTAGTACAGTATTAGAATACTCTCAATTTGACTATATTCTTACCTTTAAATTGAGTTTTATACTTTTACATGCTTTCATGTTAGTATTCTTTTGTTTCTATTTGAAGAACTCCCTTTAGCATTTCTTATAATACAAATCTAGTGATGATTAACTCTCATACCTTTTGTCTGTCAGGGAAAGTCCTTATCTCTCCTTAATTTCTGAAGGACAGTCTTGCAGGGTATAATATTCTTGGTTAGCAGGGTTTTTTTTTTTTTTTCTTCTTCAATACTTTGAATATATCACTGTACTCTTTCCTGGCCTCCAAAGTTTCTGGTGAGAAATCTTCTGATAGTCTAACAGACATTCCCTTGTGAGTGGCAATTTGCTTTTCTGTTACTGCTTTCAAAATTATTACTTTTTGTCTTTGACTTTTGAGAATTGTGTTATAATTGTGTCTCAATGAAGATCTCTTTATCTTTAATATATTTGGGGCTCTTTGGAATTTATATATCTGAATATTAACTTCCCTTTCCAGATTTGGAAGATTTCCCGTCATTATTTGTTTAATATGCTTTTAGCCCCTTGCTCTTTCTGTGTTCCTTCCAGAACTTTCTTATTGGTATGCTTGATTGTGTTCCATAATTCCCATATCCTTTCTTCACTCGTTAAATTTTTGGTGGTGGTGTTGTTGTTCTCACTGGGTAATCTCAAATGACCTTTCTTTAAGCTCAATGATTCTTTCTTCTGTTTGATTGAGTTTGTTGTGAAAAAACTTTCAGTTCAGTCATTGTGTTCTTTAGCTCCAGAATTTTTGTTGTTTCCTTTTTATGGTTTCTAGTTCTTTGTTGAACTTACCATTTTGGTTTTTTGTTTCCTGATTTTTATTTAGTTGTCTGTTATCTCTTGCAGCTCACTGAGTTTCTTTAAGATTATTATTTTGAATTCTTTTGCCAGACAGTTTATAAATTTCTATATTTTGAGGTCAGCTAATGTTTTTCATTTCGTTTCTTTGTTGGTGTCATGTTTCCCTGATTATTTGTGATCCTTGTGGCCATGCGTTGGTATCTGCCCATTTGGAAAAGCCCTTCACCAGTCAGCTGATCCAGAGATGCTCAATGGACCATCTGGTGTGGTCCATGGGTGGGCTTGCCACTAAAGTCCTTGGTAGGCTTGCCTGGTGCCTCATTCATCAGTTCACCAGGCCTGGTGCCTGGGTCCACAGGGGCTGGCTTGGAGGCTAGGTCCATGTGTCTGGCCTGTAGTATAGGACCATGAAGAATGGCCTGGCACTGGGGCAGGCCTGGAGGCTGGGTCCACAGAGGTCTACCCAGTGTGATGATCTACAGAGCAGAATTAGATGCTGAGTTTGCTGGACCATGGAGCTGTGGGGAATGACCTGTTGCTTGGAGTCACAGGGACTGGCTGGACCTGGAGCCTACATTTGCTGAATTTCCTGTATCAGCTATAATTGCTGAATTTCCAACATGGGAATTTCCAGCATAGGCCTGGCAGGGAGGCTGCATCTACAGGTATTGGCCTGGTGCCTGAGGCCAAAGGGACTAACATTGAGCCTGGGGAGGCCTGGAGACTGGGTCTGCAGGTGCAGATTTGTAGCTCGGGGCTGCAGAGGCCAGCCTTGCACTAGGTGGTCCTGAATTCTGAGGCTGCAGGGGCTTGCCTGGAAGTGTAGCAGGTCTGAGGGCTGAGCCTTTGGGAGCCAGACTATAGCCTTGGGCTCTGGAGGCTGGCCTGGCACCAGTGTGGGCTTGAAGCCCAGGGTTGCAAAGCCACACTGGTGCTAGGGCAGGTCTGAGATCAGCAGCTTTGGGACCATCCTGGAACCAGAACATCTTGTCATCACTGCTCACGTGGCATTTAACCCAAGCTGTCTTGTTCTGGTGTTTAACAGATTCGAGGAAGCCTTTTTATCCCTAACCCCACTAACACCCTTGGCTCCTTAGGTTAGGCCTCATGAGAATTCTCTTTTTTTATTTCCCAAGGCTACTAGCCAAGCTCTGGGCCATAGTGAACCACCAGTAGCGTCTTGATGACTTCTTGATGACTGAGTAACTATGGGTGAATGAATGTATCTCGTAGTCCCTGAGTGTGAGTCTAGATGTGTGTTACTGAGGAATGTAGAGGAATGTCTGGTCTGAGGGTAGGCTTTTCAGATCTCCAAGGTGAAGCATCCTGTAGCTCAGCTTTTCTTGAGGGCACAAATACAAAATCTAAACCAGTGGATCTCAGACTGGTGTCCCACATCCAGCAGGCCACATCACTTAGGAACTTGGGAATGCAAATTCTCAGGGCCCATCTAGACTTCCTGAATCAGAACCTCTGGGGTGAGGCCATGCAGTGTATGCTATAACTAGCCTCCAGGGAATTTGGAGGCACTCTCAAGTGCAAGAACCACTGGCCCAGAACACTGCATTTTTAGCTATGCTGCCAGAGGGAGCATAGTCTTTGGGAGTCTTCAGTCTTTGGGACGGGCCTTGGCTGACCCCAAGAGAGTTTACACAGCCTCTATGTCTGGAAAAGTCTCACAGAAAAATGCAGAGGTTTTTCCTTAGCTAAGAAGACTGACTCCTCTGGCCTCTTGAGGCTTGTGTCTATAAAGAGACATTCTGGAGACTTGGCTTCTGTCCCTGCTACATTGACTTTTTGTCAGCAGGCAGGTAGCAAGCAGTGTCTCCAAATCTTGTGCCTGGAGAAGGGAACAAATGT